>NW_006399913.1:7439453-7465822 GCF_000299155.1 Elephantulus edwardii
TTCCCCCCCCCCAATATTTCAAGTGTGTCTGGCTTGTTGACATTTGCTTCCCCCCCCACCACGGGCAAGAAGTTACTGCCTTCTGAACCCACAACTGTTTGTGTGTCCAAAATGTTTACCCTGAACACTTTAGATGTAGCATCTGCAGCTCTGACAAAAATATTCTCTTTATTCTGAGGGAAACTCAATTTAGCATCTCTTTGAGGAAAAAATTGTATGCATATTTTCCCCCATCAAGCTTTAGCTTGCAGTGTGCGCATTGCTCTTTGCTCACCCCCAATAAATACTGTTGTCAGCACCTCTACTCTTTCAATAAAGTTCTTTTTTTATTTATCAGTCTGCTTTTTGATTGCACCAAAAACTTGACAATTTTTAAACAATGGATTCTTCCCTTCCTCAGGATACCATTCAGGGGGAGAGTAGACTTCTTTTGCCCTTAAATAGCTTTTCCATATTTTCCATTTCTCTCAGTAAGTTTGACTTCAAGAGCAGGGGAGTGATGTGGTTGGCGCTAAGGGGTGTGTAACCTGAGACTTGGCTTTCTAATCTACAAGCGGCTGCCCCAAAAGGAGTCTGTAAAATGTCTTTTTGTTTTATGTTCCACTTACAGGCTCCAGGCTATGGTAGTAATTATTAAGGTAGGAAATTCTCCAAATCATTGCAGGTATAAGTAAGTGAACAGCTGCATTTGATGGTCTTGTCAGCCCATGATGCTTTGTAAAGCCCGGAACACACAGCTCAATGCTCCTAAAAGTGCTCATATATCTCAGTGCCAAGAACAATATAGTTGCAAGATACCTTTGAGATGTGTTATATGTTGAATTATATTGCACCACATCTTCTAAAAATGCATGCAAGAGCCCACACTTTATTGGACAGTCGTATCTGGGTTTTGATTCAGTGTGGTTTTAGGAAGAAATAAGCCACTGAACCAAATCTTAATAAACTGAGTTTCTCATTTGGTGATGCTTTTTCCAGCCTCTTCGCCCACCAAGGATTAAATACTATTTATAGTAACCCAAGAAAATGTAGCATGAATGATTCCCAATTAAATTTACATCAAGGCAGATACGAACTGTCACAGCAACCCTCTAAAGAGCAGCAAAGAAAACAAGCCTCTCAAAAAAGGCTTAAAAGCCAGTAAGACATTAACATTTTGTCAACGTGACACATACATAGCGTTTCCTTTGAGAGGAATCGGGCCAGAGTGTACAGGTGAGGCTTAGAGTTGCTGTTCCAGAGACCCAGTTCTGCAAGAGGCAATCGAAGGACCAGGCTTTGTGTTACCAACTTCTTTCCACCTTTGTTGGGCTTTTTGATCATTTCAACATATTCTAATGTGTACAATTTAGTGACTGACATTCATTATGCTCATCGTGTTGTACAAACCATTTTTTATCTCATTTATCCCATAACTCTTGAAAGAAGCTCAGACTATTCCCTAAACAACTCTTTCATCCCCTCCCTTGGATTGCTGCAAATTGCAATTAAGTTTTGTTTCTGTACACTTATCTACTCTAGATATTTCATATAAAAGAGATCATATCATGTTTTTCCTTCTGTGATTAATTTTTCTTTCCCCATTGAGTTTGGTGTTTTCAAGGTTTATTAATATTCTTTCATGTAATTTCATTTTTCTTTGTGGCTTAATGATGTTGCTTTTTATATCTTTGCTTATAAAGTTCATATACATTACTATTCTTCGTTCATATTGGGTTTCATATAATAATTCCCATGCAATATGTTTTATAAAATTAATCACCATTGGACCTTGCTACCCTGTCTTTTCACCTGGATCCTTCCCATTTCCTTCCCTTCCCTTCCCATCACCCTCCCCACCTTTGTTTTGAAACTCACCAAGTATTAATCTCTGTGCTTCATTCTTCTCTCTGTGAAATGGAGAGGGAGAGTGTAAGAGAGGTAATCCAGGCAGAAATGTATGTAAAGCAAATAGTGAAATAGTGTTTGGCATAAGGCAACACTCAGTAAAGGTAGTCATTATTGTCATAAATTGTTATTTTATGTGTAAAATATATTAACACATAAAATACATAGTAAAGCATATTAACTCACTCTGACAGATTTTGGTTTTGAAAGAAATATATATTATAACTAGGAAGATTGTAATTTTTTTTGGAGGTAGCAAGATACGTTTCTCAAGGTAAATAATAAGGGTTTTGTTTTGGAAACCTCGTAAAGGCAAGAGTTACTACCTTCCATTTCACTTATAAATAGAGTGTCATTCAAAATCTTTATGTTGCTATACAAAGAGTAAACTTGATTTTAAATGAGCAGAATGGAAATAAAGTGTTGGAAAGAACAGATCATAGCTTTCTAAAATATATGATAAGCAATGATGCGATCATAATTTCAGTCCCTACTGCATTAAAGTATCTGATTATAATAGTAACATCCATTTGTTATGTCATAGATACTATGCTAAACATTTCTTATTCAATTTCTCATTTAATCTTCATCAGAACTTTACCCAAAAGGCTTTATTTATTAAAATAATATTTTATTATAAAAGTTTGCTTAGAAAATTCACCTGAACTGAACTCCATAACCTCAAATTGGTTCCTACAAATAGCTGACCCTCAAGTGGGCTCCCAAGGCTGTAAATTATGTGGGGGAGATTCTCATCTTTCTCCCATCAGGCAGTGGGTGGATTCAAAGCACCAGAGAAGCTCAGCCTGTGAGTTAGCAGTGTGGCACTCTATTGACCACACTACTAGAGGGCTTATTTTAGATAAGTTCTTTCTGCTTTCAAATCCACACAAGAAATATGAAGATTAGAGTTAGTTTAAATAATAGTAATTTAAATTGACATTTGACAGAGGTGGAATTTGAATCAATACTATAACCCTCTTGATGGGGTTGTTGTTGTTGTTGTTAGGTGCCATTGAAATGAATATGACTCATAGTGACCCTATGAACCAAAGATCTGAACCCTACTCTATCCTGAGCCATCCTCATACTTCCTGACACACTAGATCCCATTGCAGCAATCACCATGTCAATCCACCTGGTTAAGGGTCTTCATCTCCTTCACTTACCCCTTTACTCTTTCCAACAGCATGTCCTTCTCCAAGGAAGAGCTCCTCCCAGCAGCATGTCCAAAGTATATGAGGTGAAACCTCATCGTGCATGCCTTCAAAGAGCACTTCAGCTGCACCCTCTCCAAGACATATCTAATGCGTTCTCTTGGCAGACTATGGGATGGTCAGTGCTCTTCTCCAACACCACAGTTCAAAGGCTGCTGCCTTTTCCTGTCATCCTTATTCACTGTCCTGCTCTCAGATACAAAGCAAATAATTAGAAAGACTATGACCTGAATCAGATGCACTTTATCTAGTAAGAATTTTTAGTTCTTTGTTGGTCGATTTTGGAATGTCAACCCTATATCTTCTGTGACTCCTCTTACAGCTCATTTAATGTTTTTTCTTTTTTAAATTTTATTTTATTTTTTCTTTTTTTAATTAATTAATTTTTCATTTCAATGAACATCTACAGAGATTTTGGAATTCCATTCATTCATTGTTGCACCCTTCTCCCCGCCTACTCCACCTCCACCCCTCCCCCCCCCTTTGCTCCTCTCCTTGAAAAGCAAAAGAAAAACTCCCTCATTGGTACCCAATCCCCCAAGCACATCCCCCAGCCCCACCCCCAACCCCAAATATAATCCACTCTGCAACCCTCATTCCGTACTCTTATGATAAACATAATGCCTTAAAATATAATACTTTTGTAATATTCCAGCTCATTTAATTTTTGTTGTCAGGTGTTTTGGGGTTTTTTGTTTTGGTTTTGTTTTTAATGTTATTGGGTGCTGTCAAGTTGGCTCCAAGACATTGTGACCTGATGTACAACAGAGCAGAACTCTGTCTTCTTCAATACAGCAGATGCTACACCCTGCACTAGTATTACAATCTCTGTTAGAGTGTAGTGTATATGAGAAAAAAAAGAAAAAAGAAGTTCTAGATTTCTTTTGCATTCATTTTTGCGCTATTTTGATACTGTTTTTTTTCTGAGCCATCTTTCTCATTTTCAGCAAAATATGAAATTTCATCTAAAAATAGAGGGAACTTTAAAAAAAGTTGTCAATCTCTCAAATTCAAGATCAGATATGAAATGTGTCCTGGGTCAGCAGTACTGTGAAACTTATACAACTGCCCTGTTTTCCCGAAACTTAGGGGAGTCTCTGGGTCAAAAGAATGAGTTCTTGTGGATATTGCTCTCTCTGCCTTCTGGCCAAAGCTCAGGGGAGATTTTAAAACAATATAACCAAACCATTGATTTCATTTCTACTCATACTGGCTCTGTAGGATGAGGGTAGACCTGCCTCCATAGGGTTGCTAATGCTGAAATCTTTGTGGAAGGTCAGTGCATCACACATACCTCCTGTAGAGCAGCTTGTGGGTGCAAACCACCACACTCTCGGCTCACAGCAGCAGACCTCGTGCTCCCTACTTAGGGTGAATGAAAAACCAAAGTCAACTGCTGTTGAATTTATCCCAACTTGTAGGGACCCTGCTGGAGAGAAAAGCACTACTCCATGGGATTTCTGAGGCTGTAAATTTTTCTAGGCGAAGACGACCTCATCTTTCTCCACAAAGTGGCTGGCAGGTTTGAAGTGATGATCTTTTCGTTAGCAGCCCTGCTCGTAGCTCCTTATGCCACAAAGGCTACTTTACTCAGAGAAATCAAACCCAAACCCATTTCTGTGGAGTAGATTCCAATACATGGGAACCCTCTGTCAGGTTCCTTGCGCTGTCCATTTTTCCATGAGGAGATGTTCTGTCTTTCTTGTGTGGATTCACTTACCAGCCTAACTTATTACACTGTGGATCAGGAGTCCTTAATTTCTTCCAGAAAGACCCCTAAGTTACTGTCATGAGCTACGTAATATGTACATTGCTGGACTGAGAGGGAGAGATGAGACCATTATTTGCATGGGGGTTGTGAGTGGGGACAAGGTGCTGTTTGACAAAGCTGAATCTCATGAGAGAAAGCTGCACTATCTCCTCCTGCGTGATTTATAGCCTCCAAAAGCCTGCTGGAGGGTCAGCTGTGAGTTGGTTCCAACTCAACAGCAATGAGTTTGAGGGGTTTTGCTTTTGTTGTTTTGTTTTAGGCTCATGAGCTGGGGGGTCCATTGCCTACATGGAAGGGCATCTGTGGTACAGGAAGGAGAAATGGAAGAGCAGAGGGACTGGCCATAGGGATGGGTCCTCTATAGTTGTTCTTGCATTAAGCCCCCAAAATATTAAGGTAGCTTTACCCTGCATGTCAGGATGTTTGCTACATTACAGAGTTGTGAAACTAAAATTTTCACTATTTTGGTTCTGTGGGGCTGTTGGTTTGATATGACTTTTGACCTTTCTTGCCATTGAGGCAAGAGAAGTCACTTGAACCAGAAAGTAGGAAGAGCTATACACATCTCAGACAAAAAACTCTTTATGTGCCATTTTGGATTTGACAGCAACCTGATCAAACATGGACAGACATTTGGTCTTTTTTCTTGTTCAGAGGCCTGGGTAAACTTTGGAAGGCAATGTTACTGTCAGCTACATGAAAGTCTCTGCTGTTTACCTCCTTACACCATTTGAAAATACAATTGAGGGAGGGGGAAAAACAACAACAAAGGCTTTTGCTAATCTCAGGTGCTCTCTTCTTGCCTCTGGTTTTAAGTCTTGGATGTAACCCTTAGGGCTGGACACTAATGGGCGGCTGCTTGAGCATCAGTGGGGGACCCTGCCTCACAGGCTGTGGTGAACGACAGAGATGCAATCAGTGGCTTTGTGTTGTCTTTTCCATCATTCCAGCCCATTTTCACCCAGTGTTTCATTCTTCCAATAACTCCTTTTTCATCTAGCTTTGTCTTTAGAAAACCAGGGCCCACCTGAGGAGACCTATCTGCCAAGTGTGCCAGGCAGCAAATCTCAGTAATTATTAGGACCATTGAGAGGTTTGGGTTTTTCCCCTACTGCAGTGAAAACTATTATGCACTTAAGTGAGAGTATTTCCTTTTGCTTCTGCTTCTGTTCTCCTTCTTGTAAAAAGAGTACCTTTTCTGGTGGAAAGGGAAGGATACACAGTGGGAAGTATGACCACACCTTGGCGTTAGGGTCTCCTCAGCTCTAAAGCAGTTAGAGTGAGTGCTGTCTCGCCAGGCTGTGAAAAGGGTGTCAGTGAAGTTACTGAGCTCCCAGGAGCTATTCTCTTAGCCGGATGAGAGCATTTGGCTCAGCAAATACTTAGCACATAGTAGGCCTACATTTTAAAAAATATTCACCAAACTGGAAAATAGCCACTTAAGTCATATGTCTGAGAAGATGAAAGGGCACGCCATGTTTATTTTGCTCACATGAAGTTATATGGCTGGTACAGAGATGGAAAAGAAAAGGGGGGAAAGCAAGCTAGACAAAGCAAAAGTCAGCATGTAACCTTGAAATTCTTAGTAGTATATGCCTTTGGTGGTGGTATTCTCATTGAATTTTACTTTTTTAAAAGCTTATGTCATTTGGTTTTTCTTTAATAAGCATGCATTATCTATAAATTCAGACAAAAAAAGGTAAAGCCTAATTTTGCTGTTGTTGTGCACCATCAAAAGAGAAGCACCTGGCCTTCTGGCAGGTTTTCAGAGGCAGTTAATCAAATGACAGGAGATTGCCCATCCTTCTCCCATGGAGCTGGTGGGCTCACTATGCCACTTCAGGATTTCAGCTCAGGGTCTTGCTTCTAGGCCACGTTTTTAGGGGGGAAAAAAATTATTGTTAGCACATTTATCTCCTAGCCAAAAGGCTGAAGGTTTGAGTCCATCTGGAAGTACCCAGAAAGAGAGATCTGGTGATTTACTTTAGAAAAAAAGCAGTTACTAGAAGCCCTACTGGGCTCAGTTCTGTTCTGAGCACCCAGGGCATTGACATGAGTCAGAACTGACTGACAACTGGCTTTCTCTTTGGCCATCTAACTACAGGGGAAATAGAGTCAAATCCCATCCCATATATGCAAAATACTTAGGAAAGAAAGACATCTTTCTCAGTCAAAATATTCCAAATTAGCTTACTGTGCTGATTGCATCTGCCGTAAGACATTTAAGGAGCATGGGATATGTGCTCTGTTAGGTGCTGAGATTATGAAGATAAAAACTGTAACCTTTGAATTCAAGCAGTTTATAATCCAAGATAAATGTACGAATGAGTCGACAAGGCCAGCATAGTGTGACTCCTGCTCTGACATAATTGGGGCAGGTAAGGTTGCTTTCTGTTGAACTGAACATACAGAAACCATGACTCAAGCTGACTTGCACAATGCAGGGGATGAATCTGTGATTGGTGACTGCAGCCCGAGAGGGCAACATCTGAGCTATCTTCAGTGTTCTAAAAAAATCAATTTCTTTATTGCTCCCATGTTGCCTGTGTCGGTGTAATATTCTTCCTAAAATTGAGGTTCACGTGACCCTGGAGCTACTTGGACCCAACAAGCACGAGATCTTGGCAGTGCTCACTAGTATCCCCTTTGAGTCTCCAGACTTCAACACCCTCCTGAACATAAGGCCAACACACTAGCTCCACTGGGGAGCTTAGACAGGATATAGAAAGCCTTTCCAAGATTTCCCAAAACCCTACTGCTGTCCTGTAGGATTTCTGAGGGTGTAAAGCTCATCCTTATCCATCAGAGCCGACAGTTAAGTATCACTGCCTACTTTTCAGGTAGCAGCCCTATGGTTAACTACGACACCACCAGAGTTTCTGCCCCCACAACTTAATGAGCTTTTAAGTTCTACTTGGCAGCTGTTTTTACCGGAAGGACTAGTCGTGGTAATAGATGCTAGTAAAGCATGCAGCACCTACAGCTTGTGATATATGCAGTGAACATTGAACAACTGTCCACTATATTATACAACATTAAAGGAAACATGGAGAAAGATATGCAGATATCTTAAAATCCCTCCTACGATTAGTAAGGGTCTACCGGTTGAGGAAATAAGTGAAGACATCAGGATAAAAATCCATAACTCTTCAGAGTCCCAACATTCAGGTGAATATTCATCTCTGCTTGTCTTTGCATTGGCACGAGTGCAGAAATCACCAGCCTGAGAAGCTGCTCACTGGTATCATTAACAGAAACCCTAAAGTAGTACTTTCACCAAAATCTGCTGTAATGGCAATCATGGGTCATAATTGCTGGGTTTACAAACCATAGTCAAATGTTCTTGTGCTTCACAACATACAGAGTTTGAGTCAGTTCATTGTGAAACTTGAAAATTTTGCTCCTGGTTCAGAATTATAGTGTTTTGGTGTGGCCTTATCATCATTTTAATAATCGTTTCTTCCCCCCTCCCTTGCTTACTCGAAGAAGATAACAACTCATCTAAAGGCCTCACAGTTTATTTGAATGTTTTTGTGCCATGGAATTTATGATATTGAAAAACGTGATACAGCAGATAGGTGTGAAAATACTTCTGAATAGATGACAAACTTGTTGGTTGTATAGTGTATATTTTTTGAACAGAGCATTGAACAACAAGATTAAAATCGAACAGAGCGAATATTTATTAGCGGATTCACAATGTTTTGTAGTAAAATTCAAGAGGAAATGGTGATGGAGGAAGAAGTTCAAGCTACCCTGAAGAAATGGGCTCCAAGAATTGATGAAATACCAATTGATATTTTTCAGCAAACAGATGCAGTCCTGGAAGTGCCCACCAGGCTGTGCCAAGAATTCTGGAGGACAACCACCTGCCCAGCTGACTGGAAGAGATAAATATTTATTCCCATTCCAAAAAAAAAAAAGATGATCCACAGAGTGTGGAAATTATAGACTGATATAACTAATATCACACACAAGCAAGATGCTGCTGAAGATTATCCAAAAGTGACTGAAACAGTACATTTACAGAGAACTACCAGAAATAGATGCTGGGTTTAGAAAAGGCCATGAACTCAGAGGCAGTCATCAGAACTGAGCAAGGGAACATTACATCGTTCAAAATCAATGAAGAAGTGTGTCAGGGTTGTGTCCTATCTACATATCTTTTCAATCTATATGCACAACAGATCATTCAAGAGGCTGGACTTTATGAGAAGGAATGTGGCATCAGAATTAGAGGAAGATTCATTAACAACCTACATTATGGAGATGACACATCTTACTTGCAGAAACTGAAGAGGGCCTGAAGCATCTGCTGCAGAGGGTCAAGAACTGTAGTTTGCAATATGCATTGAAGCTCAGCATCAAGAGAATGGAAATTCTCACCACTGGAGTAAATTGGCAGCATCATGATGGATAGAGAAGAAATTGAAATTGTCAAAAATTTCAGCTTGCTCAGGTCCACAATCAACACTCTTGGCACCAGGAGTCAGAAAATCAAAAGATGAGCTGCATTAGGAAAATCTGCTGTCAGGGACTTTCCAGAGTACTAAAGAGCAAGTATGTAATTTTAGAGACTGAGGTGTGCCTAATCCAGGCCATGCTCTTCACAATTACTTGCAGCTGGATAATGACCAAGGATAATAGAAGAAGAATTGATGCCTTTTAGTTGTGGTGCTGGTGAGTAGTATTGAACGTACTATGGACTGCCAAGAGAACAAATAGGTCTTAACTGGAGAGGGTGAAACCAAGCTTATCCATGGAGGCAAGGATATTGAGACTCTGTCTCACATACTTTGGGCATGTAGCCAGGAAGGACCAGTCTTTGGAGAATGATACTATGCTTGGAAATGTCAAGGCATAGTGCAGGCGAGAAAGATCCCAGGTGAGATGGATTGAAACAGTTATTGGGTAATGAGGGTAGGTGTGTCAGAGATGTGATAGAGCAGGGTTCAGACTATATATAGGGTCACAATGAATCGTAATCAACTCGACAGCACCTAGCAACAGCAACATAGTAAAATTAGTTTTAGCCTTCATCTCTATGTGATTCAGAGTGAGAAATTGTTGTCGTTTTTGTTGTTATGTGCCGTCGAGCTGTTTGCAACTCATAGCGACCCTATGTACAACAGCCCCAAACCCTGCTCTATCCTGTGCCAATCACATTGCCTCTGACACACCCATCCTGATTACCTCAGTCACTGAATCAATCCATGTCATAGAGGGTCTTCCCCTCCTGCACTGTCCCTCCACCCTCCCAAGCATGATGTCCCTCTCCAAGAACCTGTCTCTCCTTACAACATGTCCAAAGTATGTCAGACAAAGCCCCAGAATCCTTTCCTCCAGGGAGTAGCCTGGTTTAACCCGCTCCAGGATGAATCTGTTTGTTTTCTTAGCAGTCCATGGTATACTCAATACTCTTCTCCAGCACCACTGCTCAAAGGCATCAATTCTCCTTTTATCATCCCTAGTCATAGTCCAACTCTCTGATGCATAACAAGGGATTGCAAAGACCATGGCCTGTATCAGGTGCACCTTAGTCTCCAGAGAGACACCATTGCTCTTGAGTACTTTAGAGAGGTCCCTAACAGCAGACTTTACCATCGAAATACGTTTTTTTATTTCTTGGCTGCTCGTGCCAAGAGTGTTGACCATGAAGCCGAGCAAACTGAAGCTGTGAACAATCTCAATCTCTTCGCCATTCATCCTGACGCTGCCAACTGGTCCAGTGGTGAGAATCTTTGTCTTCTTGACATTGAGCCTCAGTCCATACTGAAGGCTGCAGTCCTTGACCCTCTGCAGCAAGTACATGAGGTCTTCCTCAGTTTCAGCAAGCAGGGTTGTGTCATCTGCATAATGCAGATTGTTAACAGATCTTCCACCAATCCTGACGCCACACTTCTCCTCATAGAGCCCAGCCTCTCCGATAATCTGCTCTGCATACAGGTTGAAAAGGTATGGAGATAGGACACATCTCTGGTGTACACCCTTCCCAATTTTGTACCATGTAGTGTTACCCTGCTCTGTTCTGACGACTGCCTCTTGGTCCAAGTACAGGTTTCGCATTAGCACTATTAAATGTTCTGGGATTCCCATTCTTCTCAGAGTCAGCCACAGTTTGTTATGATCCACACAGTCAAATGCCTTTGCATAACCATAACACAGATAGATGTTCTTCTGGTGTTCCCTGCTTTCATCTAATATCCATCTAACATCAGCTACGATATCCCTAGTATTAAATTCACGTAAGTTTTCCAGTTCTTCTGCCTTTGTCAATACTCACCTTTTCTTTCCATTTAGAAAGCAAAATGCTTTCCTGTAAAGTTTATGATCAAGGGGTTTGGGAACAGTTTTCCACTAGAAGTTCTAGCTCCAAATTTAATTAGCTGTGTTTTGGATTGTGTTTCCAGTTTTGCAGCATAGGCGAGGCAGTGACAAGACTATTACTTTCTATAGGAAGTGTGTTCATAGTGTTCATGATTCCCTGGCATTCAAATCCAGTGGAAAAAATTCCTATTTCCTCACGAGGCCTTTCTCAATGCTGTCAATCCAGCTTCTTAATGTGCTTCTTCCTAAATGCTCATTTGTCTAGCTTCTTTCCAGACAACACTCAATAATGGAAATAAACAGACTCAAAGGACATAACCCCTTGACAGTTGCTTCTAAGGCAGCAAATTTGTTCAGACAACTTGCAGCCAGATTCCAGTCAGAGTTATACACCCAGCTACACCAGCCATGAATCTAAGACTGACTCAGAAGACATACTTGAGCTGGAGAAGAATGTGAATGGTCATGCAGAGCACTGTTTTCTTCCTCTTTGAATCAGATAGCAAGCACTTTGCTCCAAAGAAGAAAGCAATTACAGATACTGGAAAGATGTGGGCAATATTGAAATAAAAACACATATGTCATCCAACCAATAACCATTATTCTATGGCACATCTCATTTTGCAGTAAAGCAGATTAGGTAAATCTTTGTTTATTTGGGGACCTTCTTGTAAATGTAGAGAAATGGCAAGAGAAGTATTCTTGACTGAATGGCTCACCTAATCTGCAACTGTTTAGAATTTCTGCTAACTGGCAGTTGCAGTTGTAATCAAGCCAGTCCAACTCATGATGAACCTTATGCAGAGCTACCTTTTATATTTTATATTTATATTTTATATAAATTATATTTTATATTTACATTTATTAGTTTTCAATGACCAATTTTTGAGGAGTAGACCACCACTGGATAGACTTGAACTTCCAACCTTTTGGCTAATAGTCAAGCCTGTTAACTTTGCACTACCAAGGGACAACTCCTGATAAATAAGCCTACTGTTCTCAAATCTATTCTAAGACATGGGGACCTCCCCTTGGGTTTTCAAGGCTATAAATCTTAACTGATAGAAATCACCTCGTTGTTCTCCCTCAGAGCAGCCGGTGGGTTCAAACTGTCAAACTTTGGAGTAGCAGCCCAGCACTTTACCTACCACTCTACTAAAGCATTTTCTTCTCACGAGTGGGAAATATCAAAGACCAATGCTAATATTTCTACAGTGTCAAACTCTACCACTCTTAAAGTATTGAAACACTTAGACATTCTTGGTAAATAACTTCTAGCTTGGGCACTATGATTACCCCTATCTTCTTGCTTTACACCCCTGTCCCTAGGACTTTCACACCTCTCCATGACTCAGCAACCAAAGTGATAATGCCTACCTCTGCTGGTGGTTAATATTTTTACATTTCGCCTGTATAGTCAGTCACTCTGTCACTGCCATCCAGTAAGAACCCACTCATAGCTTTACCTTCACTGGATTTACAAGACCATGAATCACACAGGAGGTGATTGTCCATCTTTTCCCACAGACTGCGGTGGAATCCAGCTGCCAGAGAGGCATAGCCTTTGATTTAGCAGTAAACTCCCTGCAGACTACACCACCAGAATGCCCTTCTGTGTAGCAGTTTTTAAGAAGTGAAGGATACTACTGTAGAGAGTAACATTCAGACACAGAAACAATATATAATTAAATGCTCAGTTTTTTTAGGTAACCTTGTTTGAGTTTTTTTTAAAAGGGCAAAAGATACTGTTTAGATTGTCTGCAGAGATTAGTCAGGGATTTCAAAGGGCTAGAATAAAGGAAGAGGACAAACTGTATAATTATTTTTATTCATTCATTTAACAAATTATATGAATATTAAATATCCCATTTGTTTACTCACCATCGTTATTCAGTGCATGAAAGCTGAGCCTTCAGTAGGTTTTCTGAGGCTGTAAATGGCATAATAGGAGAATGCCCATTTTTCTCTGGCTGAATATCTAGGAGATTTGATTTGACAGCACAACTTTCTACCCACTAGGGTACCAGACTTTCTTCTTTGTTTACTAACAGGGGCCTTTTTTTTTCATTTCCCATTTCTTTCTCATAGCACTGCTATGAGAACAGAGAAGAATTTAAGATGTGACTAATGGCTGAGAATTGACAGAAAAGATCATGTTTTTCTACTGTTGCTCATTTCATGCAGAATATCATATTAGATGTTGGCATGGTGAATATGAAAATGTATTCTTTTCCTTATAATGACCAATTTAAAACTTAAATATTGACAGCTTCTTACCTGAATGAAAGAGTGCTGTAAGTTTTCTAAAATCAAGGATATAATTGCTAAATATTACTGGATAATATATGTTTCTTGCTTCAGTTGCCTCAATAAACTAGAAATATGAGCCAAGGGGAAATAAGTGAATTAATTATAACTTGACTGTCTAATCTTTCAATATTAGGCTTTTCTTGACCTTTCCATGATGTAGGAATATTAGAAAAATCAATAAAGTATATCCCAATATTTAGCTTGTTGACACAGGTTTGCTTTCTATCTTTAAATGAACACTTAACAAACAAGAGTATTTATTGGTGATTGTGCAGCAAGTAAAATTTTCATAACCCTTTATGCCACCTTCTTATTTAAAGATGCATGTGTCCTCGCCATGACTGGAAAACAAAAGGGAGATGCATGTTTCTGAATTATGAGTATCACCTCATGTCTTTCTAAACTACCTCCCAGGGAGTTCGCTGAAGCACTGGCTTGAGTTTACTCATTCCTATATCCCCAGTGTCTAGCAGAGTGCCTTCACAGAGCAGACCCTTATCAATGCTGACTTAAGGACGGACCTTAGGTGATATCGTCATCATTCACAAGGGAATGTAAAAAATATGAGACTGAAAAGTTGGGAGAACATTTTTGGAGCTGAGCCTCATAGATAATACAGAGATTTACTAGATACAAATAAGGGCTTTGTAAAGAGGCAAAATATACTGAGCAACGTTTATATAATAAAACTATTCACGATTTGCTCATCTAAGGAAGACAAAGAAAGTCTCAAGTCTTTGTATTATTATTTCACTCCTAGCGCTTCATTTTCCTGAATTCATTAGTCTTTTATTGGTCTTGTCTCTACTCATCTTTTAAAATCCAGGTCTCTTCAATAAATAAGTGATAAAGAAAACAAGAGAGAAAGAGAGTGTGGGGACTTAGGAGACCTGCTGGTGCAGTTGTTAACACTGCTTGCTGACTGATATGCTAGGTTTTCAGTTTGAATGCACCAGCCATTTCTTGGGAGAAACATGTGATAGTCTGCCCCCCATAAAGCCTTTGGACACCACTGTGGAACACCATGGGACAGTTCTTCCATGCCCTCCACAGCCACTATGAATCAGAATCCTTTCATAGCCACGCATTGAGTTGGGTGTTTGCCTGTTTAGGAAAAACACTTAAAAGGCACATCAAATAATTATAACACATGCATCTTATTGAAACCTGATGCAACCGAACTGTGAAAAAAGAGAAAACAATTGTAGCAGCCATGAGACAATTAAGATTAGAACGGCAACTGTTTATTTAATAAGATACTATTGAAGGACAATTTACTAGAGGAAAACCCTGGATAAGGTGGATTGATACAGTAACTAGGGCAATGAAGGTTGGTGTGTCAGAATTAGTGAGACTGGCTTAGGACAGGGAAGGGTTCAGAGCTGCTGTACATAGGGTCACTATGGGTTGCAGATGATAACAACAACCTATTATGTTGGGTGTTTTTTATTTAAGCCTCCTGTTTAGAGTCAACAGGGCCTCATGGAGGGTCTTTGTATTTAAAAGTCAGTTGTTATTATATTTTGGAGGAACATTCTTCTAAGTGGTACAGTGCTCTCTTGTCAATTTGCTGTACTGAGGTAACCTGGGGTTGCTGTGATGCTGAACCTTGTGCCATTGGGGTGTCAAATGCCGTAACAGTTACCCAATTAGTCAGTGTTTGGTGGAACTCCCAGTTTAAGGCAGGTTTGGATGCAGAAGTGGCATCCACTTCCTAAACTACATGCCTCTGGAAACTCTGCGAACTTTGAGAAACAACAATAGTTATAGAACACGATTCAGGTCTTTTGTTCATAGGGTCACTATGAGCTGTGCTTGACTTGATGGCAATCAATAACAACAACCACAATATTGATATTTTAGTTATGATGATAGTTTTATGACTGTGAATAGGCCCTTATGTTTTAGAGATCAAACTTGATAAAGTGAAGAGTCAGTGAAAAAGGGAAGCTTCGATGAGCTGGATGTACACAGGGTCTGTAGCAGTGGGCTCCATCACAGCAGTGAGTGTGTTGTTTTGTTGTTCACAGGGTAGCTCTGACTCAGCACTTATTCAACAGAAACCTCCCAGAGATACATAATAAAATAACGATAGATGAGATAATTTGGCTCGAAGTAATAAAAAAAAAATAGAGTGGGTAGGGATATGTAAGAAATAAGACATAAATTTCATGATAAAAAACCACAGTAAAAATAAGTTCCCCCTCTTACCTCCCTCCCATCAGCTGCACCCCTCCCCTTGTTGTATCCCAAATGCTCTGGGCATATTTCTGTAACTGCACTTAGAATATTCTATTCTAATTACCTGTTTAGGGGTCCCTTGCTGTCACCAGAGGGAGCTCATTAGCAAGGACAGTGATTTGTCTTTGCCATCCCATTGGCTGGCTCTTAGGAGGGGCTCAACCATGTTGGATTGATAGATGAAAAGATAAATGGATAAATAGACAGGGACTTTCATGTTCTACATCAGAGAGTGAGTACTTCAAGAAATACTCCCTTCCATTTCCCCTACTTTCATCTAATTTTTAATAAACAAATGTCAGTTCATGTTGCACATACAAAACAACATTTGTTCACAAATGAAAGCCAGGAAATGTGGCAAGCTAATTAAAAGGAGATAATTCACATATTTGCATTTAAAAATGTGTGCCATGCTGTGAGGGCATGTTTGAGTCACTGTAAGATTACATTTTTCCAAACCCATTTGGTTGTAACAGAGAAGTAAGGAAAATACAAAGAAATACATGCTTTTTCAAATTTAAAACTAAATCAATGGTTATCTGATTCATCTATCTCTCTCTGTCTCTGTCTCCTCTCTCTCTCTCTCTCTCTCTCTCTCTCTCTCTCTCTCTCTGTGTGTGTGTGTGTGTGTGTGTGTGTGTGTGTGTGTGTGTGTGTGTGTATGATTCTAAGGAGCCTTTCAAGGCCTTCCCTGTTAAAATTCTAACACTATTTTACAAATACTCATTTTATATCATTTTAATACCTCTGGAAATTGGAATTGAAAGACTGGAGGGAACTTTGCCAGGTCATTTTGTCAGTGTTCTCCCCTTTGATCCAACCTATACTCTAATCAGCCTGAGAATTTTTTTAAATGACCTTCTTTTTATTGCTTTGAGGAAAAGATTCCAATAAAAATCATTCCTAATTAAGACATTAATATTGAAAACATTAATTTACTTACATTAGCAATTATTTTCTCAAGTTGGGCATATATGATATTAGCAATGGGAAGAAATTGATCTCTCTCAAAATTCTGAGATAAATTACCCATCCCAGAGCAATGCATAGAAATGAAATCTTAAAAGCATACAAAGCTGATTCACATAGCAAATGGAATTTACTGGTCTTTTGTTTAAATTTTATCCACCTATCACAATACACTGACTTTTTACACCTTGGAATTTTATGAATATGTGCATGTGAGCGACTCCAAAGGAATTCATTTCCACTCAAGGTATAGATATGCTTTCTTGAATTAAATTACAAGTAAGAATATACATACCAAGACCTACTGTGCTGACCAGTAATGGGATTTGAATATCTAGATATAGAGACTTCAGAGCTCGGTGTTCAAAGGAAGCAATGAGAACAGAAAGTAGCATTCTACAGTAAATTTGTTAAATTGGGCTCCCCAACAGCATGAAGTAATGGATAATGGGGCCCTGGCAGTTGGATTAATATTAGAACAGCTTGTGGTTAAAGTCAAATGATTGACAAGTGAGGAAGCCTGCTTTAAGGGCAAAGTGATGGCAGTTGTCAGATGTTTCAATAGAAGATGGGATTGTCACAAACTTCCTTAGGATAGGAACCTATTCATTTCAACTTTGTATGTCCAGAGGAGAGAGGCTGGAGAGTGAGGTGGGAAGAGTTCAGTGCATATTTGCTACTCTGCTACCTGCTCTTACCTCTTCCCCTGAGCCCTATTGCCTCTCACTACAACCATCTACTTCTCTTCTGCAATAGACAGCAAGCCCCCATCAATGATAAAAGCTTGGTAACTGGAGCAGGTCAGTAGAATCTGGCAAAACTATTGGGAATGTAGAGGTTAATTGGACGTCTGCTTATCCCTAGTCTTCTTCACTGGTACTTCATTAATATGTTAAATAATTCCTTATTTTAACAGGCTAATAAGCCAATGAGGTTAAATGGATAATTTCTGTAGCTTGTGTTCTCTAGGACCATATCCTCAAACATGAAAAACAGTGGGCTACAATACCCACCAAAGTATACATCACTACTATGAGTACTGAGAGACCAAATCATTTAAAGTATAGTTGTAAAAGTAAGCTTATTTTGTTTGTTTTAATCATTTAAATTAGGGAGTACTGGTGACCTAGTCAGCAAAGAGTTGCACTGCCCACCCAAAGGCAAGTTGTTTGAATCTACTAGTTCCTCCATGGGAGAAAAAAAGGGGCAGTGACTACCTGCATCGTTTACAGCTTCTTAAAATCCACTGAGGGGTCAGCCACAAGTGAGTTCTGACTCAGTGGCAATGGTGTATTGTCTTTTTACCATCTGGATCAAGAACTGCCTTTGAATCAACTTTCACCATTAAAACGATAAGCTCTTTCTTTGGCTTTCATTAAGGAATTCTGTAGTTGACACATACTAGTTTTCTCATTCATTCAGTTATTGAACAATTATTCATTTATTAATTATTCATACACTGTAGGCACTATAATCTGGGTGCTAAGAATGTGTTAACGTTCTTGGAATTTGCTTGGTATTATTTTTTCCTTGTTTCTTTCTTTCCAATGTTATAAGTGTCCCCCCCACTTCAGTTTCAGGGTATAAATAGGTTATGGAGACGTTACAGTAGACTTAAGTAAACAGTCCACCACCAAATGTCTAAAGAATCCCCCATTAAACGACTGAGTTGAAAATGATCAGCCATTGTGTTAAGATGTTAAGGATACAAATAATGGTCTCCTACTCTGCTGTGTCTATGTGTGTTTAAGTGAAGTGGATCTGACAGTTCATTGGCTAACACACTTGCCTACTAGCTGGATGTTGGTGGTTCAGACTCCTCAGTCCCTCTGCAGGAGAAGGATGTGGCCATCTGTTCCTGTAAAGATTACAGCTTTAGAAACCTGGCGAAGTGGCTTTACTCTGTCGTGTAGGGTCAATGAGAGTCAGAATCAAAACAATAACGATGGATTTGACTTTTGGGCTATGTTTTAAGACCATGGGATGCTTTTATTTTATAAATTTGTCATAGTTTGTTGTAGTTTTTAAGTATATATTCTGTATCTGAATATTTGTACACATTTGGCCTAGAGACCTCTTATGCACAGAAATATACATGTGTTACTGTACCTTCCAAGTGACACAGCAGTTGGAGTATTTCTTTATACTCTTTTAAGCTGATACTGAATATTATTTTGAGAATTAATGAGCAATTTGACTTATTTTCTCAAGATGGACCCTCCAAGTTTTGAACAAGTTTTACTTGGAGTTTTAGATCAACTGCCTTACTGAGTACTATGTTTCAGGGAGGAAGTTTTTTGTGAAAATCACTTCTAAATGACTCTATTAAGGTATTTGCTGAATCAACTTGGTGGTAACTAGCAACAACTAGGCATATACTGGAGAAGGGATACTAAAGTTGAGTTAAAGCCTAAAAAATGACAGAAGTGAAGACTAAATTCTCCCTAAAGTGAACCAGAGCTTGTAGGAACATGGTGCCAGCTCCATGCCCACCACTCTCCAGCACTGCACGCTAGTCCTAATGTCATACCCTCAGACAGCTACAAAAGTTTGCATGTCACCTTTAAATGGCAATAATTCCACTTCAAAGGACAAATGAATGAAAATGCACTGCGAAACTCATTTGGAATACTAAGAAAGGTTATCTAAACTTTATCGTAGACAGAAGACAAAAGTTTCTTTTAAGAAAGGCTTTCTTTAAATAAATCATCCTCTTTTTTATTTTTCTATATGTCATTTCCTGGGCTATACACAGATCATACATTGCCTATGAATAAACGTACTTGTAATTATTGAAAGGCAGATATTTCTAAGTAAATATGAAAGATTAACTATGTATTCTAGCTTCCCCATACCTGTTCCAGTGTATCCTGGATTTGGAAGATTATTGACAATAGGCACACAGGACTATAATGACCTTAATCAGCATCATACTGGTTGCAAAAGGAACAAAGGGAGTTTAGTTCTTCATTGAGGTTGAATGGGACCGGCTATTACAGAAGCTGAAGTACGAGGTTTGAATTTTGCCCCTTCTTCTTAACAGACAGAGTAACTTTGGGCAAGTCATGGAATCTCTCTTCGATATCAAAGCTTCTCAGACCATGGTGGAATCTTGTGTTTGTTGTATGCCATCAAGTCAGAACTGACCCTCCAGTGGGTTTTTAGAGCCAGTACATCCCATGGGAGGGGATTACCCATTCTTCTTAAGCAGAGCAGTTGGTGGATTCTTTGTCACTAAACAAGCTCCTTCAAGAAGTAAACATTTGAGAAACAAAATTCTGAAAAATCCTAATAGATAAGAATTTATTAAAGTAACCAGTTACTTGAGTAAGTAACTAAAAGAAATAAAATAATTACATCTTCAAGAATATACACTGAAACAGGCTTGGACAAACCAAGATGTAGAGTCACATATTTTCTTAGACACATCTGCCTTTCAAGAATAAAAATGGCATCTATTTATAGGCAATATATAGTCTACCTACAGAAAAATAAAAAAGGAAGACATATTTCAAGAAAGACTTTCTTAAAATGAACTCTATTTGAGAGTCTTTTGAGGGGGATGAGAAAATGTGTTAGTGGTAAGGTGTTATGAAGGGTTTGGGGTGGGGGGGTTATTCTTGGCAATCCAATGAGACAGAGTAAAAGTTCCCCTTAAGATATTCTTGGCTGTGATCTTAGTAAAAGCAACAGCCAGCTCTTCTGAAAAGTAACCTGAGGAGTTCAAACTAGTAACTTTCTGGTTGCTATAGTCAAACACTTAACTGTTCTGGATACTAGAGCTTCTTCAAGACAATAGAAGCATGTTTTGCATAACAGCAAAGGTCAGAAATGAAGGTTATATTTAAAGAGATTTTAGGTGGAAAACATAAAATTATAAGCTCCATCACTTTTTAAATTCTCTCTCTTGCTTATCTTCCCTTAATTTTGTTTAACCCCAGAATCCTAAAGCCTCTGGCCATGGCATACACTTCCTAAATAATGTGCTTCTGAAAACTCGATGAACTTTGATAAATGTCGATAGTTGTAGAGGGGCTTCAGGCCTTTTGTTCATAGGGTTGCTATGAGTCATGCTTAACTTGAAGGCAATCAACAACAGCAATCCTTGGTCAAAACAGAGCTAAGAAGCTCTGGTGGTCAAGTGGTAAGGGGTTGCACTACCAATCCAAAGAAATGTGGTTCAAACCCATCAGATGTTCTGTGGGAGAAAGATGGCAATCTCCTCCCATGTGAGTAAGTGACTCTGAAAACCCACTGGAGGGTTAGCTAGAAATCAGTTCCAACTCCACAGTATATCTCAACAACAGCAAAACTTCTAATAATGAGATCTGTCTAGCAATGAGGTCAGCTAATCTGAAAAGTGGTGATAGTGAAAAGAGTATGTAGAGAACTAGGTATACACATGTTTGGTAAGAATTATGGGGCTCAAAAAACAACTATAAGCTTCAATGGTTTTTCTTTTTGATCTCTATTCCTTTTATTTTGTTTAACCCCAAATCAAGACTTCTGTCTTTTCTTTCTGGCCATCCCTGGCAAAGACAGGATCCAAAGGATAACCAAGAATACCTATTGTTATATTTCCCTTTATCTCTGATCAAAAGATCTGTCAATATGTTGTTTTCTGTGGTATTGTTTCTTTTACTCTCATAACATAAATCCCTTAAGATTGTGCTTTATTTACTGTTTGGTTTGTTTTGCTTCTTGATGTTGTTTCTTCATTGTCTAGCACAGAAGTTGACATAAGAAGGTTTTCTACAAACAGTTGAGTAATGGAGAGTCCATCCCTTCTCTCCCAGAGCCAATAACACCAACTCCTCCACACAAGTTCCTCCCTTATACCTTCAATCTTTTCCCCAGCAGTTCATGTTCTCCTTTGAGTTTTTTAATGTTCTCCAAGCTGAGCACTGGCTTTTTCTTTAATGTACAAACTTCATTTTTCAACACTTCTTAGCTTCCATAGCATCTCATTTCATTTTCCATCCTTAGACAGTGCTTTATAACTACTTGATTATTCAAGTAGTAATCTCTAATTATTGAGAGCTTGCTCTAGTCACATTTCATGCTGGCCATGAGAAAACTGAAGTTATGCAGAAAAAAATGTATGTTTTACCTGTAATTATAGTTAAGGGTTTTTTGTTGTTAGGTGTCCTTGAGTCAGTGACCAACTCATAGTGACCCTGGGTACAATGCTGCTCAATTCTGTAACGTGTCACAATCTCTGCAGTGCTCAAACCCATTGCTCTAATTAATATGTCACTCATTCATTCAAGACCATCATCTCCTTTGCTAACTCTCTGCTTTCCCAAGAACTGATATTATTTCAGGAACTGGTGCCTCCTTATAACATGCCCCCAAAACCATCCTGGCTTCTAAGTAGCCTTCTGGCTACATGTCTTCTTCCCTGGCCGATATGTTTGTTACTTTTGGAATCTATGGCATATCAATACTCTTCTCCAACACCACAGTTCAAAGATAATCTCTCAGTCTTCCCTACTCATTTTCCTGCTTTCAGCATGCATATGAGGAGACTGGAAATACCAGGCCATGTGTCAGGCGTCAAAGTCAACATCTTTGCACTTTACCATCCTTGACAGTAGATTTACCCAATGCAATATGTATTTTGATTTATTGATTGCAACTTTTGTGGATGTTGATTGTGGATCCAAAGAAAATTAAATTTTTTATGTCAATCTTTTCTCCATTTACTGTGATGTTCAGTATTGGTGAAGTTATGAAGATTTTTGTTTTCTTTATTTTAAAGTATAATCCATACTATATCTTAAAGTGTACCCAGAGTGCTCCTTAGAAACACAGATATTGAGATTTCATCTCACATATTTCAGGCATGTTATCAGGAAGGATCAGTCCTTGGAAAAGGACAACATACTTGGAAAGGTAGAGGGTCAATAAAGAAGAGGAAGACCCTCAATGAGAGGAACTGACAGTGACTGCAACAATGGGCTTAATCACTGTGGAGTTTATGAAGAAGGCACAAGGTTAAGCAGAATTTCAGTATGTTATACACAGAGTCACTATATATTTGCATCTACTCAATGAAACCTATTAACAACAACATCAATAATCTGTAGTTAATGCTGTAAGTCTTTGAACTTCATCAGTGAGTACTTCGAATTCTGTTTTCACTTTTGGGTTTTGCAATGTAACTGGGCTAAGAAAGTTCAGAATGCCTGCTAGGTTTCTGTTGTTGTCGTTGTTAAGTGTCGTCGAGTTGTAGGCGACTCGTAGTGATCCTAAGGACGAAAGACCTGGACACCTGTGTAACTTTCATCCTGTCTCAAGGTTCATAGGGTTTCCAGAGACAAGCTATTTCAGAAGTGGATGCCAAAGGTTTTCTGCTTCTGAAGGTTCCTATTAGGTACTAATTTTTTATTATTTCTGATGGAAGTCTGATGGGCTTTCAGAGGAAGACCTTTCCAAGATGAGAGACTGGAAAACTTCAAGGAGCACAGAGACTTAACAGTTAGGTTTGAAAGATAGGTTGGCTCTAGATCATTGGAGAACACAAGTAGTTTAAAGAAAGAAGATGCACTCTCCAGCCTGCTATTTATTTATTTAACTATTTATGTAACAAATATTCATTGAGAACCTGCTGTGTGTACCCAGCACCAAGTTAGAGACCAAGCAGTACAGGAAGGGTTTTTTTAGGTTAAGTGTTGCTCAGTTTTTCCTCATTTAATTCCAAGCTATCTGACCTCCTTCACTCATGCAGCTTTGACTATTATCTCCTAGCATGCAAAAAAGGTCTCCAACTCTACCTGTCCACCCCCAGATTCTTCTAGTGAATCTAAACTTAGATCTTATCCTAAGGGAAAATGAGGTGTGACGATTTTGTTCTACCCACTCTCTGCCAGCCGCTCCTACTCCCCCTCCCCCTCACACAGAGGTACCAGACACAGTGAAGCCTACAAAAGGTATTATATACAGACACTTAATTCCTTGTAATTGCATAACTTCTCTGGGTAGTACAATTGTGAGTGAGAAAAACATGGTTTTACAGGTTCCTTCATACCGTTGCTGCCTGTTTGGGCCTGAAAAAGCCTTGCTGGCTAACATAGGCTAGCCTGCAGTATGACAATTTAAGTATCAATAGGCTCTTATTCAATATCAGTAATGACAACGCTATTATGCGTGATGATTCTTGTCTACAATAGCCCGTCCTTGCAGTGGTTCCATGGGAGGACTATCATTCACATTATCATAGAAATGAAAAGACTGGGATCTCATAAACATCTTGTTCCAGCTTTGAGGTCTACTAAGTGGCTGGAGCCAGGATGAAAACCCAGAGCTAATTCCAAACTCAATGCTTTTTCAACAACATTGGACTAGAAGGAAGGTGTTTTCAGTGCCTTAATCTCATCATTTGGAGAGTAGGGATGGCTTCTTGGACTTTATTTCTACCTGCCTCAGAATTACAAGGCATTTAAAAACTGAAATTGTTCAAGGAAAATCAACAGTTCTACGTAAGTGTCCAGGTATTATTACTTGCCTAAGAGTGGAAGTGATCCAGACATTGAGACTAAGGAATAACCAACACGTGGATTTCATGACCTAAGAGAGCCTTGAGTTAGGCTCTACAATCTGCAAGTGAACTTCAAGCAAAACAAAGCATGAATATTCATTTGTTTGGTACCTCACATAAAACACTTTTACTGCTTGAAATTACATAGCATATCACCACTGGCATTGTAAATACAATGTAAACATTCTAACAATGGATCTCATGGTATCAAATAAATATTTAGTAAAAACTTTATTTGGGGAATAAATTAGTCTTTTCAATTTATAGGCCGTTTTCCAGTCAGGATGGCACTATAGTGAAAAACATAGTCAAGACAACAGCACAGAGATAAGGTTACAGCAGTGGGCTGGTATGTTGTACCCACTGAGAGAAGAGCCTAAATGGAAAAAACAAAACCACTTTGTCATCAAACAGGCTAGCACTAAAATCTCATCCTGGCATTTAATTGTTGGTTCTCTATTCCTAAATTACTTTATCTCCAGACTGTCCAAGTCTGTAACTTGCAATGTGGGAATAGTAATGTCCAACATATGCAACCGTTCCCTCATTTAATTGTTAAATGAATATTTATTAAACATTAAATCAGGTTTCTGTCATGGAAACAGATAATATTTTACCTATTTCAAGCATGAAGGGATATGATTCAGGACATTAATGTGCTTAGATAATATCTAGAACTGGAAGATAAGGATGGTGAAGCTATACCCAAACTAGAAAATCTCAGGGAGCTATTGCCTGACCCATACTTTCTTATAGCACTGAAGCTGGAGACCCATGGTAGACTTTATAGAGGCAGTATCAGCGGAAGTAGCTACAAAGTCCTATACTAACTGCTACCTCCTGTTCACATCCCAAAGTCATTCAATTGGTTAAAAATCATAACTTTGTAGCCTTCAAGCCCCTATAAAAAGTGGAGAGTATGGGGTCAGGATGAGAGGGAAGATTCTGAGAACCTATAGATAATAAACCAAAGCATGTACTTCGTATGTGACTGAGAATACAGAGGTAGACAAAGGAAAGGTATATTATCATGTAACTCACTTTTAATTGTGGAAAAGAAAGTGAGTTAATATAGTAAAGATTACATAGAACCAGACACATGATAGGCACTTTAGAATTAATTGTTCCCTTCCTTTAAATTCCGCACTGCTGCCAGAAAGTATAACATGCAGCTTTCTTTACCATGTGCTTCCTAACAAAGTAGATAATTTAGAGGTTTGAAACAATGAACTGAGGTTGTACTTCTGAGACTAGAAAGTGACTTATCTTTTTTGCATAGGGTGAAATGAGACTGCTCCATAGAAGGAAGGATTTTGAAGCTCTGTGTCATATACTTTGGGCATGTTGCCAGGAGGGACCAGCCCTTGGAGAAGTACATCATGTTTGGAAGGGTGGATGGACAACATAAGAGAGAAAGATGCTGGAAAAGATTAATTGACTCAGTGACTAGGGCAATGGGAGTAGGTGTATCAAAGACAATAAAATTGGCTCAAGGTAGACCAGGATTCAGAGCTGTTGTGCATAGGGTCACTATGAGTCACAAGCAACTTGATGGTACATAACAACAACAACCTTTTGCAGACTTAGCCACATAGCAGATTGTATTGTCTTTGAAAGTCACTTGGACATGATTCAATACATGTATGCTTTCAATATAGAAATGAAGAATAGATAGACTTGCTCTGGCGGCGTTGTCTGTAGTGAAATGCTCTCTTAACTCAGAGAGTCTTGCGATTCACACCTACCAGCACTCCAAGGAAGAAAGATAAACAGTCTCAGCCCATTACAATTTATAGCCCCAGAAACATGCTAGTAGTTGGAAGTGACTTCATAGCAGTGAATGGGCTGGTGTGAATCAATGCATATATTCTTTTCAATAGACAATATAGATCATCTTTATTGTTGTTTTTATGTGCCATCAAGTCGCTTGCGACTCATAGTGACCCTATGTACAACAGCCCTAAACCCTGCTCTATCCTGTGCCAATTGCACTGCCTCTGACACACCCATCCCGATTCCCCCAGCCACTGAATCAATCCACCTCATAGAGGGTCTTCCCCTCCTGGGCTATCCCTCCACCCTCCCAAGCATGATGTCCCTCTCCAAG
>NW_006399913.1:7465952-7469229 GCF_000299155.1 Elephantulus edwardii
CAAAATTCTCCTTCTATCCTCCCTAGTCATTGTCCAACTCTCTGATGCATAACAAATAATTGCAAAGACCATGGACTGTATCAGATGCACCTTAGTCTCCAGAGACTCACCATTGCTCTTGAGTAGTTTAGAGAGGTCCCTAACAGCAGATCATCTTTACTCTCAGTAAATGTGCATACTACTTCATTTCAAGTATACTAAAATGCAAATATCCTACAGATATGAAAGCATTGTCTCCTCTCAGTGCAATGAAATGGACTTGTCTGAGCAAGGATACCTAGTCCTCGCTTACCAAAGATCAGGGTAGTTTGTGAAAGTGAGTCTTAAATGAAAAAAAGAGGACAGAGAAGATATCTACATCATTACATAACTGTCAAATTGCGTCATTACACAGCTGCTGCAAATATGCTACAGAAAATCATGGCCTGACCAACTCTAACAGCATTAGTCTCACCTCACACATTGATATTCATTGCAGTCATGGACTTCATTAATACCCCAAAATTAGATAATAAGTTTTTTCACTATCATAATAAATGTAAAATATCAGGTAACATAATAACCTGTAACTGAGGAGTTGTTGTAGCTGTGTGCTTTTGAGTCAGAATGAACTCAGATCTGACCCTCCTGTGGGTTTTCAGAGGCAGTAAATTGTTTGACAGGAGATTGTCCATTCATCTCCCATGGAGCAGCTGATGAATTAGAACTGGATACCTTTGAGACTGCAGTGCAGCTTCTTACACTAGGCTGCTAGAGCTGAGGAGTCATTGTTGTGTGTCAACAAGTCAGAAGCAATGCACAGCTGACCTTCCAGCAGGTTTCAGAGGCTGGAATAATTGCATTGGAGGAGATTGCCCATTCTTCTCTCGCAGAACAGCTGGTAGATTCAAAGCACTACAGCACAGATTCTGAGCAGTAGACCACAGAGCTGAGAAGTAGGTGTATAGTCTTCATTTACATGCATTATTCGTTTGCTGCCTCCAGCAGGAGGTCACAGTACTGTCCTCTTTTTTGTGACAAGTGCATAAGGTGTGGTTGATTCCCTTAACCTCTCAATGATGCTCTTCAAAGTCTCAGGCTGGAGAACTTGCAGTAGCCAGTGTCCTAAATTCAAACTGTGGGCCATAGAAGGAGAACCCCAAACTTTAGAATTTAATAAGGCCAACTATCTTACTACAAGTGTCAGAGGGGAAAAGGTCCTCATTGCTGCTATTTCTTCACCAAAATATGGGAATAATAAAATGTAACCCACTGCAGAATCATAAGTCTCACATGACATAAAATATGTAAATAATATTGCTTAATAGGTAATATTCCATAAATGTTCATTTTTTTACCCACTAATAATATTATGTTGTCTTAGTTCTTTCCTTCTTTATGGTCTCCATCCCCACCTCTCAGCCCCAATTATGGAGTTTATTAAGGAGGCCAGCAAGTTATTATTCAAGTTGCCAACAGGATACAATCTCTCAGTCTGGACAGTTTCTCATGGGAGATTGTTGGCCTTTTAGCTTCAGCCAGTACAATAAAGCTATTGCTATTGTTGTGTGCTATTGAGTCAGAACTGACCCATTACTGACCTTCCAGGGGGCTCCCACAGGCAATAAATTGCATAGGAGGAGATTTCCCATCTTTCTTCCACACAGCTGCTGGTTGATTCAAACCTCCTGCCTTTGGGTTGGCAGCTCAACACCTTTCCACTAAGTTACCAGAGTTCACAAAGCTATTAGTCCACAAAGCCATCTCCCCCAGTCCTCCAACAAGCTTGGGCAAAGGCTCCCTGTGCTGGTTCCATGGGACAATACCCAAATCAGTTCTATCTCAAACCAGGGCTTTGGTTCTCTGTGGCAGCTGCTGCTGCTCTCCCGTGGGTTCTGGTGTGAGTGGAGCAAGAAGCTTTGGCCCCAGAGGACACTGCGTTCTCAGCTGTTTCTTTCTTATTGGTACTGAGAGTCCCTCCCAGTTAATATTTATATTACATGAACAATTATACCCTCCAGTAGATGCTGGCCAGGGTTTACGTGGATATCTCCTTTCATCTTCTCCCTTAGTCCCATGTTATGGATCCAGAACATAAGCATAAGAAAGGTTGAGGGACTTGCCAATTGCATTGTCACAGGTGGAATTTGCTTGCCTGCACACTTCCTCCAGAGCCAGCACTTTCATGGCAGTGCCAGACCATCTCCTGAGTCAGACATCTCCCTGTGTAAAGGGGCAGGGATTGGGTGTTATTTGAATCCTCTAACACTGAGAGCAGAGCAGGCTAAAGGGTGTGGTGATAGGCAACTTTAAAATGCATCTTGTAGGGGAATCATATCGACCTTGCAAGGTGATTAATAGAAGTTAGTTCTACAGTTTTTAGTACTAATGAAGACCAGTGGATTTCTTTATATGGAGGGTGGGGAGTCCTGAGGAAAAGCACACATGTGAGGATAGAGGGAAGGAATGAACAACAATGACAAGGAAAGGACTCAGGGAGAGAGGGAGGAGTGAAACCATTGAGAACAATTTTCTCCGCCTCCTATCATCTCATCACTCTTTCTGACTGCACTCCTACTCTTGTCCTCAATCCTTTCTCCTCCTGTCAATGCTACCTTGGTAATTCTTGTGGATGCTACCTTAAATGTTAGAGCCTGACTTTACCTACAGTCAAGTGAACAGCGTTACCAAGGTGAAATATGACATCAAATGTGCCCTGATAGAAAATGGTTATGAATGTTGGAGGGAAGGGGAAGGGAAAGAGGAAGGGAAGGAGCAGAGGAGAGAGAGAAAAAGAGAAAGGAAGGAAGGGAGAGAGAAAGGAAAAGTGAAGAGAGAAAATGAGCGTATTCACTTTCTTCCTTGGTGGCAGCAACTACCAAGTTTAAGTTGATGGTTGCTATGCTCAATGTCATCAAACTTGCTGCTTTTTTTAAGTAGCTACAAAAGTCAGTTTTGTTGTGAAATTCTTACTTTTCTAATGTTATCCGCTGATTCACATTTCAGGAAAACAGCTGTCATAGAACTTGAACAGTGTTGCTCTACTCTCTGCTGTTCCTGTGCCCCCACCCCAGCTCCTTCAGGATTTTGTCTTACTTCTGTAAGACCGTCCACTGTTGAAGTGTCTGGAACACGGCTGCTGCTCAAAATCCATAAATACCCTAGACTTCAAAACTTGGGCTTTTACAGACTTTGCTTTTCTTCTACGTGTAAGCTACTAGTCACCCTTCAGAGACAATCTTTACATCTTAGTCCCTTCAGCAATGCAATATTTATTTATTAAAATCCTCATTTGAAT
>NW_006399913.1:7470777-7487775 GCF_000299155.1 Elephantulus edwardii
TTCAAAGCAGCTTGAACTTCTTCCTTCATCACCATAGGCTCTTGCTCATATGTTATTTCTTTAAATTCCTCTGTATCTTCCAATTCCTTTCTATATAATGACTCCGTATATTCCTTCCATCTTCTTTTAATACTTCCTGGATCATTTAATATTCTGCCCAAAGCATCCTTGATTACAGTAACATTTGCATAAAATATTTTCTTTTGGAAACCTAGCAGTTATTCTGTTTAAGAAATTTATGATCTACTTGATTTAAGAAACATACATAAATTGATATCCAATCTCTTTATTCTGCTCCCAGATTTGGTATGTTTAGGGACAGCATAGCATGGTGTTAGGAAGCCTCTGAGAGAACATGTGGGTTTCAATCCTATCATTGTCACTTTTTAACTATGAGGACTCCAGGAAAGTAATTTGTTTGTCTAGGTCTCAGTTTCCTTATCTATAAAATAAGAATAATAATTTATATCTCAAAGGAATAAACAATGTATACATGACCTTACTTAAACCACACCTATTGTTGTTCAGTCAATTCTGACTTGTAGCGACCCTCCACCAGGTTTGCAAGGCTGTACATTTTTATGAAAGGAGACTTTACATCTTTCCCCTATGAAGCAATTGTTGGATTTAAACTGCTGAACTTTCAGTTAGCAGTGCAACACATAACATACCATGCCATCTTTTCTCCTTACACAAAAAAGAAGTGGAATCATGGTTTTGACTCATTTAAGCCCAGATAATTCATTGGAAATGGGGTCTTGAAAAAACAGAGATGAAAAGTGATTTTTTTTTCAGTATGTCCAAAACAGAAACCTTTACCATATTTGAAGAAATTTTTTTGGTAATGAAGTTTAAAGTATAAACTTGTTATTTAATTCTGGTACTGTTATTGTTTGTCATATTAGATATTTGGCACATTTCAAGAAAAGATTCCTGCTAATGATTTTGGCTTGGCAAGCTGAGAAAGGAATAGGTTCTTAGATGTATTAGCGCAGTCTTAACCTGGACATGTCTAAAGGACACTGGAAGAAAGCATATAGTAGATTTAGGTACATGAAAGCTTTGAAGAATGCTGTGAGGTAGAGACTATGCCTCCCAGTACCTGGGAATTGTGAATAGTAATTGAATAGGAGAGTAGAGACACTCAGAGAGAAGTGTATTGAGTGAGGAAAAAAAGGCAATAATGAAAGACTTGGCACTTGGGAAACTTCCTAAAATAATTAAAAACAAACACATTGTCATTGACTTAATTCCAACTTGCAGCAACCCTGAAGGATGGAGTAGAACTGCCCCATAGGGATTTCCAAGGCCATAAACATTTACTAAAGCAGACTGCTGCTTCTTTGTCCCATGGAGCAGGTGGCAGTTTTGAGGCCTTGGACATTAATGAACAAAGACAGATGAGCTATGGAAGGATGTAAAAAATATCATTCATGAAGAAAGCAAAAGGTCATTGCAAAAGCAGAGGAAAAAGAAAAGACAGAAATGGATGTCAGCAGAGACCGAGTAATGCACTAGAGTGCTGAGAAGCCAAAGCAAAGGGAAGGAATCAGGAACTTAAGAAGCTAAACAGAGGATTTCAAAGGGCAGCTGAGAAAGACGAAGCTAAGTATTATAATGAAATTTTCAATGAGTTGGAGTCAGAAAACCAATAGGGCCAAACTCACTTAGCATTTCATAAACTGAAGGAAATCAAGAACAAATTCAAGTCTAGAGTTGTATTTTTTTAAAAACAGAGTTGCAATTCTTAAGAATGCTATGGACAGAATATTGAATGATCTAGAAAGCATTAAAAGAAAATGGAATGAGAACACAGCGCCCTTGTACCAAAAAAAAATGGCTGACACAGAAGAATTTCATGAAACAACTTATGAGCAAGAGCCTGTGGTGATGAAGAAGGAAGTTCAACTGCCCTAAAATAATTGGCAAATAAACAAGGCCCAAGGAATTGATGGAATACCAATTGACATATTTCAACAGAGATATGTTGCCCTGGACATGCTTACCAGGTTGTGCCAAGAAACCTGGAGGACAACTACCTAGCTAACCACCTGGAAGAAATCCATATTTATTCCTATTCCAATAAAAAGATGAGCTGACAGAGTTTGGACATTATTGAACAGTATCACATGCAAGCAAAATCCTACTGAAGTTTATGCAAAAACATCAGCAGAGAACTACCAGAAATACAGGCTTTGTTTAGAAGAGGCCATGGTGCCAGAGACATTGTCATCAATGTCAGATGGATCTTGGATGAAAGTAAAGAATACCAGAGGAATGTCTGTATTTCATTGACTGTACAAAGACATTTGACAGTCTGTATCACAATAAATTGTGGCTAACCTTGAGAAGAATGGGAATCCCAGAACACTTGAGTATGCTCGTACAAAACCTATACTTGGACCAGGAGGCAGTCATCAGAACAGAGCAAGGAAATACTGCATGCTTCAAAATTAGAAAAGGAGTGTGTCAGGGATATGTCCTGTCTCCACATCTTTTTCATCTGTATGCAGAGCAGATCATTCAAGAGGACGGACTTTATGAGTTGGAATATGGATTTGAGGAAGACTCATCAACAACCTACTCTATGCAGATAACACAATCTTGTTTGCTGAAACTAAGGAGGACCTGACGCACTCACTGCAGAAATTCAAGAACTTTGTCTTCAATATGGATTGAAGCTCAACTTCAAGAAGACAAAGATTCTCATCATTGGGCCATTGACAGCACCATGATAGATGGAGAAGAGATTGAGCAACAATTACAGTTTGCTCAGCTCCACAATCATACTCATGGCACCAGAAGTTGAGAAATCAAAAGAAGAATTACTCTGGGGAAAGCTACTATTGGGGACATTTTCAAAGTACTAAAGAACTGAAGTGTCAATTTGGAGACTAAGGTGTGTCTGATTCAGGCCATGGTCTTCTCAATTACATGCTATCCAGCAGCAAGCTGGACAGTGACTAGGGTTGACAGAAGAATAGATACTTTTGAATCATGATGCTGGAGAAGAGTATTGAACATACTGTGGACTGTTGAAAGAACAAACAGGTTTATCCTGAAGAGGATGAAACCAGGCTACTCCTTGGAGGCAAGGATTTTAAAGCTTCATTTCACATACTCTAGGCATGTAGCTAAGAGGGATCAGAACCTGAAGAACAACAACATCATTCTTGCAAGGGAGAAGGGACAGTGCAATAGAGGAAGACCACAGATGAGATGGATTTGTTTGAGACAGTGAGGCTGGCTCAGGATAGAGCAGAGTTCAGAGCTAATAGGCATCGGGTTTCTATGTGTCACAGGCAGCTGAATAGCAGATAACAACAACAACCTTGAAATTAACACTTGTTAAAAGTGTTTTATTATAAGGGAGATTGCCTCATCTTTCTTTCCCCAGTTAGTATATTCAGATTAGCAACCTTTTGGTTTGCACACCAACAGCACATAACACGTTAGATTACCAGGTCTCCCTATACTCTTATTTGTAGCCTAAAATTAAAAGAATATTTGATCCCACTTAAGCTGACATTTCAGTCTGGTTCGTAACCTCTAATTTATTATTGTTGTTGTTGCTGTGATGTTATTAGGTGTCATCAAGTCTGAACTGACTCAGAGCTGACCCTCCAGCAGATTGTCAGAGGCTGTAAATCACAGGGGAAGAAATCCCTCTTTCTCCTGTGGAGCAGCTAGCAGATTTAAACCGCCTGCTTTTCAGTTGACGTTGTAACCTCTTACCCACAAGGCCATCAAAATTATACAAAGATCAGCATTGCCATAGGTTCCCTGAGGGAATGGCATCATTCCTGCCCATAGACACCTCACAATCAAATAATCCATGTATAGAATGATTTACCAATTTAGTATAAAAGCAATATGATAGCATTATCTATAAATAAAAATGCACTGCTGTCAATTCAGCCTCATAATGATCCTCTAGCACAGAACAGAACTATCCTAAAGTGTTTGTAAAGCTGTAGTCTTTAGAGAAGCTGGTTTACACATCTTTCTCCCTTGAAGTGGCTGGGACTTGTAACCATCAACCTTTCCATTAGCACATGCACCATTACCACATGGGCATTCAGAAAAGGAAGAAAGTGATTAACCCGTGATATACAGTGTATGGATTAAAGGCCAGGTTCTGGAACCAGCCTGTCTACTAGCAAAGCCTCGCTAACCTGGTTTATCTTTTTTATCTTTTCTGATCCCCAGCTTCCTTATTTGTGAAAAGAAGACTATCAGAGCTCTTGTGTACAAAAAAAGGATACCACTCCACTGCCATACCAATTGAATGAGTTAAGATTATAAGAAGAAAACCAAACCTTTTTGGTCTCCCAAGCAATCAACTATAAAGCATTTAAGCTTAAATTTTCATAAAATCCTCCCAAAAAGGAAGCTATGTGGACTATAAACCAAAGTGAGCTACAATTACAAACTTTACACAGGGACTCCTGGAGACCATCTCATTAGGATGTGGACCAAAGATACAAATAGAAGAGAGGACTGATCTATATATCCCTGCCCCCAATTTCTCAAATTAATTGATTTCTTTGTGCTTCCATTCCTTCATTTCTCAAATACGAGTCATAGTACCTATCATAAACTTTTTAAGATTAAATGAGTTACTATACTTAAAGCTCTGTGAACACAGACATGAGTGAATCTTCAAGACAAGTTGGCCGTTATTATGGTTACTAGTGCACAATCAGTGGTAATATTCATTATGTGAAGATGGTACCATGCCAGCTCCTGAAATGTGGAACTAAGATAGTTGTGGTCAGCTAGGACAGCACAGGGTAGAGTTGAAAATGTAGACTCAGACTGATGTGCCTCATTTCAAATCTAGGATCTGTTCTCTAGTTGCAGTGTGTGAAACGCACTTATTCGTAAACTGTAGGTGATAGTAATCTCGACCCTAGACTTGTGAAATATATAAATGGACAGATTGCTGAGTGTGGCACTCAGCATGGTTCCTGGAACACAGTAAATGCTCAATCCTGGAAAGAAGAATGAAAACAAAAAGGTAAAGACACTTAAAGATGCTTAAAGTGTGTAGGGCAATGAAGAGATGTAATTCTAGTGCTTCATAGGGAGATGGTTTTGAAATCTCTTTGTTGTGCTTATTAAGCAGTGGTCTTAAGTAGGAGAGTGACTTGTGAAGAAGAAGGTGGGTCATGACAGGCGAAGGAGAATTTTACCACGCTGAAAGAATCTATCATTTCAAACAAGAAAATGCACTTCAGATACTTAGATTCAAAAAAATGAAAGTCAGATGGTGTCAGTTACAATAGTGAAATATCCTTGAGCTGCTAAAAATAGTTGTCTATTATCATTATCATTCACTCATCAGGTGAAGCTGAGACCAGATTTAACCTCTGATCTCTTGCTGGCAGTTGGATAGAATGAATGTAATTATGGGTTGATTGGACCAATCATTTTTGCCAGGATTTTTCCTTAAGTATCTTCAAGAGCTTCCAATTATAACAGTAAAACTGTATTTTCAGAAATAATAAGATCAATACGTTAGTTCCTCCCTTTCTTAAGGAAACCATAACAATAGTCTTTAAAAAAATCTCAGTAAAGTGTCCAGTTAAAAATAAGTTAAATAAAAAAACTAGAATGTGAAAACACTGTGACTCTAGATTACAATTAAAAGATGGTATGTATGCTATAGAAATAATGAAATTCTGGACGATATTTCATATTGAGCGCTTTCTAGACTCTAATTTTTATAAGCCTTTTAACCATACAAAATCCAAACAGGCATGGCTATTATCTTTATTCCTTAGAGGTTGAGTATATTGTTCAAGGTTGCCCAGAATTTTCTTAGGTGTGTCTTCATGAAAGAAATCTGAATCTATTTTGTCTTGGGTAACTCTTTGTGCTCTTTTGACTTACTGTTTTGGGTAGAGAGAAAAGTTTGTGAGAGTCAAATATCTTTAAAAAGAGTGAGTACTATTGTATTTTATGGTAGGTCCAAGACAAATTTTCTGATCAGTTTGCCAAGTACATAAATTGTCAGTGAACATGTGACCATGGGGAAAAATTAATGACAAGGTTCAGATGCCAAGTCTAATCTTTTACCTCTTTGACTAACAACCAGTTAATGGATATATGCCTTTCCCCGTAAACTATGTCAGGTATTTCACTCATGTCATGCCTGACCTCACTCCTAATAATGAGGTCAAAGAAATTAATTCAAGAGGGTCGTTTTTTTTGTTAAGCTACATAAGTGAGTCACCATGCAAAACACTAAATACAACGCTTAATACATTTCCAGGCCATTTAATACAGCCAAGTTATTAATTATTCATTTAAAAGGATGGAAGTGTTCACACCTAAGTATATTTAGGGAACAGGAAGCTCTGGTGCCTCATAACAAGAAGCTGTGCTGCAATCCTGAAGGCACGTGGTTTGAGGCCATCAGCTGCTCCATGGAAGAAGGATGTGCAATCTCAGCCTGTGTGATTAACTGCCTCTGAAAACCTACTGGAGGGTCAGCTATTGGTCAGTTCCAACTCTTTGGTCCACAACAACAAGAAGCAATAAAAACATACTGCAATAAGCATTAATATGTGAATTCAATTGGTTCAAGTATGGCTAAGCTCTCTCTGCTTCAGGTTTGATTTCAATGAGGAAAATATGATTCATAAATAAATATAACACAGATTGCTATAAGAACTCTTCTACAGTAGTTGATATTGATACTAAATTCTATAGATATTTTGATATAAGAGAAGCACCTTTTGTTTAGGTTGATCAAAGAAGGCTGTGGTGGGTAGTATCACTAGGAGGAAGCAAGGCTGCAGATTGCACTGCATGACACTGTTAAAATGATACCAGAATGCCTAGCTGCAAAATGTTTGTGCAGTGTTTCAGCAGAAATGTATTACCTCTATAATATCTCTGTATTTAGTTATAACCAGAAAAATATTTTCATAAGTCTAGTTGACATGTATCAATATATCTTCAAGGCTAAAAAAAAACCATAAATTTACTTTTTTAACCATCCAAATTATGTTTTCCACACAGTTTCTAATTATATTGTAATTCAAGATAGATAGCATTTTTATTTTGTGATTAGGATTAATATAATCTAAAAAATATTTCATGAAATAAATGTACAACTATTTTTTTCTTTTTAAAAATTTATTAATTTTAATGAACGTTTACAGAGACAGGATTTCCAGTCATTCATTGTTGCAGTTTTCTCCCTGCCCACCCATCCCCCCTAAATTACTCTTCTCATTGAAAAGAAAAATTCTTTCATTGTTATACAATCCCTCCCCCCAAGTTCACTCCACTATGCAGCCTTCACTCTGGACTTCTGCAATGACAAGAATACCCATTCATCTATCCCTTTTAAAAGATCTCTCCCTCATCTGTTTCAATCCAATATACATCAGTCCTTTTCTCCTTTTCTGCCTTCCCTCAACCATGATGTCAGTCCTATTTTACGCCACTGGCCCTATGCAATATTTGTACTTTTGTGACTGAGATATTTCACTCAGCATAATGTCTTCCAGGATCATCCACTTTGCATAATATTTCATGAGTCCCTTGTTTTTCAGTATAGCATAGTATTCCACCAGAACTTCTCTATCCATTTGTTTGTTGATGGGCATTTGGGTTGTTTCCAGCTCTTTGTTATTGCAAACAAAGCCGCAATAAACATGAATGTGCATATGTCTGCTTGGGTGGCAGTGATGGTTTCTTTAGGGTAAATTCTCAGCACCTGGATCAAATGGTATTTCTATTTGCAACTTTTGAGAAAGCTCCATACAGCCTCCATAGTGGTTGCACCATTCTACACTCCCACCAGCAGTGAATAAGGGTTCCATTTTCTCCATAACCTTGCCAATATTTGATGTTTGCTGTTTTGTTATTTTTTTTCTATTTTTATTGCAGTGAGATGATATCTTATAGTTGTCTCTTAGAGCTAGGGATTTTGAACATTTCTTCATGTCCTTGTTAGCCATCTGAGTGTCTTCTTTGGTGAAGTATCTGTTCATATCCTGTGCCCATTTTTCAATTGAATTCTTTACCTTTATCTAGTTGTGATGCTCGAGTATTTTATAAATTCTATATATAAGTCCCTAGTCAGACATGTCATTACCAAATATTTTTTCCCAATTTGTGGCTTCCCTTTTTACCCTGTTGGAGAAGTTTTTGGATGTGCATAGGGATTTAAGTCTTAGAAGGTCCCATCCATCTATTTTATCCTCTCCTGGTTGTAGATTTTCCAGGATGTTTGGAAGACTGTTTATGTTGTGGATTACGACTTGTAGAGTTCTTCCAAGGTTTTATTTAATGAAGCTTATGGTCCTTGATTTTAGTTTTAGGTCCATGATGCACTTTGAATTGGTTTTTGTGTACGGAGTGAGATGTGGATCTTGCTTGAGTTTTCTGCAGATAGTCTTCCATTTTTGCCAGAACCATTTTTTAAAGAGGCTGAAATAAATGTACAACCATTCTTACTACGTGCTATTAAGGTTGATCATAAACATCACTAAGGATTCTGTATGACCTGGTGCAGGAGAAGGTTCACAGTAGGAAAGTGACATCAGGCCTACTGGCATTATTGGTCTGAAAATGCTTTTAAAGGGAGGGCTAGAACTGGAAGAAAAGACATTCCAGGCAGAGGGAATATGTACAAGCAAAACCACTGAGGAGAGAAAGTATCTAGCAGAATCTAGAAAAGGGAAAGTCTGGGAAGGTAGGAACCAGCTTAAGATCAAACTTTATAGAAAGTTCATGGAATTGGAGGGGTAACTTTGTCTGTTATTGGTGATAAGTGTCCTCACCCTGCCCACCGTTTTCCCAGCAATGAATAGGGAAATTCTCTTCCTTAATTCTGTCTGGAGAATTTATACTTCTCTGTATGAAAGATTGGTTTCTGTATTCAAACAAATCTATGTTCAGTTTTGATTCAGCATTCCTTGTCTGTATCAGCTAACCTCTTTGCATCTTAGATTGCTTGTTTGCCAAATTGAGATAGTAATAATGCCTATCTCAGAAGGCAATGATAAGAATTAAAGAGATAGTGACCAATAGTGTATCCATTATCCTTAAATAACTCCTAAATAAATGCCAGTTCTGGACACCCCAGTCATCACTCCTTTCCTCTTCTTTTCTTCCTTTCTTCACTAACTCATTCTGCTCCAAAGATTCTTAGAAAAAAGAAATAATCTAAGAAAATAAATGTAAAAGATAACAAAAACTACTACTTTTGAAGCTGGAAAGTAAATGATCCATTGTCATTGCTGATGACTCCAAGTGTCTATCAGTTTCCAAGGCTATCAGTCTTCATAGGAGGCTACTGCCCATCTTTCTGCTCTGCAGCAGCTGTGACTTCAAACCAATGCACTTTTTGGTGAGCAACGCATCATGTAGCATACTATGCCCTCAGAACCCGATGGGAAGCTCTATGTTGTTATGTGTTGTCAAGTTGGAATTGACCCTCCAAATGAGTTTTCAGAGGCAGTAAATAGCACGAGGACATTGCCCCTCTTTCTTCTCCAAAGAAGCTGATGGGTTTGAACTGCTCACCTTTGGGTTGACAGCACAACTCCTTACATACTATGACCTCAGAGTTCCTTATATAAATACAAGAGTTAATTTTATTTTTTAAAGTGGCATTGCAAAGAAGGCAGATAATTACTCGAAATGAGAAAGAAAATGAAGCAGATTGAATAAGAGAAATAAATTCCTGTTATAACCAGGCATCCCAGTTGTTATGTGTCACCATATAGATTCTGACCCACAGTGACTGTTTGATAGAGTAGAACTACCACAAAGGATGCCCTAGACTATAACATTTAGAGGAGCAGATTGTCATGTCATGGAACAGCTAGTGGGATCTAACTGTCAAACTTAGAGTTAGCATCCAAACATTTAACCAACACATGATCAGGTCTCCTCAATGGAGTCCCAGAGTGGTGCAGTGTATAAGTGTTTAGCTGCTAATCAAAGGGTTGGCAGTTTGAGTCTACCCAGAGTCACATCAAAAGAAAAGCCTCTCAATTACTGGTGGGGGGGGCGGAGAGGAGGGAGGAAAATCAACCATTGAAAGCCCTGTGGAATGAGGTTCCACTCTGACATATGTGGGCTTGTCAATGATTGGGGTCAAGTGAATGACAACTGATTCATCTTGTTTGTTTTACCAGTGTGTCCTGATAAACTCAAAATGGGTCAGATAGAGATCTATTCTTCTCTGTTGGACCAAGCAGGCTTGACAAGTTTTTATGGATTTAATGTATTTAGAATAGGAAAATATATCTAGACTGTCTTAAAAGGAACAGTTTCTTGTTCTATTAAAATTATCTCTATAAGAGTTTCAATTAAGAGGACAATTTTTTGGAGCACATTCATTTCTGACTCTTGGAAGCACAAATAGGCTTCTCAAATATTTCCCAGACTTGGACTACAGAAGACAGTACATTTGCCAACAAATAAGCAATGGAGAGAACTTATCATATGTCTATGCCAAAACAACTTCCAGGATGAGGCTCCAATTGTTTTGCCGATTTTTAGCCTTTTTCTTTTCTTTTCTTTCTTTCATTTTCTTTCTTTCTTTTCTTTTTTTTGCGCAGTGCAAACTGCGACTAACCGACACTAGGCTCTGAGTCATTTTGCTGATCCTCATTCTCACGGTTCAGATGGAAGTCTAATTATAAGACGTCCTCCTACATCCCCAGAGGCAGCACGCTTGGGCTTTCTTTGTAAATTATTAATCAAGAAGAAAGGAAAATTTGCCTATTTCAGTTCTACAGGGATCAATTTACTGTAACATATTTTTCTTTATTTCCACATGAAAGTCAATTTTGAATGTCTGTTTACTTTTTGTCTTTCTGTACATCTGCAGGATAGAATGGTCAAAACAGTACGGATTTCAGATTACCCTAGCTAAATTTTGTTTGACTCAGTATTCATCTCTTAACTGTTCATTAAGTCCAGAGAATTTGTGGTTTGTTAATTGCTTTTGGTTGTTAAAATGACATCTTCTCACACTCTAGGCATGGGAAGGATGGCCCAGGAAAGCTAAGTCATGGTGTTGTCCCCTCTAACTCAATGTCTCCCGATGTGGACACATGGACTCCGGGTGTCATTTTTCTTCATCTCCTTTTTTTATTGCAGTAACTTGACCAAGCTGAAGACCTCAGGAAACTAAGGCATATCTACTTTCTTTCTTATATACCACATGGAATCAGCAAAGCCTTTTATTTCCATCTCTCAAATACCAACTCACCCCTTTCCATATCACTTTCTCACACCCTTAATTTTCATTCATCTGGAGCATTGAAAGAAATACAAACGGCTTCTAGGTTTCCGATCTCTCCAATATCTAAGCTGTAGCTCACACATTGCTCCTAGACTTCTAGGTGGCAAAAATGGCATTTCTCTTATAAGACACTCAATTTCTTTGTATTCCCATTATTTTATAGTCCAAATTTTCTACCAAATTGTACCGTAGAAAGAACAGTGTGGAGCTTCCTTTTGTCCTTAAATAAAAATTAATTTTCCCATTTCATGTGTACCCTGGGAGTTCTTTACTTTCTTGTAGATCTTTTGTCAAAGGCCAAGGGTATAAGTTTATTGGGGGTGGGGGAGAAAGTAGTGAAATAAGCAAGAAACCAGATTCATTATTTTAACTGAATCACAAAAATAGCTAAACTGTGCATGAAATTGTTACCATAAATTGTGCTCAGGAATTTCTGTTAAGCTCCTGTTTCTGTGTTTGGAGGCTGTAAGTTCCTGTTATGTGCTTTTTCTGACTGTACACTGTAAAATATTTGCAATATTTATGATGATAAGTAGAAGGATATATAACCTCGGAAGGACTAGAATGCTATATTCAGATTGGAGAAGAAAAAACTCTGGAGGTGATTGTAGGATTTGTTGTTGTCCTTAAGTGCTGTTGAGTCGAGTACAACTGTTAGCAACCCTGTGAACACAGATCTGCACCTTACCTTGCACTGTGCTGACCTCACACTCTCTGCCATGCGTGAGCTGTTGTTGCAGTCAGGACATTAACCCATCTTGGGGGCCTCCTCTCCTTCTGTGAGTCTCCTTCTTTCCCAGCATGGTATCTTCCTCCAAACACTGGATCCTCCTGAACACACACCCAAAGTATGTGAGATGGAGTTTTATTACTTTGCCTCTAAAAGTGCCCTGATTGCACTTCTTCCAAGACAGATTTGTTTGTTCTTTTAGTAGTCCAAAGGATGTTGTTGCTGTTGATATGTACCATTGAGTCACCTGTGACACATAGCGACCCTATGCACAACAGCCCTACACCCTGCTCTATCCTGTGCCAATCTCACTGTCTCCAACACACCTACCTCCCTACCCCAGTCACGGACTTAATCCACCTCATAGAAGGTCATCCTCTCCTGCGCTGTCCCTCCACCCTCCCAAGCATGACATCCTTCTGCAAGGACTGGTCCCTCCTTGCAACATGTCCAAAGTATGTCAGACAAAGCTTCAGAATCTTTGCCTCCAAGGAGCAGTTTGGTTTGACCCTCTTAAGGATGAACTTGTACATTTTCTTAGCATAGGATATTCGATATTTTTCCATCAAAACCAGAATTTAAAGGCACTAAATCTTCTTTGGTCTTCCTTCTTGTCCAACTCTCAGATGCATAGGAAAAATTGAAAATGCCATAATTTCAATCAAGTACAACTTAGTCTTTAAACTGATATCCTTGCTCTTTAGAGAGGTCCTTGATAACAGATGTTCCCAAAGCAACATGTCTTTTGTTTTCTTCACTATTGCTAACACAGATGTTGATTCTTTAGTTGTTTAGTTGATCCAATTAAAATTAAATAATTGGCAACATCAGCCTTTTCTCTATCTATCATGCTGTTGCACATTAGTGCAGTAGAGGAAATTACTTTCTAGTATTTAGGAATAGACAATTATGTTGAAGAGGAAGTTGAAAGGAAATAATTATTTTAATCTGTATCTTCAAGTAATTATTTTACCTCAGTTGAACTTCAAAAACTATTTTAGTTGGAGGACACAGACAAATGAAACACTTATGGAAGTCTCAACATTTTCTTAATGATTAGATTGGTTTATTTGTTTTTTAATTTAAATTGGAATGGAGGAGGAATGTCACAGCAGCCCCCACTTCAGCAGTTACCAAATAATTCTGAAATATCTACCATATGCCAATTATTAAATTATTCATAATATACAAATATTTGTGACTAATTAAATAATTGATTATGCAAAGGCATTTGACTGTGTGGATCATAAGAAACTGTGGTTGACTCTGAGAAGAATGGGAATCCCAGAACATTTAATTGTGCTAATGCGAAACCTATACTTGGACCAAGAGGCAGTTGTCAGAACAGAGCAGGGCAACACTGCATGGTTCAAAATTGGGAAGGGTGTACACCAGGGATGTGTCCTATCTCCATACCTTTTCAACATGTATGCAGAGCAGATTATCCGAGAGGCTGACCTCTATGAGGAGAAGCATGGCGTTAGGATTGGTGGACGATCTATCAACAATCTGCATTATGCAGATGACACAACCCTGCTCGCTGAAACTGAGGAGGACCTCATGCACTTGCTGCGAAGGGTCAAGGACTGCAGCCTTCAGTATGGACTGAGGCTCAATGTCAAGAAGACAAAGATTCTCACCACTGGACCAATTGGTAGCATCAGGATGGATGGCGAAGAGATTGAGATTGTTCACAGCTTCAGTTGGCTCGGCTCCACGGTCAACACTCTTGGCACCAGCAGCCTGGAAAGAAAAAAACGTATTGTGATGGGAAAGTCTGCAGTTAGGGACCTCTCTAAAGTACTCAAGAGCAACCGTGTCTCTCTGGAGACTAAGGTGCACCTGATACAGGCCATGGTCTTTGCAATGCCTTGTTATGCATCAGAAAGTTGAACAATGACTAGGGAGGATAGAAGGAGAATTAATGCCTTTGAGCTGAAGAAGAGTATTGAATGTATCATGGACTGCTAAGATAACAAACAGATTCATCCTAGAGAGGGTTAAACCAGGCTACTCCTTGGAGGCAAGGATTCTGGGGCTTCGTCTGACATACTTTGGACATGTTGTGAGGAGAGACAGGTCTTTGGAGAGGGACATCATGCTGGGTAGAGTAGAGTAGAGGGACAGCGCAGGAGGGGAAGACCCTCTATGTGGTGGATTGATTCAGTGACTGGGGTAATCGGGATGGGTGTGTCAGAAGCAATGCAAGTGGCACAGAATAGAGCAGGGTTTAGGGCTGTTGTACATAGGGTCGCTATGAGTTGCAAACAACTCGACGGCACATAACAACAACAGCAATTAAATAAGCAGAAGTGGGCGTCCACTTCCAAAATAGCTTGCCTCCAGAAACTCTATGAACATAAACAAACAAAAGTTCAGGTCTTTCTTTCATAGGGTCGCTATGAGTTGTCTACAACTCATGGCACTTAGCAACAACATAGAGAGAGCTCTGTTGGCCTAGTGGATAGAAAATTATGCTACGAAGCCAAAGGTTGGTGATTTTAGTCTGCCGCCCTCAGGCCTGGTTTTAATTGCTTTTGGTCAAACATTCCTCTCAGTGGTATAGCCATTGTTTTAGGTGGTGCAGTAATGGTCTGTGCATTGCTGTACAGAGGTAGGTAACTCGTGGTTGCTGTGATGCTAACCACTGTGACACTGATGCGTCAAATGCAATAATGGTTACACATGGTTGACAGTGTATGGTGGAGCTCCCTGATTAAAACAAGCTTGGAAGCAGGAGTGGCATCTGCTGTTGAAATAGCTTGCCTCTAGAAACCCTGTGAACTTGGAGAAATGATTGTTCAGGTCTTTTATTCATAGGGCCTCTATGAGTCATCTACAACTCAATGGCACTTAATAACAATAACAACATATGAAAAGGAAGGAGCTCTGGTCGCCTGGTAGGGCAGGGCTTGTGCTGCCAACCCAACAGTATTTGGTTCAAGTCTGCTCTGAAGGAGAAAGATGAGCAGTCTACTCCTATAAAGAAACCCATTGGAGAGTCATAATGAATCAGAATCACCTCAACAGCAAGGAATATATATGCTGAGTGTTGCAAAATAGAAGCATCCATTTAATTTCATGGCAAAATTTGTCATAATTCTAGTAAGCATCTATAACACTGTTGTTTAAGATTGGTGGAAAGGATGAGATGCTGATGAGAAGGATGGATGCAAAGTATTGATGTGGTAAACAGCAGGACAGAAAGTCCTAACTGCTAGAAGAAAAGAAACCAAAGAAGGGTAAGGATTAGGTGAGGCTGACAAGTAAAGCAAGGGTTTTAAGATTGCTAAGAATTGGAGAGAGTGTTCAAGCTAGAGGCTATAGTATACCTGGAATTCCCATTGCTGTGCTGTGGCAGTCATATACATGGATAATCACACACACACACACACACACACACACACACACACACACACACACACTTTCTCTCTCTGTGTATCTGTCTTCCTCTCCCTCTCCTCGTTCCCCTCTTCTACCCCTCCCCCTTCCTCTCACTCTCCTTATTCCCCTCCTCTACCCCTCCACCTCCCCCCCTCCTTCTCCTTCTCCCTCTCCCTCTCTCAATTGGAGCTGACTCATAGCAGACTCCCTTGTGGATTTCCAAAACTGTAAATTGTAAGGGAGGAGATTGCACATCTTTCTTTTTTGGATCCACTGGTCGATTGGACTAAGAGAGAGGCTCAGACTTTGGGTTAGCAGCTCGACTCTTTAGTGCTATCAGAGCTTTTCTCATTGGATAGTGTTGCTGTTATTATGATCTGTCAAATCAACAATGACCCTCAGCAATCCTGTGCATCTGAACACTGTCCTATCCTGTATCATCCTCACTATCTCTGATACACTTAAGCACATTGCTACAGTTACTGTGTCAGTCCATCTTGTCAAAGGTGTTTGTTTCTCTCTGACTCTCACATTTCCAAGAATAATGTCATTTTCTAAGGACTGCCCCCCCACCCCAACATACCCAAAGTTTGTGAGACCAAGTTTCACCGGCCACACCACTGAGAAGCACGTGGTTGTACTTCCTCCAAGCCAGGCTTACGTGTTCTTTTGGCAGCCCATGGGATAGTCAGTACTCCAGCACCACAGCTGGAGGCATCAATCCTTCTGTCATCTTTAGTCATTGTTCAACTTTCATATGTGTAGTAATTGAAAAGACCATGGTTTGGATCACATGCAGCTTAGTTTTTAAACAGATTTTGTTGCTCTCTAGCACTTTGGAGAGGTCCTTGACAACAGATTTTTTTTTTCCCAGTGCAACACATCTTTTGATTTATTAACTGATGTTGCCATGGTTATTGATTGTGGATCGAAGTAAGATGAAGTTGTTGAAAATTTCAATCCTTTGTCTGACTATCATGATGTTGACAGTAGTGAGAATTCCTTGAAGGCAGAGTATAAGTTTTATTCACTATTTCTCTAATTTCTTGTATAGATCCTCGTCGTGGTTAATGTTCAAGAAATGCTTGTTTAAATAAACATATATATAAACATATACTTTTATAATATATAAACATGCTGTTGTTGTTAAGTGCTGTTGAGTTGCAAGCTACTCATAGCGACCCTGTGAAGGAGAGTCGACCCTATGAAGGAGAGTCCTCAACGCTTGTGTGTCTCTCATCCTTTCTCCAGGTTCATAGGGTTTCTGGAGGCAAGCTATTATGGAAATGAATGCCATTCATCCTTCCAAGCTCCGCACTGGGTAACCAACCATTTATGCATTTGACACATCAGTGTCAGAGTTCAGCCTCACAGCATGCACAAGACACCACTGTACAGCAAGTGGACACACCTCGACTATACGACCTAGAGGAATGTTTAAACAGATATAATGAAAGACAGGCCCAAGGGCCGCAGATTTTTTTGGCTTGGTAGCATTGCTTTTTGTCCACTGGGCCAGCTGATCTCTCTCTATGTTGATGTTGATGTTATTGTTGTTAAGGTGCCGTTGAGTCACAGGCAACTCATAGAGACCCTAATATAGAAA
>NW_006399913.1:7487875-7497869 GCF_000299155.1 Elephantulus edwardii
TAAAACATATATATAAATATATAAGCATAGACTTTCATAATTATTTCTTCCACTGGCAAAATGAAGCCAGGTATAGTCCCTATTTTACAATAGGAGGAATCAAGACTAGAAAAGCAGACCTGAGGCAGCCTGGTGACGTTGTCACTCTCAGCTCATTACACTTCAGAGAAGGACTGATCAAGTGTTTTCAGCTTGCTTTTAATATTATCACAATGGAATAATTAATCTTTTTTAAAGTCAATTAAGTTTTTTCTATGAAAAAAATTATGAAAGCTGTAAAAAATTCATTAAAGTAGACAGATTCTGTAGTGAACATTGAATGTACAAGTTGCCTAGTATTTCATGTTGTGTGCCATCGAGTAAGAACTGACTCACAGCTGACCCTCCAATGTGTTTTTATGGCAGTAAATTTTATGATGAAAGCCTGTCTTTTTTCCTCAGAGCAGCTGGTGGATTCAAACCCCTTGTCTTTGGGTTGGCAGTGCAACTCCTTACCACTGAGACACCAGAGCCGCCTAGAGCATATAAATAGAATTCAACAATTTGTCAGTTAACATCATATATCCCTTAAAATATTTTCTTTAAGCAAATCCCAATGATATGCCTTTTTATCAATACATTATTCAGAAAGTGAAAAGGTTCTGAATAATTTAAAACTGTGAACATTCTCTTGTATTACTATAATGCTATTATTGCACTTGACAGAATTAAAAAGAATTCTGCTTTCCTCAAATGTCCAGTCTATAATAACTTTAATTTTTTTTCTAACCAAAATCCACAGAAAGACTATATAGTACATTTGGTGTCATACCTTGTAAGAATAGAAAGGACATTTTTAACAACAAAAATGATAAGAAAGAAATACTTAAAAAATTCTTAAATTATCATATTTAGGTTTATGAACAGCTCTTGCCTTTGACCTTACTTTTCCCTGGCCAGCATGCCCGTGATGGCTGCAGACCAAACCATGACTGGGAATCCTATGCTAAGATGTTCCCCAGATTCAGAACTATTGCTTTCTGTACTGAATGAACATCACCAGCTTCCCCCAAAGCTGATAAATGGTCCCCACCCCCGTGTTCATGGGATGGATTACTGTGAAGGGAACCTGCCTGTCAGCATGAGAACTGGAAGTTGTCTGACAAAGCCTTTTGATCTTAGCAACTCGCTTTATAGAAGTCCCTGTAGAGATGAATAGATAGTTGTAGCAGAAATTGGCTATTAAATACTTGATTAGGGTGAGACCGCACTGGACCTGTGCATATCACGAACAAAGGAATGAACTGTCGTTACTTACAGAGGGATGTGTAGAAACTATTTGATATATAAAGCATTAGACCACTTTGAGAACAGAAGTGGTTTGGTGGTTGTGTGTTTTTTTTCTGTGTGACCTTGGGTAAATTGACTAGCCCTTCGGAGCCTCCACTTAATCTTTACGCTTTTCTTACTACTGCTTTACTCATCTAGGAATAGTGGGTTATCCTTCTGTATAATGAGTTTTATAATAAGTAATATAAAAGGATAAAACTAACAGGAATATTATGGGGGGGGGGAAGACAGATATTTGTACCCCTTAAAGCCACACCAAAAGAGACTGCCAACCCGCCCACCTCTAGCCCCAGGACTTCTTTCTCTCTGTGACCTATAATTAAGCAAGAATATCTCCCTTTTCATTTGGAAAGTACTAACTGATTATTATTTCAGAAGACCACAGGAAGCCTGAACATTATTATTTTAGCTTCTAACTCCATGATTTTAGTACAAAAGAAGAAAAAGGGAAAATCCAGTAAAGATTTAGTATTTCTATTTGCCAGAAAGTTCTATATTTCTTAAGGCCTAGAAGCAGTCCGGTTACTTGTTTTAAGCACTGTACCTTTAGCAACCTGGTTACTTGTTTTAAGCACTGTGCCTTAAGCAGCCTGGTTACTTGTTTTAAGCACTGTGCCTTGGAATGCACAGTTTCTTGATCTTTCTGATACACCATTGGCCACCAATCACACTGATTGAATTACAGGTCATCCATACCAACTCTGAACCCTTCACCAACCTGCAAGCAAAATCTCAACAGAGAATCAGCATTGAAGGCAAGACCTTGATAATTTCTTCCATTTCCTCTTTCTCCCCAAGAACTGCCTCACATTTCATTTACCATGTGTTTATGTGGCTTTATTTCCACTGTCAAGGCAAAACACAAATGCCCACATCTTTTGCAACAACTCTTAGACACTGAGGAAGTATTCTTCCAGGTGGGTTGAAATTTTTTCAAAAAAGGATATGGATGTGAATTGTTTTTATCACTGTACACTTATACATTACTGTGCAGTATATCGGGCAGAGAAACATATTTCTGCATTTCATCTTCACAGCAATCTTGTGATTTAAGGAATTAATACTATATCCATTTGCATATATGAGGTGCACAACTTTGAGAGACCTTACCTTTTTAAATTTTCTTTTCCATGTATTGAGTACCAAGTCCTAGTGAGTAAGGAATTGCGCTGCCAACTCAAAGACAGGTGGTTCAAGTCTGCCAACAGCTCCATAGAGAAAGATGGGTAATTTCCATGCATGAGTTTAAAGCCTCTGAAACCCACTGAAGATCAGCTTTGAGTCAAATCTAGCTCAATAGCTATGAGTTTGAAAATTTTTTGGCCATTCTTGGTACTATGTTATGCAATTTACATATTACTGTTTCTTTTAATTATCCAATCATATGATCAAATACAAATAAGAAAATCAAGGCTCTACTAGTCTCCATAACTTGCCCCAAATCATAGTCCCAGATAATATTCATTTCAGAGAATTTTTATAAAACAATAGCAATAGCTTCTTACCTTACCTATTGTAGTGGTGTACCATTGAGTCGGAACTGACCCATAGGTGACCCTCCAGGGGGTTTTCAGAGGCAGTTTAATCACAAGGGAGGAGGTTGTCCATCCTTCTGCTGCAGAGTAACTGGTGGATTAGAACCATGTGCCTTTGGGATTGCAATGCAGTTTCTCACTATTAGGCCACCAAAACTCCCTATTCCCCATTATTTGAAAATGCTGGCTTAACTAGGTTCTAAAAGTCTTTTTGCTAACTCCATCTTATAATAATCTTGATAATCAAAGAAAATTTGCCTCTGTGAATCCATAAAACAAGTATGCATGAAGCCAAATTGAGATTCAATGTATCTAATTTTCAGTTATACATACATGGCATGAAATAGCTCAGTGGAGATTCAAATTATCATTGCTTGTAAAACTGGCTTCATTTCAGACATTTAAGAACTCTTTAGCATTTGGCTGAAACAAAAAGTTTCCCAGCTGGACTTCCTAGATCCATTAAAGTTGGATGAACCCTGAAACTTTTGCCCAGAGATAATCTTTAAACTTAAAACAAATGTATCCCAACTTAAAAAACAAACTATGTAATAATTTATTTAGCTTGACCAGTAAAAAAATATCTGCCTTGAGTATTATGCTCATCTAAGCACTGTCTCTGGTGACTTAGAGGTAAGGAGTTTTGCTGCCAACTCTAAGGCACACAATTTAAATCCACGAGCAGCTCCTCAAAAGAAAGATGGACAGTCTCCTCCCATCTGTAAAAGAATATAAGTAGTATCACTAAATGGTACATGTAGAAACTGTTCAATTAGTATCTGTTTTGCTTTGTGTATTCCCAACAACAAAATTAATAAAATTATGGGTGAACAAAATTTCTCCAGACAACCTGTGCAGACAATTGTTTCAGTCAGAGCATATGAGTCCGTTTTTCTCTGAAAACAGAGAAAAAGAGGAGATAGGGAGAAAGAATAAAGAGGGAGAGAAACGACAAAAATGGAGACAGACATACCTTCATTCACTAAGTTTCCGTTAAAATTATCACAAAGATTTTATTTGCTTGCTAGTTGGTCTAGCAAATGATAAAATGAATATTTTCCTTGAAGTCTTTGAAGTCATTGTGTCCTGGTGGCACAATGGTTAAAGCTTTCACCCACTAATAAAAGATCAACCATTACATCCACTTGCTGCTTTGCTAAAATTCTGTAAAGAAATGTGATTCTACCCCACCTAGTAGAAATAGAATTCTACTCCATAGAATCACTATGGCTCAGAATAAACTCACTGACGATAGTTGCTTTCACTTCAGAAAACAAAATTTGCAAGCTTGTATGCTAGAGATACTTAGCAAGCATGACATATTCTCTATCTAGCGATAAAGAAAGAAAAAAAGTCTCTCTGTTCCCTCATGGCATCAGTAACTGAGTTCATAATATATAGTACTAAAGTGAACGCATCTTCAAATTCACTCTATTATCTAGGATTTGGGGTTGAGATGGGATTTGGGTGAATTTTGTCTTTAACTTGTTTAGGTTATCAAATATCTGTTTCCCTCTGAAACTCAAACACACAGAGTGTTTAGATTAGAAATAAAGAAACTTCAGATCTATAAATCTTTAGCATTAAAAAATTTCTTATGATCACTTCCATACAAAATAAGGATGATAATCTGAAGGATGAACTAAGCCAGGGGTTGAAGTAAAAAGGCACTAAAATCTTTAAATTGAATAACTAACTTGTGCAAGATCCACTGAAAACCTTCCAGATCAGTTTTATGATGGCAGATGGGCATTCCAGTGCCTGTGTTGGAAGGGAAGCCAATTATTGTGTCCCCCTAAAATATATGTCAACTTAGCTAGTCCATGACTTTGTTAGTATTATATAATTTTCCTCTGTTATATGATCTATTACCATCTAGAAACAACTAGACAATGATGTGTCAAATGTGATAATGGTTACCTGTGGTGGACAGTGTTTAGTGAAGCTCCCCAATTAAAACAAGCTTGGAAGCAGAAGTAGTGGCATCCACTTCCGAAATAGCTTGTCTCCAGAAACCCTGTGAAGCTGGAGAGAGGATGAAAATTATACAAGTGTTCAGGTCTTTCAGTCATAGAGTCACTATGAGTCACCTATGACTCAATGGCACTTAAAAACAACAAAAGCATAGGATCTGTTCTAATTATCCTGTATGCTGCATACCTCTGTGATGTTAATTAGAATTAGTGGTAGTTATCATAATGAGGCAGGATAAAATCTCTAGAATTAGGTTATATTTTGAGTCAGTCTTCTATGAGATAGTAAAAACATTCAACCAACAAGTAGAGAGGAGGTTCTAAAATGCCCAAATACGCTGTCATCTATTCAGTTTAGAGGCAGAGTTACCCTCCATTAAATGTTCAAGTGTGGGGGATTGCCCAGCTTTCTCCCAGACTCGCTGGGGGTTTTTAACATTAACCTTTTTGTTAGCTGCTCAACTGGTAACATACTTATTGTGCTATTAGACTCCTTTATTAATTGGTTTGTTATTGTTATTGTTATGTGCTATGGAGTGAACTACAACTTAAAGCGACCCTATGAACAATAGCCCTGGACTTTGCCCTATCCTGAACCAATCTCAACATCTCTGACACTTCTGCCCTAGTTGCCACAGTCACTGTGTCAATCCCTCTTCATTTCTCTACCTCTCCTTCTCTGACCCGTGCCCTTCCAACCATGATGCCCTTTTCCAAGGACTTGTCCCTCCTGTCAATATGCCCAAAGTATGTGAAATGAAGTTTCACATTCCAACGAGCAACCTGATTCACCCTCTCCAGGATAAGCCTGTTATTAAATGGTAGTTTAATAATAAACCATTATTAAAGAGTAGTGTTTTCAAAATCAATACTGATTTTTTAAATTGTAATTTAAAATGGTACAAATCAAATACATGACATTAGGTATTCAGGCAAATTTGGTAGAGGCAATGATAGTTTCCCCATTTTGCAAATGAAGAAACCATGTTTCTGACAGCATAAGAGATTTTCCCAACACTCACAAACCACAACTCAAATCGAGAAACTCTTATTCCAGGGTACCTCATTTGAAATCCTAGTTATTCTACCTGTCGCCAAGTAGCCTTTCACAAACATTTAACCTGTCCTAACTTCCCCTGACTGTGCCAGCTACTGCTCACAAATAAATAAAAAAGAACACCAAAAACTGCCTTTGAGTCGATTCTGTGTCACAGGGACCTTTCACTGGACCTCAGAGGCTGAGAACCCTAGTGGGAAGGGGGCCACCCATCTTTCTGTCAGGAAGTAGCTGGTTCAGTTGACAGTGCCACATGTTAACCCAATACCATAGCATGGCTTGTTGATCACCACTAGACACTGCTTACTTGGTGCAGACATTTGAACGGTGGCTGATCTTTATATACTCATAACAAATCACTATGTACCATCTTTTTATAGCCACTGTGCACCAGCTGATTGGCTGCTAAAGGAAGAGCATGTCCAGTAAACTGGGTAACCTTACCAGTTAGCTTTGTGCTTGGCTTGTAATATCTTTAAGAAATGTTTCCAGAATTTATAAAATAAAGCATTTCCACCAAGGAAATGGATGCATTTACAACAGCTTGGGTACCTCACTCGCAGAGCAGTGGCCAGATGGTATGCTAAGAAAGTTATAAACAGTTTTGCCTTTACCTTTTCATGCACCCTTGCTGGAACTCAACAGTAATGAGGGCCATATCCCTTAATGTTGTTAAACAATATCATGACCCCCCCCACAATAGACTGTACACCATTGAGATTCATCTCTTAGTTCCCTGAAAGAGGCCCTAAAGTGCAAACTTCCTTTGCTCATCAACCACCACAGGATTCCAGCTCAGATCTATTAAAAGCATCACTTCTTTGGCGTGTAGCAGGTGGTCTTCTCAAACTAGTTCCCCTGTAGTGAAGAAACAGACAACTCGGCAGGAAGCCAGCCTCTGCCTTTTGGACGTGCAGAATCCTGCTTCGAGCTAAATGATTTTTACCAGTTGCTAAAACAGCACACAGAGTCACAAGGAATAGGAATAAGGTGCTTGGGAGGAGCAATTAGTTTTCTGTGCTCTGGAAAGTAGAAGTCAAAAGAAAACATCTAGCTTATTCCACATAAAAGGGAGAGAAACACTAGCTGGAGGTTTTGTTTTTGGAAGCACCAACCTAAGAATTCATTTTCTGTGATTTGCTTCTTGTTGCAGAAGTAAAGCCCATGACATATTAAGAAAACCAAAGAATAATTTAAAATACATTTGCTGTGCACCTATCTCAGTAAAATAAAACAGAATATGGTGCAACTGTGTTAGTGCACCATAATATTGCTTACAGTGGGATAGAGAAGACCAGCATGCACATAATAATAGTTAAATGTGGGAGGATGTGTGAAGAGGGAAGTACAGAGAATTGAGGTTCCTTTAGATACTAAATAAGAATTGTGATATTATAAGAGATATTGTGATATAGAGGAAAAGGGGGGGAAATTACCTCACATGGACCTAGGGTTGAATGATAGCTTTATGTCCAATACATTCTGCTGCATAGAAATGATTTTAACGAAGTTGGTTAACCTCGCTGAACATGCTTCCTTGTCCCTTAAAATAATACAGCTTCTCTAGAGTTTTGAGATGCAATACAATTTTCAAGTGTGTAGCACCAGTTCCAGCTTTTTGCAGATGTTCAGTAAACATGAAGTCCCTTTTAGATGATGATGTTGTTGTATATGTAGTCGGAACCAACCTATAGCTGACCCCCCGTCGTGGATTTTCAGAGATAGTAAATTACACAACAGAAGACTGTCCATCCTTCTCTCATGGAGCCTCTAAAGGATTAGAATGCATGTCTTTGGGATTTCAGTATAGTTTCTTATCACTAGGCCATAGAGCTTAAAAAAAAAATCAAAACACACACACACACACACACACACACACGAACAAAATCTACTTGTATTAAGTCAGTTCCAACTCATAGTAACCCTCCATCCATATCTGAGGCTGTCAGTCTTTATCAGAGGAAACTGCCCATCATGGCAACTGGTAGATTTGAACTGCAGACCTTTCAGTTAGCAGCCCTGATATGTTACGTATTATGCCTCCATGGTTCCTTAATGTAGCTGTTCTTAACTCACTGCTGTTGAGTAGGAAATGGCGCTCCACTGGGATTCGAAAACTGTAAACTGCTCTGGAGGAGATTGCTCAGATTTAGCCCCTCAGTGCTGCTGGTGGATTTAAACCCCCAGAGAGTTATGGTCTTTGGGTTAACTGGACAGACTATGCATGCCAAATCTTCAAACTCAAACTCAACTCATTGCCATCAAATTAGAACCAAGCTCATAACTGACCTTCCAGCAACTTTCAGAGGCTGGAGATCACATAGGAGGACACTGCCCATCTTTCTCCCTCAGAGCCACTGGTGGATTCAAATCCCCAGAGAGGATTTAGGTCAGCAGCTCAGCTCTCTATGGACCATGTCCCCAGTGCTCGCTGGTTCTCTGAGAGACCTTTAAAATCTCACCTAAATGCTTTCTAGACATTTGGAATTGAGACAGAGTGTTAGGAACTTAATTGAACAATGTTCCATAGGGAATAGTACACATTTGAATAAAATATTTGAAGAGGAAAAGCACACATTTGAAAATGACATTTTTTTAAAATAAAATTTTTATTTTATACTGGTTTAGTTACAGAGATCATACACATTATTTTTCACACTGGACCTTCCCCATTTCCTTTGCCTATCCCTCCCAGCACCCATCAAAGTGTGTAACCCTATGATTAACCACCACCACCTGCCCATTCTCACCCTGTTCTCCCCCCATGAAACCTCATACACATTCTGCAAGAATGTTATTATAGAAAAATAAATAAATAAAAAAGAATGTTATTATACCGTATTTGTCCTTATGGTACCAAGATAGTTCACTTAGCATATTGCTCTCCATTCCCTGCCAAGTTAGGTAGTGATTTACAAAATAATTGCTCCTGCATGCTGCATGGCATTCCATCCTGTGAATGTACAATAATTTCTCAATCCATTTGATTGCTGTTGGACATTTGGGCTGTTTCCATGTTCTTTCGATGGTGAATAATGCTGCTGTGAAAATTAGTGTACAAGTGTTGGTTTGTGCCTCAGTTCTCAGTATCTTGGGGTGTATTCCAAGCAGTGAAATAGCTGGGTCTTCCCAGAATTTCCATGTTCATGTTTCTGAGAAAACGCCAAACAACCTTCTAGAGTGTTTGTACCATTTCATAATCCCATCAACAGTGTAGAAGAGTTCCTGTCTCACTACATACTCTTCAACATTTATTACTTGCTGTCCTGTTAAACTTTGCCACTGCTACTGGTGTGAGATAGTAACTCATTGTGGTTTTGATTTGCATCTCTCTTATTGCCAGTGATTTTTAGCATTTCCTCATGTATCTGTTGGCCATTCAAATATGTTACTATATAAAAATCCTTTCCATGTCTTCTGCCTATTTTGTAACTGTGTTATCAGTCTTTTTCTTTGTGGAGGCCCTGGAGGATTCTATAAACTTTGATACTAGAGCCTTGTCTGAAATGGTATTGCCAAATCTTTTTGCCCAGCCAGTAGGTTTTCTTTTCACTCTATTGGAGTGGCATCCACTTCCATAATAGCTTGCCTCCAGAAACCCTATGAACCTGGAGAGAGGCACCCAAGCGTCAAAGACTCTCCTTCATAAGGTCGCTATGAGTCGCCTGCGACTCGACGGCACTTAACAAGAACAACTATTGGAAAAAGTTTTTTAATGTGCACAGGTATTTAATCTTTAGCAGGTCCCATTCGTCAATTTTATCCTCTCCAAATTATGCATTTCTGGCTGTACTTGGAAGTGTCTTTATACCATAGATTAGGCCACCTAAGCTAGATCTCATTTTGTCTCTGATGAACCTTATGGTTTGGGGCTTGAATTGATTTTTGTGTATAGTATGAGATGTGGATCCTGTTAGAGTTTCTGCAGGTAGCAGTCCAGTTGAAAACTATTTTTTAAAACCAAATGGATGTGGCAGCATTAGGCTCTTAGGTGTTAACTTGCATTTATATTTATTTATCTTTATCTTTATCCTTATATTTACAGAATATAAAGAAGACTTAACCATTTCACAGTTTACAAAGCTGATTTAATCTTTTTT
>NW_006399913.1:7499519-7515283 GCF_000299155.1 Elephantulus edwardii
CTTAGACTATTGCTAGGACTAGCAGACATGGCAATTGAGACTAAGATCTTAGGAATACAGAGAAGAAGGAACAGCTATAAGCAGACACTAGTGATTGGAACATGGAATGTGAGAAGCATGAATGTAGGAAAATTGGACATTGTTAAGAAAGAAATGGAACGCATAAATATTGACATACTAGGAATAGGTGAAATGAGATGGCTTGGCACGGGACATTTTGAATCAGACGATTATATGATTTACTATGCTGGGGATGAAAAGGTGAGGAAAAAATGGGGTTGGTTTCATAATTTAAAAAGTCATTTCTAGATCCATCCTGAAATACAATGTGGTGAGTGATAGGATAATGTCCATACGCGTACAATGAAGTCCAGTGAATACCACGATCATTCCCAACCCTGATATCAGTCCCATTTTACAACAGTGGCACCATGCAATATTTGTCCTTTTGCATCTGAGATATTTCACTCAGCATAATGTCCTCCAGGCTCACCCATTTTGAATAATATTGCAAGAGTTCTTTGTTTTTCAATGCAGCGTAGTATTCCATTGTGTGAATATACCACAGCTTTTCTATCCATTCATTTGTTGATGGACACGTGGGTTGTTTCCAACTCCTTGCTATTGTGAACAGAGCCACGATAAACATGGGTGTGCATATATCTGGGTGGATGTCAGTTATGGTCTCTTTGGGATATATTCCCAGTAGTGGAATTGCTGGGTCAAACGATATCTCTATTTGCAACTTTTTTATTTAACCTTTATCTCTAGAACATTTCTAACCACAGTAAGCTTGTTTATCTCTGAGAAGCTGGCGCCAGGCATTATTGTTCTTTCTCTGAATAATCGCTTGTACCAATGTTCTATTGTTCAAATAGGAGCAAAGGAAAAGGAGATTAGCTCATTTGAATCTAGGATTTGTGATCAAAATTATTATAAAAATGAAAAAATTGAGAATGGGATGGATTCCAATGAAAGAAAATGTGATATAGTTAACTGGAGAGGGAAATGTAAACGCTGTAGAATACGATTCAGTGCAAACCTTTCAAAGGTTAGGCAGGAAGTATTCTAGGGATCTAATGAGTCACAACATAAAGAGAACACAGTTTATTATTAAGGCAAGTATCATGTGTGATTGAACATATTAAAGCAAAACAAACACTGCCAACAGGTCGATTCTGACTCGTAGCTGACACTCCATCAGGTTTCCAGTTCTGTAAATTGCACAGAAGGAGATTGCCCATTTGTCTATGTTGGAACTGCTGGTGAATTTGAACTACCAGACAAGTGCAACCTTTGGATGAGCAGAGAATTTGTGAAGGATTATGTCACTAGAGCTCCATGCTTGAGGGTATAGAAGTTATGTATTAGAGAAAGGTTTCTGACATAAGATATGACTTAGAGAGGACGTGGAGGTTGCCCAGAGTACAATACATACAGAAGAGAGCTTTGTAAATGGCATTAATTAGACTAAAGTAAAGCCCTGAAACTAGACAAAATATTTAGCCTTACGAAAGAAGTGTAACAGGAGAAATGTGTTGCCTTTCTTCACTGAGAAAAGTGTAACGCTAAAAACGGGCAATGCTTTGATTCTGTTCTCTCCATCCCTCATTCGTTCATTTCTAAGTAATTGACTGATCACCTTTAATTAAATATCTCCTGAATACTGGCCATTTCTATATTATCTCTATCTCTTTTATTGCTATCAAGTCAGATCCAATTCAATCCTCTGTGGGCTTTACAAAGAGGTTGTCCATCTTTCTCCCAGGAGCTACTGACATATCTGAACTTCCCGACAGGCTCAGCTAACATCTGCTCAAACACTAGAATTTTCCAAACAACTATTACAGTTTTGTTTCTAAAGTCCGAAACTTGTAAACTATCAAGTTCAGAATTCATTCTTCTGTTGTCTCTTATTGAATACCAAAGTCACATCTTTCCTTTTTGGAAATCACATTCCATAAACACCATTACATTCAGTAAGTTGAAATGAAACTTAATTGCATAACAAAGAATTTTATTATACTGTAAGTAGATTAGGTTTTTATGATGTTCATTTAGCCATTCTTGTTTCCTTGAAAAGTTGTTAATAAATTGACATGGAAATTTGGAAATACAATGAGGATCTCTATGAAAATGCTTTGCAATTAAAAGAGTCATTTATAATTTGAAATATCATTTTAAAATCTAACTTTTTGAAAAATTGAACCTCTCATCTAATGGATTTCCTAAAGCAAGACATTGTTGTGCCAAGAAGATAAAAGAGTTTTTAACACTGAAATCCAGATTATCTGAACTTCAAAAGCTATTTTTAGTGCCTAAAATGTATTTGTGCATTTAGAAAAATTTTATTAAATTAACATGGCTAAAATATTTTCCTAACTCCTTAATTTTTCAAATTTGCACTTTCCTCATTTATTGTATAGATATTTCTCTACCCCAAAATTAACCCTAACTTTATAAAATATATGTATGTGAATATATTCAGATAGATTATACTTCTTAGAATCAATGTTCTTTGACATGTGGTGTTTTTATACTCAAGCTATGTGGAAAATTTGAGGTGTTATCCCAACTGGTCAACTTCTAGCAGCACCCTAATAGGAAAAACTGAGTAACGTTTAATTACAGTCTTTATAGTACCATTCATCACTAGTCACTGGCCTGTCAACTCGAGGACACACTAGAGGCTCTCCTCAGTTCTTTACAGTTTTGGGAATTTCTGCAACATTTTTGTCCCTACCCTTTTTAAAATGAAACTTCTTCTATTTTGATATGGAGCTCTAGCAGACTACTGGTAAAAGTTGTACTGTCCACCTAAAGGAGAATGATGGGCGTTCTCTTCTTGTGGGATTTACAGCCTCTGAAAGCCTGTTCGAGGGTCAACAATGGGTTGGCTCTGTCTTGACATCACTTGGCACAACACACATATTTAAATAAGGGAACTCTGCTGGCATAATCCATAGGGAGTTGCACTGCTTTCCCAAAGGTGGTGCCTCTTTGGTGGTTCAAATCCATTATTAGCTCCTCAGAAGAAAGATAAGCTACATTCTCCCATACAATTTACAGACTCCAAAAACCTGTTGGAGGGTCAGCTATGAGTTGGTTCTGACTCCAAGGCAATGAATATGAATAGTGAGTACATTTTGAAAAGGAACTCTTGCTGCAGCAGTAAAGCATTCAGCTTCTAAACAGTTGAACCCACCAGCCAATCCACAAAACAAAGATGTGACACTTTGCTTTCACAACTACACCTTTAGAAACCTATGAAGCAGTTCTACTCTTTCTTCTAAAGTGTCCATGAGTCAGAATCGTTAAGACAGCAAGGGCTTGGTTTACATGCTTAAATATAGCTAGATTCACATGCAGTAGTAGGAAATAATACAGAGAGATACTATATACCCTTTACCTAGTTTTGACAGCTTCTTGCAAAATTGTGTTCAACTCAAAACACATTGTCACTGAGGCAGCAGCAAATCACACACAGCTGACACAACAGCAGGTGTTGGAAGTCTGTAAAGCAAACAGGGGGAGATTGTCATCTTTCTCTTGAGGTAGATTTGAATCACCTGCCTTTGGGTCAGCAGTGCAACTGTCCACTCACTAGGTGGCCAGACCCCTCTATACTGCAATCAGAATAATAACACTGATACAATACACTGACATTTTCGGAAGTTCTCAGTTTTACTTGGACTCATTTGTGTATTGGTATTTATTTCTATGCAAAATTTTTACACATGCAGGTTTGTATATTTCTCACGATGGTATAGTGCAGCACAAATGAGATACAAAACATTTTCATCACTATGATAGATTCTCATGTGGCCTGTTCATAATCATAACCACTTCTCATTGACGTGTAATATGTTTATGACTTGATGCTTGTGCATTTTCTAATTAACTTTCGGGAAGTAACTGATCTCTCCTTTTCCTCTTGCGACTGCCACCTACTAGCACCGTCTTGAGTTGTGCTTCATTCTGTTTTGGCTAAAGGAATAACAAAATGGGGGAGGAACTGCTTGCATCCTAATTCTGTGATGACATAGAACCAAAGTTTACCTTTGTTTTCATTCCCAGATTACGCTCGATTTGAGGCCAAAATCCATGACCTACGAGAGCAGATGATGAACTACAGCATGAGCTCCGGGTCCGGGTCCCTGAGAACCAATCAGAAACGCTCCCTCTACGTCAGGTAGGCAATGAACAGCTCTGGTGGCAATGTGCACTGTGTGAGCAATCCATCTGGGGGAGACAACAGTTTTGTTGCAATGGAATATGTGTTCTGGTTAACCCATTTGTTCACAACATAGCACCATCAGATCTTAAGTTTAATAATTTCTAATAAATTTTTGAAAGGTCATTATGGTAAATTAGTTAAAGGCCTTTGCTTTTACCAAGCTATTCTCTGGCAATGTCATGATGCAGGAGAAAGTACTTGGGCCCATTTGCAGTAAAAATAATGAGAAGAAACATTGTCATTTGTGATAAAGCATAAATTGACTCTATGGAACAAAGGCATGGACGTTTCTTCACTATCAGAATGGGAAGAAAATATTCCTGTATCTTCTCCTACTGCCTTGGTATGCACCACGACAGGCTTGGTATACTCACAACTAGAAGTGGATTAGTGTCTCTCTTAGTAAGTTTTGTTGGCCATGTGACTATTGGAAAACATGCTTTTATGGAATTTTGTAAAATATTTATTTGTCTTTGTTGTTATGTGCCGTCGAGTCGTTTGCGACTCACAGTGACCCTATGTACAACAGCCCTAAACCCTGCTCTATCCTGTGCCAATCTCATTGCCTCTGACACACCCATCCCGATTACCCCAGTCACTGAATCAATCCACCTCATAGAGGGTCTTGTCTCTTGCATGACTGAATGCATTAATTTATCGGAAAAGAAGTGATTGGTTGAGCTTGAAATGCATGGCAATCTTTGACTCTGTGGCTGACACCTAAGTAGGTGCCATCCTTATTCTCTTGTACCATGCATCTCCTAGCCCAAACCTCCTGTGTATTTCTAAGATGCACTTCACTAGTGCTCATCATACTTTTTAAAAGCACATAAAGCGTGACATTATGTCAATTTCTGGAGCTTTGTTTTTCACCAATCAATACCTTCTGTGCAACTTGGACTTTTTCCTTCAGTTTTCTGATTCTTTATTGTGTGCTGCTACCAGGTTTTTATTATATTCTACCCCCTGGAATGTCTGACAAACTCACTGTGGTACAATAACTTTGTATTCTTTCTAATTTTTTTTAGATACTTTACACATCACTCAATGTTTTGCCCTAGAGTCTTCCAATATAGCAACTTAAAGTCTGAGTATTTTCTATGACTTTTGGCTTTAGAAACGTTAAGCTTCTCCTTCTCTTTGATTTTCTAACTCCAGGTTTTTCTAACTCTAGAGTCTCTTTGATTTTTTAACTCCAGATGCTCTCACATTTCTTTACGAGCCACCCTTATGTTCAGCTCTTTTGTCATTATTTCTTCCGTTCTCTTTTGCTCCTCTTCATTCAACAGCATGTTTCACAGTGTCTCCTGACATCCATTTTGGCCTTTCCTTTGATTTTAGTAGCCTTTTGTTTTCTTTATGTATGACATCCTTTATCTTATTATTCTACAATTTGGCCAGTCATTGATCATTGGTGTTTATTATGTCAAATCTACTCTTTAGATCATGTCTAAGTTCCAGTGAGTTTTACTCAAGGTCATATTTTTATTCTATTAAATTTATTTTTATTTTCTTAAGTTTTATTTTGAACTTACCTATGAGTAGCGGATGATTTGCACCGCAGTCAACCCTTGACCTTTCTCTGACTGATGATATTGAGCTTCTCCTTTATCTCTTTCCAGATGTAGTTTATTTGATTCCTGTGTATTCCACTTTTTAATGTCCACATGTATAATCACCGAATATGTTATAACAGATTGTTTCAATTGTTTTTTTTTTTGTTTTGTAAAATTATATAATTAGATTGACATAGTAGTTTTCTATTACCAAGACCTAATTTTCCAACAATTGATCCTTTTTTTGTTTCTAATCACTGGTAATTAATTATATCAATGCATCTTGATTACATGTTTGATCATTTTCAGAATACAGAAGATAAAAAATATCTTCAATTTCTTCATCTTTAGCATAGTGGTTGGTACATAAATTTGAGTAATCATATTAACTGTTGTTGTTGTTGTTGTTATGTGCCATCGAGTCACCTGTGACTCATAGCGACCCTATGTAAAACAGCCCTAAACTCCGCTCTGTCCTGTGCCAATCGCACTGTCTCTGACACTCCCATCTCAATTATCCCAGTCACTGAATCAATCCACCTCATAGAGGGCCTTCCTCTCCTGCGCTGTCCCTCCACCCTCCCAAGCATGATGTCCCTCTCTAAGGACCGGTCTCTCCTCACAACATGTCCAAAGTATGTTACATGGAGCCTCAGAATCCTTGCCTCCAAGGAGCCACCCAGTTTAACCCTTTCCAGGACAAATCTGTTTGTTTTCCTAGCAGTCCATGGTATTCTCAATACTCTTCTCCAGCACCACAGCTCAAAGGCATCAATTCTCCTTCTATCCTCCTTGGTCATTGTCCAACTCTCTGATGCATAACAGGTGATTGCGAAGACCATGGCCTGTATCAGACGCACCTTAGTCTCCAGAGAGACACCACTGCTCTTCAGCACTTTGGAGAGGTCCCTAACAGCAGACTTTCCCATGGCAATGTGCTTTTTAATTTCCTGGTTGCTGGTGCCAAGACTGTTGACTATGGAGCCAAGCAAACTAAAGCTGTGTACAATCTCAATCTCTTCACCATCCATCCTGATGCTGCCATTTGGTCCAATGGTGAGAATCTTTGTCTTCTTGACACTGAGCTTCAATCCATATTGCAGGCTGCAGTCCTTGACACTCTGCAGCAGGCGCTTCAGGTCCTCCTCAGTTTTAGCAAGCAGGGTTGTGTCATCCGCATAACGCAGATTGTTGATAAATCATCCACCAATCTTGACCCCACATTTCTCCTCATAGAGCCCCACCTCCCAGATAATCTGTTCTGCATATAGGTTGAAAAGGTATGGAGATAGGATGCATCCCTGCCGTACGCCCTTCCCAATTTTGAACCATGCAGTGTTCCCTTGCTCTGTTCTGATGACTGCCTCCTGGTCCAAGTATAAGTTTCGCATTAGAACGATCAAGTGTTCTTCTCAGAGTCAGCCATAGTTTGTTATGATCTACACAGTCAAATGCCTTTGCATAGTCAATGAAACACAGACATTCCTCTGGTATTCCCTGCTTTTAGCCAAGATCCATCTAACATCAGCTACAATATCTCTAGTACCATGACCCCTTCTGAAACCAACCTGGATTTCTTGGCACAACTTGGTGAGCACGTCCAGGGCAGCATGTGTTAACTGAAATATGTCAATTGGTATACCATCTATTCCTGGAGCCTTATTTTTTGCCATTTCCTTCAAAGCAGCCTGAACTTCATCTTTCATCACCGTAGGCTCTTGCTCATATGTTGTTTCATGAAATTCTTCTGTGTCTTCCAATTCCTTTCGATACAGTGACTCAGTATATTCCGTCCATCTTCTTTTAATACTTCCGGGATCATTTAACATTCTGCCGAAAGCATCCTTGATTATAGCAACTCGAGGTTTGCATTTGTTCTTCAGTTCCTTGAGCTTAAGATATGCTGAGCGAGTTCGGCCCTTTTGATTTTCTGACTCCAACTCCTTGCACATTTCATTGTAATATTTTGCTTTGTCATCCCGTGCTGCCTTTTGAAATCTTCTATTCAACTCTTTAGTATCTTGAATTCTTCCCTGTGCTTTGGCTTCTCTGAGCTCCAGTACAATTTTCAGAGTCTCTTCTGACATCCATTTTGGTCTTTTCTTCCTCTTCTGTCTTTGCAATGACCGTTTGCACTCTTCCTGGATGATACCCTTGATATCCTCCCACAACTCATCTGGCCTTCATTCATTAGTGTTCAAAGCCTCAAACCTGTTCCTGAGATGGTTCTGAAATTCAGGTGGGATAGACTCAAAGTCATATTTTGGTTGCCTTGGATTTGGTTTAATTTTCCTCAGCTTTATCTTGAATTTGCATATGAGTAGTTGGTGGTCTGTTGCACAATCATTTTAACTAGTCTTCTCTTTTCTGTGTAGATATTACACTTTCACAGCATTGTACTTCAGAATTGCCCTTTAGATGTTCTTTTTTACAATGCATGTGACTCTGGTCTTCTTCAATTTGCTTCTCCTATGATAGTAGACCAATGACTGTCTTATTCAAAATGGTCAATATCAGTTCTTTTCCACTCAGTAATACCTAAAATATCAATCTTCAAGCTATCCTTTTCATTTTGAACAAATTCTAATTCTAATTTTCCCAGATTTATACTTTATATATTTTTGTCCCAATTTTGAATAGGTATTTGCATCTCATTTTTAACTTGTGCCATATGAACAATGAAGTTACCAAAAGCTTTCTTACATCTATCCTATTAAAATTGGCTCTATTTTGGGGAGACAGCTTTTCTCCAGTTGTACTTTGAGTGCCTTCCAAGCTGTAAGGCTATTTTCCATACCCATGTCCAAAATCTTTCTAGACTGCCTTGGTCTGAAAGCTCCTTAAAACTGTGTCTGCAAGGGTGACCCTCCTGGTATATAAAATATTGTGGTGTACCTTCCAGCATGATACAAGCCTAAGCAACCCCCATATGTCACCACAGCATGACAGGCTGACATACAATTGGAGGCCAACTTCTCCTTGCCCTTTCATGTTTAAGGGCATTTACCCTCTTGGAAATAATTAAGCCACCATTTACTTGCAACAATTTCTTCATCACAATCATTTTCACTTGTTGCATATGTAGCTTTTAAATCACTGAAAAGTTTTGAGCCTTTTATTTGTTTGTTTTGTAACCTGTAGATTGCCTTTATTTTACTGTAATCTCTGAAAAAGACTTAGTTGAGAAAACACCTAGAGCATTTTTTATAGTTCTGTCCTAAATATTATGGAAAGCTAACAACTCCATGTGTCACAATTTCTTTTCTCCTTACTTGTACTGTATTCCTGGTTTTCATGATCTTTAGATTTTTAAATGATTTGTTCTTGAGCTGCTGGGAAATGCAAGTTGCACTAAGATAAATCAGTTAGTGTAAATACATTTGTTCAAAAGGATAAAACTTAAGGAAAAACTGACCATGATGTTGTTGTTTGCTTATTTGAAAAATGTTATTAATGTACTAAGATTTGATGAAAATATAATCACAATTACTTAATCTTTTTATGTGAGTAAGATTAGGAAAATGAAATGATGTATTGATATTTTGCAAAATTATAGGTTTAATTTTGCAGAGTACTATTATTCAGAATCAAACATTGATTCTCTACAATGATAAAGTTAATGCATATAAAAGAAATGAAGACAAAATAATTATTTCATTAGCATTCTAATGATTTGATGATACATTAAAAGAAATACTTGCGGGGTTGTGTGCAGGTGAAGGAAATGGGAAAGATTCAGTGTGAAAAACAATGTATTCAAACTTTGTAAATAAACCAGTATAAAATTTTTAAAAATTAAAAAAATAATGATTGATTGAAAGGTTACGCAGAATCACTGTACCAAAAAGAATTGGCTGACATGGAACCATTTCAGGAAAAAGCATATGATCAGCAACCAATGGTGATGAGGAAAGAATTTCAAGCTGCACTGAAGGCACTGGCAAAAAATAAGGTCCTGGGAATTAATGGGATACCAGTTAACATGTTTCAACCAACTTAAGCAGTGATGTATTCACCACACCATAAAAAATAAAAACAAATAAAAAACCAAACAAAAAAAACCCCAACAACAACTTTCAAATGTTCCTAAAAAATAACTGAAATTGCTCTAATTTATTTTCCTGCAATGCACAAATATAGTATTTGATTACCAAATGTTTCATTACTAATATCTGCTTAGTGCCTTGAGGGTTGATTTCAACCTTTGATGACACTTTGAAGCATAGATTTCTATGAGATATGAACCTTTCAGGGGAAAAAAACTAAAGGTAAATTTTAAAAAACAAACTAAAAGTAAATGAAATAAAAAGGAAAGAACTTAATAGTCTCCACGTTTATCAGGCTACGTAACAAAGCAGTGCATAAAATGAAATGAAAACAGTAGGCCTAAGGGGAGTCCCTATCAAGAAGGATTTAGCAGGTGTGTGCTTCCTCAGAACTTTTGACACCAGTTTTGATCATAAAAGTTTCCTAGAATTGCCTGGTTTATCTAGAGTGCTTGAAGAGGACCAGTGCCAGTTGCTTGTACTTATTTTAGAAAGGCAACTATTTGCTATCTCAAAATAGTAGTAGGGTTTCTTGGATATATAGATAATGAACATGCCTCCTTATTCTAAAAATGTCATCTCTGAGTAGTTGTCACCTCGTCTTGCTAAGCTGTAGATAATTCTAGAACTGGAAGAAACTAAAAACAAAATCACCAGATCCACTGTTTCATTTACAAAAAAGGAAACCAAGGCCCCAGAAGGACAGAGATTTTTGTAGGACCCCCAGCTATTTGATGACACAGATCTTCTACCTACTCGTCCCATCCATCTCCCCACAGCACTCTGGTTTAACTTACTTGGTTCGTGTGGACTGCTCTTCAACTATGATTCCCAGTCTGCATCTTTAACTCAGCACGGAGGCAGATTTAAGTTAAAGAATAGGTTAACTAAGAAAAGAGATTCAAGCACACACCTCTTTGGGGTTTCACATAGAATAATTTGTGCTAGTATTCATATGGGATTTTTTGGTATTTATATTTTTCCAGAATGCCAAAACTTAAATCAGAAAGCAGCCTCTTTGTCCTGTGATAAACAGTTTAGCTGACATGGTATTTGCTTATATCATGAAGCCATCATTCCCCTTGGAGTCATCTCTTTTCTTTCTCTCTTCCTCTTTCTTTTTCTCATGTACACACACACACACACACACTCACACACAGGATCTTGCAGAAGGTTTTCAACTCTTCTCACCCTCACCCTTCTCTCCTCTCTGTCTCTCTCTCTGTCTCTGTTTCTCTCTCTCTCTGTCTCTCTGTCTCTCTCTCACTACCCCAAAAAGCACAAAAGTTGGCCTTTTATCCTACTGGAAATAGTTGTCCCAGGTGGTAGCAATTTGTTTGACTGGAAATATTGAAGGAAAGAAGAGGTAACCATTGCTGCCTCAGTCAGGCCAGTAGTTTGTGGTTTAAACTTAAACCAAACTTATCTATTCTCCAATATAGTTTTAAAAGTTTCTTTCTTTAAATGTTTTTTGTGCGTTTATAGTGCTGGACAAATGGTGCTTTGATGGTTCATGTTCCATGGTAATGATTTGGATCTGTTTGATTTAATGGGTTGTTTGTATTGTATATTTCCTGGATTGTAAACTTAACCATATAGCTGTGGAGTTTTAAAAGAGAATAAATGTTAAAAATATGAATAAAATATTCTATGGAATGTTCCTCAAGTACATTAGTGGTTATTTGAATGTAGTTGGTCATGGGCTTCTGCAGAACAGAACTATGGATTTTGTTGCATGAATTTAAAGGCTCTCCATGTAGTCAGATTAAGTCACTGTTTATTTATCATTGTTGTTGTTGTTAGATGCTGTTGATTAATTATGACCTATAACAACCCTATGAACAACAGATATGAACCCTGTCCTATCCTGTGCCATCCTCACAATCTCTAACATATGTGAGTCCATTGCTGTAGTCACGGTGTCAGTCCATTTGGTTTAGGGTCTTCCTCTCCCTCACCATCCCTCCTCCTTCCCAAGCATGGTTTCCCTCTCCAAGGAATAGTCTCTCCTAACAACATACCCAAAGTATATGAAATGAAACTTTATCATCTTTGCCTGCAAGGAGCACTCTCTGCACTTTCTCCAAGATATATTTGTTCTTTTGGCAGTGCATGGGATATTCAGTACTCTTCTCTGACACCACAACTCAAAAACATCAATTCTTTTGTCATGCTTTTTCATTGTTTCAGCTATCAGGTATGTAGCAAGTGAGTGAAAAGACCATGGCCTGAATTACGCACAACTTAGTCCACAAACTGACATCATTATGCCTCAATAATCTGAAAAGGTCCTTGACTACAGACTTTCCCAGCACAATATTTCTCCTCATCTCCTGACTGTTGGTACCAAGGGTGTTGATTGTGGATCCAAATAAGGTGAAGTCATTGAAGTTTCAATCTTTTCTCCATCTATCATGTTGCCTGTTGGTCGATTGGTGAGAATTTTTGTTTTCTTGACATTGAGATGCAATCTATAATGAAGATTGTATTCTTTGATCTTCTACACTAAGGACTTCAAGTCCTCCTAACTTTTAGCAAGCATCTACATAACGCAGGTTATTGATGAGTCTTCTTCCTATCCTGATGCTACATTCTTCTTCATAGAGTCCAGCTTCTTGAATAATTTGCTCAGCATATGTATTGAATATGTGTGGAGGGAGGATACAACCCTGACATCCAGCTTGCTTAATTTTAAACCATGCAGAGTTTCCCTTCTTAGGTTGCACAACAACCTCTTGGTCTAGGTACAGATTTCACATGAGCACAATTAAGTGTTCTGTGACTCCCATTCTTCTCAATGTTAGCCTTAACTTTGACCCACATAGTCAAATGTCTTTGCACTAGGTTTCTAGGTCACTGACTAAGTGTAGTGAAGTTATAGGAATCTCTTGTGTGGCGGTGTGTTATGTGTTGTACTTCTAATGCAAAGATTGAAGTTCAAATCTACCAGCTGTTCCAAGGCGGGATGTTGAGCAGTCTCCTTTTGTAGATTTACAGCCTTAAAAATACAATGAGGAAGAGGGAAAAAGAAGTCAGAATCAATGGTAGTGAGTTTAATTTTTTTTTAATTTGGAAGACGTTGATTTCCCTTCTGTCATCCTATCCATTATCCATCTTTCAGATACTTAGGAAGCAATTGAAAATACCCTGGCCTGGATCAGGCACATCTGAGTCTTTAAACTGACTTGCTTATTCTTCAGTCCTTTGGAGAGATTTTTGACAGCAGATTTTCCCTCTCTTCAAGGAAATCAAAAGCACCATGTCTTTTAATTTCTTGACTGCTGCAAAATGAAACCCTTGACATCTTCAAAGTTTTGTCCATCTATCATGATGTTATCTATTGACCCAGTGGTGAGTTTTCCTGATTTTGAAATGTAATCCATGTTGAAGACTTTAGTCCTTGTTCTTCCTAAGTAAATGTTTGAAGTATTCTTCAGTTTATGCATGCAAGGTTGTGTCATTTGCACAATCCAGAATATTTTATCAATCCTGATACCATATTCTTCTTCATATAGTCTAGCTTCGCAAATGGTTTACCCTATATACAGACTGAATTGGTATGGAGAAAACATATATCTCTAAATACATGCTTTTCCTGATTTAAACCCATGCAATGTCCACATGTTCTGTTTAGATAACTGTTTCTTGGTCTGTATATAGGTTTTACATGAGCAAAATTAAGTATTCTGCAATTTCCATTTTTCTCAATGTTATCTGTAACTTGTGATCCACATGGTCAAATACATTTACATAATCAATAACACATATGGCCTACATCTCATAGACAAGGAAATGGAGACTCAGAGAGGTTAAATAATTCACTCATAACTACCCCATGATTTTCCCTATCCCCATGATTTTCACACCCCGTACTCTATTTCCCTTCGCCCTTTGGACTTCTATCTGCACCTTACTAGTTATCCTTCTGTTTTTACAATAATGGTGTTGTGTAGTGTTGTCCTTATGAGACTGAGTTAGTTCACTCAGCATAATGCTCTCTAGCCTCTCCCATGTTATATTTTGCAAAATCATTGCTCCTAAATGCTGCATTCCATTGTGAACATGTACCACCATTTCTCAGTCTATTTGTTGATGGTCATTTGGGCTGCTTCCGTGTGTTCTTTCTATTGTGGATAACACTGATAATAACATCAATGTACAAATCTCTGTGTCTCAGTTCTATTTTCCTCAGTGTATACTCCTATCCGTGGAATAGCTGGGTCACATAGCATTTCTATGTCCAGCTTTTTGAGGAAATGCCAAAAAAGATGGAGTGATAGTGGGCATAGATCAATGGAAATTCATTTTCTAAATCCCAATGTGAATGAAGGAATGTGTAAAATATATTGTATGTGAATAAAACATAGTGTATATGAATTCTGTATGCAAACCAATATAAAATAAAACCATAAACAAAAACATAGCTAGACTAGACTTGGGCATAGACATTCAGGCCTTGCTTGTGAGGCCTTAAGAAACATAGTTGCTGGATTTTATCAGGTGGTGAAAACTTCAATCTTGATTCTGCCACTTATTAGCTCTGCATGCTTAGACAAATCTCTCTGGACTCAGTTGCTTTTTCTGTGAACATGAGAATAATAATAATATATAGTGAATAAGTAATAAGATATGATAGAGTCATTATGAGATTTAAATGAAAAGGTGGTTGATTTAAATGCCCAGCACATGGGAATCAGTTGACAAATATTGATGACTTTTATTATTTCTTTTACAAACAGAAGCTCTGGTAGCATCGTCCTCAGGGCAATTGCACTACTCACCCAAAAGTCACATCTCTCTGGTGGTTTGGATCCACTAATTGGCCATAGGAAAGTGATGAGCAGTCTCCTCCAGTGCAGTTTACCTCTGTGGGTTAGCTATGAGTCAATTACAACTAGAAAACAATGAGTTAAGTATTGTAAGAGCATCATTCCTTTTGTGGGTCAGAGAGGCAGAATTTTTGTACACAGGCCACTGTTTTCTCAACAGTGCAATAAGTATTTCTTAACCCTTTGAGAAGCTTTGGTGTCTTAGTGGTATGAAGCTGTGCTACCGACCCAAAGGTACACAGTTCAAATACATCAAGTGGTCTGCAGGAGAAAGATGAACAACCCCTCCTCTTGGCTCTGAAAACCTGCTGGAGGGTCAGCCAAACAGTCACTCTGGAGACAGTAAACCTTCAACAAAGGGAGGAGGACAGACTTCCTGGTGATGTGTACATTTCGTTCCTTTCTTAAACCCCATGCAGGAGTCCTCATGACAAATGGTTAAGTGCTTGTTTCCAACTGAAGGATTAATAATTCTAATGCACTGATGGCTCTGTGTGAGATAAGTCCTGGCAATCTGCTCTTGTCGTGATCGTAGCCTAGAAAATCGTATGAAGCACATCTAGTCTGTCATACGGAGCAGACCTAGTTTGTAATATAATTTCACTGTGAATCCAACTCAACTCGGCCACACACAGTGGACCTCATGAAGTCTGATGATAGAAGACAGGATTTTATGACTCCAATCTTATGACCAGTTTTTTCAACTCGTCAGGGTTTTTGTAACCCAAACAAGTGACTACCCAGAGGCAAAACCCAAAAGAATTTACTTGGAGCTTCTTTAGAAGGAGTCATTTCACTTACAGCTAACTGTCCTAGTCTCATCATCATCATCATCATCATCATCATCATCCCTTTTATAGATTTTAATTACATCAAGTCAGCTCTACCTCCTGGTGACCCCATGTGTAAAGCCTAGAACTGCTCCAGAGTTTTCAAGTTTGAACTTTTGGAAACAGATTAGCAGGCCTGTTTACCGAGGCACTTTTGGGTAAGTATGAACTACCAACCTTTAGTTCAGCCATTAGCTGTTTCCACCAGCCATGGGCACGTGTGTCCCTAACCACACATTTCTCCTTCTCCTCCTCCTCCTCCTCCT
>NW_006399913.1:7515383-7521211 GCF_000299155.1 Elephantulus edwardii
CTCCTCCTCCTTCTTCTTCTTCTTCTTCTTCGCATCCATCGCTCTCTCCAAGCCATATTGCCTACAGTTCTCTGTTCTGCGTTTGAAATAATTCTTTCTTGTTTATAGTGGTTCCAAGTCCACATTTTAAGCTCTCTATTTCCAAAGGAGAAGAGTGTTGTTGTTGTGATATGCCATAAAGTCGTAACTTGATTACTGGTTCTCCAGCAGGTTTTCTAAGGCTGCAAATTGCTCAGAAGGAGATTGCCCATCTTTCTCCCACAAAGCAGCTGGTAGATTAGAACTTGCCTTTGGATTGGCATTGTAGCTCCTTACCACCTGGCAATCAGCTCTTGCAAAGATTCCAAACTAGAAACCTTTACAGGGTAGTTCTTTTCTGGAAGAAATACTCTCAGAATGCTCCTGAGCTCCGAAGATGGTAAGACCTCATTTCACACACTCTAAACACATTATCAGAAGAGTCAGATCTCTGGAGAAAAACATTGTTTATGGTTGAAAAGTGGGCCAGTGACCAAGAGGATGACTCCCAAGGTGATGGACTCACAGGATGGTGGCAATGGCTTCAAGCACTATAGAGATTGCGGGGATGGTGCGGGATGTGCCTGTGCTTCACTCTGTTGTGCATATGGTCTATGAGTCAAAAGTGACTCTGTGACACCTACCAACAATCACAGTTCTGCACGTAAGGTCACTATGAGTAGGAATTGATTCAGCAGTGCTCAACAGTACCTAGTACAGTGCGCAAAGAAACCTCCTTAGTAAATATCTTGAATGAATAGATGTATTAACACCTAAACTCTCTGAAAGGAATGAAAATATTAAAATGTTTCTAGTTTTGATCAGTCTTGTGGAGGTGTAATATAGCTGCACTCACAGCCAATGTATGGAGTCTGACCATGCCCTCAGGCTGCAAATTCTGTCTATTAAGATCTCCAGAAATGAGGCCTTTAAAACTGCATCTCTGGTTTCCTAAACTCTGTAACTCTCTTTAAATTGGGACTTAGTTCAACAAGAGAGTCAGACACACATGCACAGCCATTCCTTTGAAGTGAGAAGACTTGGGGGTGGTTTGGCAGGACTTGAGGCACATCCAAGATATGACACCTCCAAGGTATGGCAGGGAAAGCGCATGCCCTACGGACCAGATGAAGCGCTGGGACAGACGGTGCACCACTGAGCAACTTCTATTAATCACTGCAGTTCCCATCACCAGCTGTGAGAGATCATTAGCAAGTTGAAGCTAATACTTTTTTGCAAACCTCCACAGGTCAAAGTAACCTGTGTGATCATATTCTGATGAATGCAGAAAGAGGAGACTGGGGCAAAATGACTTTGAGCCCATCATAGGCCAATTTTCATCAGTGAACACAACAAAGGAGCAATTGTAATTTTTATGTAGAGCCATGATGTTTTAATATTAACATGCTTGGCTTGCAGTTTTGAGTGGATTACCTAATAGAGAGGCATCAGATGTTTGGCAGGGGCACAATTTCAGCACAACTTTTGCTTTAAGCACTACTTTCCAGAGATTGGTCTCTGAGTAGGGCCCAAGGGTGAACATCATCCTGGGCTCATGCTCAACACACTGAGTCTTTTTATTCCAAAGAAATAAGACTGGAAATTACACCAGTAGCAGTCTTTGACTCTCTCCTTCATGGAAAGAGTCCCAGACTGATATTTCTCAGAGAAGAATGCTATGTATGCATCGTGTTGTTAAGAATATCTGTCTGTTTTTATTTTTTTTCTTAAATGGTAGCACACCCTCTGTCCCACTGCCTGACCTCACTGAACTGCTGGACAGTAAGGTTGAAGCTTATGGATAAGTGCAACTCGAGCCCAGCAAGGGTGTCTCCTCTGTGGCAGCTCTGCTTTCAATTCCATTGACTCTGGATTTCTTAAGGACATTTAAGGCAAAGAGTTGGAATCTGTGGGCTCTGATCCAAATTGGACTTTTATCATCTTTCTTTCCTTTCTTGTTCCCAGCGGACTCTCAGCAGCCCCACAAAGGATCTGTGACAGCTCTGCAAATGGCCTCTCCTCAGTAATTGACCCAGCACTGGCTAGTGATGGTATTCACCAAGCTCAGCTCTTTAGCAAATGGTGCAAAGGAATGAAGCAGAAAAAGAACAGAAGGAGCCAAAGCCTCTGCTTCATTTCAAAATGAATCTAACAGCTGTTAGTAAAAGCAGAGTTTAATGACCCTTTTTGATGTGGACCTGGCTCATTGACTTACCTAAAATGGCTGTTGCTTTCGAAAACAATACACTCATTTATGCCCGTTGAAAAATATAGTCTAGGTCAGTCTCAAGAGTCTTTGTTGTAGTATTCAGGTTCTGTCAAGTTGTCTACAACTTACTGAAACTCTAGGAACAGCAGTTCTGAACCTTGTTCTATCTTGTGCTATCCTAACACTCTCCATTATACTCAAGCCCATGGTCACGGTCACGGTGTCGGTCCCTCCTGTTGAGGGTCTTCCCCTTTCTTTCTGACCCTCCACCTTTCTCAGCATGATGTCTGGCTCTGAGCATGGGCACCTCTTGGCAAAATGCCCAAGTTTGTGAGACTTAGTTTCACCATTCTTGCCTCTGAGAAGCTCCTGGTTGCACTTTCTCCAAAACAGATTTGTTTGTTCTTTTGGCAGTCCATCGGATATTCACTACTCTTCTCTAACTAATATCACAATTCAAAGACATTAATTCTTTGTCTGACATCTGTATTTTAGTCCTTAAAGCATCTCATTCTAATCAACCCTATACATTCATCTTGCATATTTGGGGCACATTATTTAGGAGCGGCTGTTCCTTGGAAAAGGACATCATGCTTGGAAAGAAGGGTAGAGGGTAAGCAAAAGAGAGGAAGATGTTCAACAAGATAGATTGACACAGTGGTTGTAACAATGGGCTCAAGTATATCAGAGATGAGGAGGATGGTGCAGGAGAGGACAAGGTTCAGATCCTTTGTTCATAGGGTTGCTGTGAGTCGTGACTGACTCCAACCTAAAAATAACAATAGATATGCTACCAGCAGGCTGTGGTAGCCTCATCCATAGGTAGTTGCATTGCTCCTCTAAAAATCACACCTGTCTGGGTGTCTGTATCCACCAGCAGCACCTCAGGAGAAAGATGGACAATCTCCTTACAATTTGCAGCCTCAGAAACCCACTCAAAGGTCAATTCTGAGTTGGTTACCATTTAATCACAATGAGTTTGTACATGGTACCAGTTTAGAAGACTGAAGCTTCGAAAGTTTAGGAAACATGTCCAAAGTTACACCACCAGTGAGTAATAGAACCAACTAAAGAAGTGGGGTGTTTTTTGTTTTTGTTTCTGTTTTTCCTAAACAAAGCAAACCTGTTGCTGTTAACTCCTCTTTATGGTGACCCTATGTGGTTATTTTCTTTTCTTGCCACAGTGTTGTATCTTGGAAGTTTTTACTCATTTATTCATGGGATCTTCATTAAAAGAATTTGATAGCTTATAAAATTTATGAAATAGAAAAGGATGAACCAGATAAACAAGTACCCCTGGAAAAAGAAAAGCAAAGAGGAACTGAGGTCACTAAGTAAAATGAACATGTTTATACAAAAGACCCAAACCCTCTTACCTAAGCTATACATAATTGCACTGATTGGGGTACATTTAACTCTAAGTTTCTAACATAGAAATTTATAAGAAAAATAATAACAGGTATTATTTGTGATATCCAGGTTAAAACTGACCAATTGATTTTTTACTAGAAACTGACCAATGAATTCTTGTGACTATAAATGCATGTTTACTTAACCAAGTGTGATAAATATTTTAAATGATAAGTATTTGGCGGGGGGGGTGGTGGTGCGGGATGGAAGGCTTTGGACCAATATGCTCAGCTGCTGATTGAAAGATTTGAGTTTTACTCCACCCAGAGGCATCTCAGCAGGAAGATCTGGCATACTGTTTTGCAAAGTCAGCATTGAAAACCTCACTGAGCATTTTTCTACTGTCACACGTCTGGAGTGGTTCTGAATTGGTAATAGCTTTATGTAATCTAGTAAGATCCTGATGGTCTCTGGGGTTTTGTCCAGCACTTATGTATTATTGTTAGATGCCACTGAGTCAAGTACAACTCATAGTGACCCTATGAGCACAGATCTGAACCCTGTCCTGTCCTGTGCCGTCCTCATCATACCTCACACACTTGAGCCCACTGCTACAGTCACTGTGCAAATTTATTTCACTGAGGGTCATTCTCTCTTTTCCTGACCTTTCCAAGCATGGTGTCCCTTCCTAAGGAATAGCCCCTCCTAAAAGCATGCCCAAAGTACATGAGATGGAGATTTGTCATCCTTGCCTCCAAGGAACACTCTGGGTATGCTTTTTCCAAGACATATTTATTATTTTGGCAAGCCACAGGATGTTTATTCAATGCTCTTTTCCATTTCTACAACACAGCTACATCAACTATTCTTCTGCCTTTCTTACTCATTTTACAGCTCTCAGGCCATGTCTTGAATTACGTACAACTGAGTCTTTAAACTGACATCATTATTCCTCAGTAATTTGGAGAGATCTGTAACAGTGATCTTTCCTAATACAGTACATTCCTTATCTCCTAATTGCTCATACCAAGGGTGTTGATTGTCAATCCAAGTTAAGATGTGGAGCCAAATAAGATACAAGTAAGTTTAGGGAACTCTGATGGCCTAATGGTAGCAGGATGCACTGCCAAACCAAAGGCCTATGCTTCAAATCCACCAGCTGCTCCACAAGGGAAGGATGGACAATCTCCTCCCTTATGACTTACTGTTCCTGAAAACTCATGAAGGGTCAGCTATAAGTCAGTTCTGACTTCATGGCACAGAACAATATCACTAAGATGTGCTTAAAAGTCCAGTGGTGAAGGTTTTTGTGTTCTTAATGTTGAGGTGCAATCCATATTGAAGGTTGTAGTCTTTCATCGTCTGCAACAAGCATTTTAAACCCTCTTCACTTTTAGTAAACAAGGTTGTATCATATGCATAATGCAGGCTGTTAATCATTCTGATGCCACATTCTTCTTCATCGTTTCCAGCATCTTTGAATGATTTACTGAGCATATAGATTGAGTAGGTATGGAGAAAGGATACAGCCCTGACACACACTTTTCCTGATTTTAAAACATGCAGTGTTCCATGCCTCCATTCAGACCAAAACTTCTTATAGCTTTTTATGTAGGTCTGTGCTTACAGAGTCTCCTGGATTTATGATATCTATTGTTGGGTCAATTTGTAACAAATATCACTTTCTTGTTGTTACTTATAAACACTTAATGTTTAGCAAGCATTTCTTGTATGTCAGCCATCTTTCTGAAAGAATTCATGAATGTAAACTTCAGAGCAACTTCATGAGATAGGCTGTTACTCTCTTTCTTATTTCTGTCAAGTTGGTTTAATTCATTATTCCAGCTGTTTTCCAAGCCTGCAAATTACCTGAGAGTAAACGGCCCATCTTTCTTCCAGGAGCAGTTAGTGGATTGAAACTGTTAGAGGAGTGTAGCTTTTAGGTTAACAGCACTATATTCTGTGTAAGATGCCACCAAAGCTTCCTAGGATGTTGTTGTTAGTGTTATCGAGTCAGCTGTAACTCTTAGTGACCCTGATGAACAAGTCTTGATGCTTGCCCTGTTCTGTGCCTCTACCACTCTTTTACAGATGAGAAAACTGAAGCATATGTGTTATATGGTTCCATGGACATATAGCAGTCACTGTTGATTAAATTTTTTAGTGTTTCCTTTAAAAAATCTTATTGGGCCCCAATCACTGAGCCGCCACCGAGGACTCAGCTGCCTCCCCCTCGAGCCCCCTCGCTTCC
>NW_006399913.1:7521341-7525276 GCF_000299155.1 Elephantulus edwardii
AGTAAGGGTGATGACCTGCTTCCTGCCGGGACTGAGGATTATATCCATATAAGAATTCAACAGAGAAACGGCAGGAAGACCCTTACAACTGTCCAAGGGATCGCTGATGATTACGATAAAAAGAAACTAGTGAAGGCGTTTAAGAAGTTTGCCTGCAATGGTACTGTAATTGAACATCCAGAATATGGAGAAGTAATTCAGCCACAGGGTGACCAACGCAAGAACATACGCCAGTTCCTTGTAGAGATTGGACTGGCTAAGGACGACCAGCTGAAGGTTCATGGGTTTTAAGTGCTTGTGGCTCACTGAAACTTAAGTGAGGATTTCCTTGCAATGAGTAGAAAATTTCCCTTCTGTCCCTTGTCACAAGTTTAAAACTTCACAGCTTGTATAATGTAACCATTTGGGGTCCACTTTTAACTTGGACTAGTGTAACACTTTCATGCAATAAACTGAAAAGAGCCAAAAAAAAAAAAATCTTATTGGTTGATAAATTAGAAAGCTTCTTGGAAAGAGGTTGGGCTTGAGAACAGAAAAAGATCAGAAGAGGACACTGTTATGTCTAAAGGGCAACATAGTACCCATGATTGGGTCCAGAGAATCTATATATTACTGCTTTCCTCCTGCCTTCATTAGTGCTTTACTCCTGTTACAACAGTACTGTGACATAGACATAATTAATACCCTTCCTCCTATATCCTCAAATCCACCAGCTGCTCCATGGGAGAAGAATGGGCAATCACTTCTCATGCAATTTACTGCCTCTGAAAACCCACTGGAGGGTCAGCTATAGGTTGGTTCTGACTCTACAACACACAACAACAACTCCTATAGACTAAGAAGCTATGGTGGCCTAGTGGTAAGGAGCTGCACTGCCAACTTGAAGTGAAGGGCCAGCAAAAATCCCATTTTTATTTTTTTTTTTATAAACCCCCATTAACACTAGAGGCAGAAGCGGGACATAAAAATTCTTAGCTTATGGCAAACACGAGTCTCCCGGGTAAAGCCTTGTCTGTCCTTGGAAAGTAAAGAATTAACTAGTGTCTACGTGGTACAAAAGAAGTAAAGGCGGGCAAAATGGCCAGCCATCAAAAGTCAACCCACCAACCATAATCGCAATCCTCCTGCTCTGACAGGGGCACTCAAAAGAACTTTAAAAGCAAGTGGGAGGGGAAACTCAGGGCTTTTTTCCTTCACCACCTTCCTGAGGAAGGAGAAAAGTCTCCACTTGTGGAATTAATATAATAAACGCTCTTAAAATTTCAGACATGCTTTTACATTTCTTTGAGGGGCATTTTGTGGGCAGAACAGAAGGCACTCAGTTCGAATCCACCAGCTGCTCCAGGGAAGAAAGATGGACAAAACACCTCTGGTGCACTATACTGCCTCTGAAAACCTGGAGTCCAGGAAAGAGAAAAATAAACTACACAAGGTCATATCCGTACTGTGTGGCCAAGTGTGTCCTTTATCCAAATGTGTCAACAAAGCTCATGTTTATTGTGTTAAAGTACAGTGAATGTGTAGCTAGTCTTGTATGGGCACATGTTGTTTTACACATTATCCTGATTTCTTTGGATAAAACTTGCTTTTAGTCATCTATATTCCACAGTTATCAAATGCTAAAACACAGTTCACAGGCTTCTCATCAAGATTAAGTTAAACAGAGGTTGTGAATTCTACCATAGGGATCTGCTAGGTAAGTGAGACCTCCCTTAGTCCCTTTAAATACTGTCAAGCCTGCCTCTTGACCTAGTGCTTCTTTAAGGCAGGATACATTTCTATTCTTTATTTATATTTTGAGACTCATTAGCATTATGCTCACTCTTTTAAGCATTTGCATTTTTAATTGTATTCTTAATTGTGAAATAAAAGGCATTGTTCAGGCAGCTAATTTTATTCCTGAAATAGAAAGGAGGAGAAGTGCTTTAGAAGCTGGGGGAGGTTTTGCCTTCCCTAAAAGTTGTAGACTGTTGCTGATTTTGCCAAGGTTTTTCATTTTTAGGTTTGTGTGGGAAGAGGGGAAAAGTACTGTGGGTCATGACCCTCCCATTTACCGTTTTCCTCTATCCTCTGCCCCCAAATCTAGAATTCACATCTCAGTTTTATTCATGATTGGCCCATCATTCATGCATTCATCCAAGAAAACATGTTCTGAGCTATAATTCTCCATAATCATGTCTTAGTATGCTAAGGTCTGTGAATACAGTGATAAGCATTCCATCTTTTATTCTTTCAGGAGTTCAAGGTTTACTCTGTTAAAGTGGATCCTATTCCTGATACCCATCCCTGTGGTAATCATATTAAGAAATTTGTAATTTCCAGGTAAGATGCAAAACCAGAGGAGGTTTCTCTGGTCACATAGCCCAGAATTACTACTTCCTAGAAAAGGGAGCAAGGTGATAAGAGATGAAACATAGCTTACAAGCAGAAGAAAATGGGTAAAAAGTGTGTACAGGGAACTCTTATTCTAAACCATGAAAGCTAAGATAGGAGCAAGTCATTTGTCTCTTAATCTCAGCATTTGAAGCTGTTCCTGGCACATAATAGGGATTCTGTAACTACCTCTTTGGACTTTTTGAGTAGCAATTAAAGATGATGAAAAAGAAATTAAGAAGATCACCAACCACATGTTGATACTAAACACTAATGGGGGGAAAAAAGGGGATATAGACAAAAGAAATAGTTTTGTTTGGAACAGTGGTGCCAATAGCACTCTACTATAAAAGGTTGAGACTAACAGAATAGGGCAAGTTTCAGACTGGCTGTTCATAGGATTGCTAGGAGTTGTACTCAACCCAGTCACATCAGCACCTAACAATTATCTAAACCCATCTTTGGCTTGGTCCTGGCCCTGAATAAATGCTTCACTGCATTTCTTTGTACTACTCAGACTCCCCTCTGTTAGTGAACACAAGGGTTCTTCCCATAGTCATTTGCCAATAAGACAAATTGCAACATCCAACACACTTTATGACAGATCTGGGAAAGCAGAGAGAATTCTCTCAACAACTGCCTTCACATCTAAGGATGGTTACTGTTTTTTATACTTGTATTAATCACCTCAGCATATTACTATTGCTAGGTCAAAGTTACATTCAGAAGAACAGTTTACATATAGTCACAAGTAAACATACAACTTGAGGTACAATTTACATATGGCTGATAAAAATGCAGTTCCCTAAGATAAATGCTAATTCTCTCTCCCAGTAAAGAGACAGTTTAAGGTAATCTGCATGACTATAGTGAATTTACAACAGGGTCTGAGGACCAAACATATGCTAATTAGATGGTTCAACCAGTTTTACAGGGTGCAAACCTATTATGTCAAGTTTCTAGAGCTAAACCATGTGTTTAAATAATCCTGAGCTTATTAATACTACCCTATCACTCTGTGCCAACCCCCGTCACAGCTCCTTCCTGCCTATTGACTTACCTACTTACATAGTAACTTCCCTCGCCTCTGCTTCAGGATGCTGAGCACTCAAAGATGAAGGCCATGTCTTGTTAAGGTCTATAACGGAACCATCTGGCACATGGTAGTTACTAAATGAAGTGAATCAATCATGGATGTTACTAGAATGGAGGCAATTTAACTTTATTTAAAATTGTATCTACTCATTAATACAAACTATATACCGGTGGTCAGGTTTCTTGGTTCAGTCTATTTATCATTTTGCAACTTGCCATGGTGATTTGAAAGATTTGTTTACAGTACAAAGTTTGCTGGTGTATGTGCATGTGTTTAATTTATTCCAATAAGCAGTTATTTCCCCATAAAACCAGGAAGAATAGGCAGTGAAGGGTAGGAAGTTTGGGTATTTTGTTGGGATAGTATTTGATTTGAAACAAACAGAAGTAAGAAAGCAAACAGTAAGAAGCAGAGTCTTACCAACTGTACTTCTCCTATACCCAAAATGGAAAAAAAATCAATATAT
>NW_006399913.1:7525916-7579154 GCF_000299155.1 Elephantulus edwardii
TTTTATCGTAGGAGTATGCAATGAGGGTTGTAGAGTGGATTATATTTGGGGCTAGGGGGTGGGGTTTGGGGAGGTGCGGGGGGGGATTGTGTACCAATGAGGGAGTTTTTCTTTTGCTTTTCAAAAATCAATATTTTTACAGATTTTTTACTTGAACTCACATGTAACTTGCAAACAGTTCCTAACTAGTCACTGTTAAATTAAAAAGTCCTCCTGTTCCATAGTGGTGATCATCTCAGAATAATTTTTGACTCATTTAATCAAAAGAATGCCCCATTTCATATGGGTTAATTTTGAATCCATTTCCTCACTGTAAATTAATAATTATAAGCAACATTCATAATTGCTCTCTGAATTCTTAATAATACAACTTGTATCTAATTTTGCCCCAAATGTTTTGCTTAGTACTATATATGATTTTTTTAAATCATCTTCACAAGAACTGTGAATGCGATTAATACCCATATTACTGAAAAGAAACAGTCACAATCAAGGTTCAAGTATACCTATCAGAGGTCTGACTGGGGTTCAAGCCTGCCCAGTGTGACTACTGCCTGTTGTACTATATGATGCACTTGAAAGGAGTTCAGCTATTTTGTATGTTCAGTTTCCAGATAAGAAATCTGAAAAGTATGAAACTTTGTACTCCTTTTTCTAAATAGTTGCACCAAACTCTTAACACAACTCCACCTGCTCTTCAAGAATGTGCAAAATCAACTCACATTTCTGTTTCTCTAGTGTCTGGCCTTATGTTTAGTTTACTATCACATTACATAGCATATGAATAATAAAGTCATGTGTGCATTGTGAAATGCTGAGTAAACATTTGACCATTGTACCTTAAGGACATTTGTCCTTGGATCCTACAATCTGACTGTGCTGTGGGCGTGTGATTTTTTTTTACCAACTTAAACAAATCTTCATCTGGCTACAACAATTCCAGCTAAGTAGACAAGAATCCAATCCCTCACTTTCAAGTTATATTTATATAAAAGCCAGGATAATTCTACACTATAAAGTCCCACATTTAAGAGCACCATTGATATGTCTGCCAGTCCTGCAACATAGTGGGACATGTAAGCTGACACCCAAGATTGGTTACATAATATATGGTTCTTTGGTGGTGGTGGTGTGTTTTTTTAAAAAAAAATGGGAATAATCATGACTCTCCTTCCTCTGTTTTATCCCAGACAAATAGTCCAAGTGCATCCCAGCACTTTACAATAGAGCTAAAGAGGTTTTGTGACACTTGCTTGAGGGAAAACATGCAAGAAAGATTGGCCAGGTTTTCCATAAATGTTCGATACAGTCCACACCCTCTACTATGCTCCCTTCCAACTGACTGGCTACTCACAGCAGACTCATCATGGAGGTGATTACATTGTATGAGATCTCATCTAAAGAATACCTGCATTATAACTGCCAAACCAGGGACTCATGAGCAGCTAACCTTAATTATCACAGGCATTAGATATGCTTTTCAGCCGATTAATTGGAATGTTCCTTGAAGCCATGACCTTTAAACTGCCCAACCAAGAAACCAAATTCCATGAGGTTTTTGGTTTGACATAAACTGCTTCAGTGGCTGCTTTTTTTATTTACTAATTGCCATTGTTGTAAATAATCCATCAACAACTTTCCCCAGTTTAACCATTTACAGGTATACAACTTTTTAATAACAGTTAAAAATCAGACAATAATCAACTGTGCAACTTTACCCTTACTGGACACTTCACTTTTCCTACACTGTTAACTTCCCCTTTTATCCCTCCATGCTACTTCTAGTGCCAATAAAATTGGTTCTTTTTTTTAAAATAAACACTCCTAGGACAGTGACAACAAAGCATTTAACCAAGTGTGGCACACCTCAAAGGCTGCATATCTGGGAGGATGGTCACGCTGATACCCAGTTGAAGCATTTTTGCTTAAAACCAAAAGCAAGTGGATTTACTTTCATTTGTAGTGCATTAGATGCGCAGAAGAATTTTCAATAATCCCAGCCTTGCCTGCTCCCTAAAAGAGCACTTTATATAAATTGTCCATATGGCTCTTTCTTTGTAATATAGAGAAGTATGATCTTCCAGCCTCCTTAATACTTGGGAAACTTCCTAAAGTCCCCTCATGTCCTAGGCTTTCAATGCTGCTTTCTAAGTCATCCCTCTTTTTTTCTCCACTAAAATAAGTCTTTCAAAATCTATGGAGCAACATTATTTAACATTTATATTCACATTTACTTATAGTACTCCTTCTGCAGAAGTTTCTGCCTCCTCCCTGTCCCTTATTCTCCAGAATTATGTTCCAGATTTTGAAGAAAATCCACAGAAGAGACTTAAGAGGAGAATCAGTAGAAGCAGAACTTGCTGGGTCGGGGTTGTTGATGTCCATGTGTTATTGCTTGAATACAAAACATATAGAGCCACTTGAGCAACACATTTGAGCAAAAATATCAGAAGGCTGACCTGAAGTTGACAGATTAATTTTACCAAGTAAGAGCTCTGAAAATCTAAATAAATAAATTATACTATGCATTTTTCCCCTACGTTTTATTGTCACCACCATTTAATACAAGAAATCACAAAGAGTCCTCCAAATGCTATCAATTTGTGTATTTTAAACCACAGTATTTCTCTATTTCATCACAGTTGCCAAGTTGAAACTGACTCCATTGGATTTCCCAGGCTGTAAAACTCAAGGGAGCTGATTCCCCATCGTCCTCCCAAGGAGGTGCTGGTGGATTTGAACTGCCAGAGATGTACTACCTCCGGGTTAGCAGAGCAGTTCCCTAAAAACTACGACACCAGCACTTTCCTATTTTTCCTCTGTGTATTTCTACCTTATAGCTCAATATTGTGATGGCCAAATAATTTCTTTTTTTCCCTCCTAATTCTTTTGGTCTGTGTGATTTCATTTTAAATGATTCTAAAATCTTTAAAATGTCTTTTCCTAAAGAAAGTCATCTTTTTATTCTGGTTTGCATTCTCCATCTTTTATGCCATTTTCTCAATATGCAGGGAGCCTAGATTTCATCTTCTGTGATAAGCTGATGATTTTCTGTGACACTTACTAAATGCAAGAGAGAGTTTCTCATTATCAAAATAGTTTTGCATTGCTTTTAAAATTGTACTGCCATTTATTTTACATTAAGTTATTCTTTCATTATGTTACCAATGAACCTTTTAAAGAATATTGATCATGAGCACCCTGGATGCTGTAAATGGCTAAAATGCATGACTGAAAACTTAGCAGTTGAAACTCACCATGAGGTACCTCAGAAGCAAGGTCTGGCAATCTGCTCCAAAAGGTCACAGCATTTAAAACCTTACAGAACTATGTTCCTTGCATACTGGGGCTCAGCATGAGTTTATAAGGCAAACAACCTTAGTATTATCACATTGTATTATTAATATCATGGCATTATGAAATATGATATGCAGTAATTTTTTTCCCCAGTAATAGCACTTACATTGTGATGGTTTGTTTTTTTTTCTTTTAATTTTCTTAAAAAATGTGTATTTGGTCTTTCAGATCTGGGATCCCAGACTTTCAGTATTTAAAAAGAGTCATGCAATTATCTGTTTCTGTGGATAAAATAATGAAAAAATGTGATGCAAGCTGAATAAAACCTTAATATGAACAGGATAATTGGTGGCTTTTAGTGACCCTTATTATAAAAAACATATTTCTTATTTAAATTAAATTTTGTAGCTCTTCCCCTCCAGACAAACCTCTTAAACTAGTTACAGTGGCTCCTTGGGAACTGTTTCCACCTCTTGTTAATGAGGGTCCTTGTTAGACCTCAGGAAGAGACACTGTGCTTATATTCTGCTGGCTGTGGATCCAGGTCAATGGAAAGGTCCCCCATCTCAAAAGTTTGTGTTGAAAAAGCCCTTTGCTGGACCTTGTCAGAGCAAAGACAATTTTCTCTTTTCCAGTCATTTTCTAAACCTGTCCCTCCTCCATCAATGGGAAGCCCCTGCTCAACTGAAATCATCTTGTGTTGACTCTGTACAGGCTCAGGTATGCCCAGGACGCGGAGAAGATGATGATAATCTAATTCATATATCTGCTATCATTATTAACCTTGTTTTATAATTAATGAAACCAAAATAGAGAGCTTAAGTTATTGCTCAAAGTTATACAGCAAAGAAGCCGAACAAAGATAAAAATGGTATTTTGTCCTGTATTAAATCTTGTTCCTAACTCTAACATTAGGGGTAAGATTTATAGCCAAAGCCTTTGGATATACCTCATTTTCCAGGATATGCTTGGTTTTACATAAACTTGAACTTTCACTGCTGTCAAGTTGAAGCCAACTCACATCTGAACACCCCTCAACCCCCCAACCCCCCGCAAGTTTTTGGAGGCTGTACAGCACCTGAGAGATATTGCTTATCTTTCTCCAGTTGAGTTATTGGTGGATTCAAACAAACCACCTTTAGTAGCACGACTCCCTATGGACTATGTCACCAGGTTTCATTTTCAAGTGTTGTTGTTGTTAGGTGCCTTTGAGTCAAATATGACTCATAGCAACCCAATGAATGACAGATCTGAACCTTTCCCTATTCTATGCCATTCTATCAACTCCAATATACTTGAACCCATTGTTATAGTCTCTTTGTAGATCTATTCTGTTGAGGGTCTTCCTCTCTTTCATCAACCTCCTACCTTTCCAAGCATCATGTCTTTTTCTAAAGACTAACACCTCCTAACAAAATGAACAAATTATGTGAGACAAACTCTGGAAAATAGTCATCTCCTGTTTAGTATGCCTCCTTTGGTAATAGTTGAGGACCTTATACATAGTAAACTCTAGTGGCATACTCCTTAGGTGGGGTGTGCTGTAAGTCCAAAGGCCACACACCTTTGGTAGTTCAAATCCCCCAGTGGCCTCTCAGGAGAAAGATGAGCAATCTCTTCTCCTTCTATTTATAGCCTTGAGCCTTCCTGTTTATAGGAAACCAAGTACATGGCCAACATTGGTTCTGATTCAATGGCAATGAATTCAAGTGAAGTGGTTTAACATGGTAGGTTTCTTAATCCTCATCAACTATTTCCTTCTTATTCAGAGTTAGCATGAAGTTATACTGCCTCAAATCTGCACCATGGTCAAGCCTTCTCATTTACCATGTTTCCTTATCAAAAAGACATGAGGTTTCCTGGCATACTACTCAGAATACTTAGGATATTGTATGATCTCCGACTAAATAGAACAAGAATGGTATAAGGGAAAGAGCAGGATTTAAATTTTTATTAAATCACTGATCATTATAAATAACTCTGTGGGATGCTGCCAAGGATCAAGCCTGAAAAGCTAGATCAAACATGTCCTCAAGGAACCACCTAAAATCTTCTTGGGAGGAAAAAGGTGGAAATTAAGAAACTACTATTCTAAATCCAGACTCTGCTCTAGGATCAGATGGAGCAGGAGGACATGAAATATAGAAAATTTGAAAGACAAATATGTTAGTATCTCTTGTAGTAGATTCCAAAAGCAAAGCTAGATAGTGTTTTGAGGGTTTGTTGTTGTTGTTGTTGTTGGGTTTTTTTACTTGTTTGGTTATTAGATTTGTTTCATTTTGTTGTATAGGTTTTGTCACCTGAATTAAGACTTATAACCTTCTAAACTGTAAGAAAATAAATGTCTGCTTGCTAAAACCACCCACGTACAGTATGACTATTATAACAGCGCTAAGAAACTAAGATTTGTCCAACTTACATTTGCATCTAAGGTGAATAAAAAGACCATGCAAGTATCTCAGCACTGTCATGGAATCAAATTCTAACTCATGAGCTAATTTATGAGTTAACAGCATAGAGTAGAATCAAAGTGTGGGTTTTAGAGTCAGAAGAGTCTGAAACATTAATGTTAGCTCTTCCACTAACCACTCGACAATGTAGTTCTTCTTCTGAGCCTCAACTTACTTTTAAAATCAGCATAATAAACATCATCACTTCGTAAGGTTTTATGAGACATAACATTAATTATTCCAGAAATTGGGAAAAAGATAATGCTTCCTTGCTATTTCTTATGTCAGCACCTTTACACTTAAAACAGGATTATTATAAGAAAGGAACATTTTAGTCCAATCTGCCTCAAACATTAAAAAAATAATTAGTTCAGTGAGATAGAAAGGATAGTATGTGATGATCAAGTGGGATTTGTATAGGAATAAGATGTTACGTTAGTGTTGGAAAATCATCATTTAACAGTATAAGAACCATGTAATTATTGTCCATTTGATAGGATAAGCTGTGATTCCTGGCAACCTGTAATATGTCAGAATAAAATGTTGTTTCCTGTACCATTTTGTGATCACTGGTACATTTGACTTATTGTTATAAGTCAATCCATCTTGTATAAAATGTTATTGATTGTACCAAGTCTTGAAACAATTATTTATTTTAAAAATCTACTGTTACACCTTTGGATATAATTCTACTTGGGAATAGGTGGGTTTTGTGTTGTGGGGTTTTGTTTTGGGGTTTGTTTTTGTTTTTGTTTTCCTACATTAGCTCATATCAGTATAGGATGTAATCTTAAACTAATCACATTTTGAGTTGCAAAAGAAACATCCAACATAGAAGAAAGTAAGGACAAGTGGGAGAAGATAGAGTCCACTATGAAGAACTCCAAGGAATTCTGAAAATGTCAAAGAAGCTGGACATAGTCTTACCATAGAACCAAGCAAGAGAACATTTCTCTAAAGCCAGGTCACTGAATTCAGGTTTCTAACCTTCCTAAACTGTGAGAAAATGAATTTGATTGCTAAGGTCACTCACCTATGGTGTGTCTGTTATAGAATCATTAAGATGAGAGGGAGTTTGCCTAATTTTCATTGACCTTCTACTTTAATAAGCCATATATTCTTGTCTAATTGTTGGTCTTTCTTGAATGTGTGTCCAAAGCAAGGAAGCCCTGCCATCTAAACTTGTTTGGGTTGTTTTGTTTTGTTTTGTTTTCCATCCATATACATTGTGTTTCACACATTCCTTCATTCACATTGTTTCATACAATCATTCACATATACCGTGTTTTATAAAAGTGATCACCATTGGTATGCCCACTATCACCCGTCTTCCTTCACCATTTCCCTCCGTCCACTAAACTCTACATCCCTGTGATTTCTCCCCTCCCCACCCTGCCATTCTTTCTCCCCTTTGGACTTTTATGCACATTTTACTAGTTATCCTTCTATTTTTACAATAAAGCTTGGGAAGTTCCCTTGGCAGAATAGTCTCTAGCCTCTCCTGTGTATGTGTGTGTGTGTGTATATATATATATATATATATATATATATATATATATAAATTATTGCTCCTGTGTACCATTCATTTGTTGGCCATCCACACTTCTAAGGAGTATTCTGGTTGTATTTTTTCAAAGACAGATTTGATCATGGTATAGTCAATATTCTGGTAGCTTTGAAATACTGACTTTTTAGTTAGCAACCCAACACATTACACGCCATATCACCAGGACTTCCTTTATTTATGAGTAAATGAATAAATATATACCACCTTATAATGGAATATTATATATCAATAAAAAATTGACAGTTCCATCACACAATAGCAAATATAAATTTTGCCAAGATAATATTGAATTGAAGAAGACAGATACATGCAAAAAACACTATGATTTATATTGCTGTAAAAATTAACAATACTCTTAGTGATTTAATTAAAAACAATATAAATTTATTCTTTTTTTCAGTTCTGTAGGTCAAGAGTAGATTATAATTTTCACCAGACTAAAAGCAACATGACATTTTGTTGTATTCCTTTCCAGAAGCTCTATAGGACCAGTCCATTTTCATTTCATTCAGGTAATTGACAGTCTCCGTCCCTTAAACTTATAGAACCAACCTTTTTGTTTCTTTGATGGTTATCAATTAAGAGCTATGACTGGATTAAATCCACTGGATAATGCAAGATTATTCCCCATTTCAGAGTCTGCACTCTTATATTTGCATAGTCCATTTTGCCATAACATTTTCTGTTTCCAAGATTACAACATGGACATCTTTTTGGGAGGGGGCATTGTTTTTCCTACCACAATGACTGAATTTGAATAACATCCAAAGACACCCAAAACTAACCTAGGCTGATGTAAATCAGAAGAATAATTTCTGGACATACTAGTAACATTGTTTCCTAAACTGGGCTATATTTGCATGGTGTTATATAACTTTATGAGAATGTACCAAAATGTAGAATTATAACTTGTGCATTATTTCATGCTTTACTCCTGTGAAATTGGTATATCTGCTTATTTTTAAAGAATATAGTACCTTACAGACAGGAGAGGTACTCAACAAATGGAAGCCATTAGCATTATCCTTCTTGACCTTCACCCTCTTTATTCCTCCTTGTATTTCTTCCCTCTCATCCGCCTCCTCCGTTTCCTTCTTCCCCCAACCACTATGAGTACCACTTGAACTACTCCTGAGAACAGACTCACCAGATTAATCTGACTAAAAGCATTAACCAGACAGTGGGCTCCACTTTATTGCACTGCATTAACTACATTACAAAGATTTTTAAAAGAAGGAAAAAGTACTCCCAAATTTTTGCAGTCCATGCATTTTATATGGGACTAGAGATTAGAGTCTTTGTTCAGAATTTCTAAATTCAAAATTTGGTGCCTATTCTATAATTGACTTGATGATTTCTTGACCTGAATTTTCCAGCATTTTGTCAAGTCTTCTGTTTAGACTACCCTGGTGGCTTAGTGGTAAGGAATTGAACTGCTGACTCAAAGGTACATGGTTTGAATCCACCAACTGATCCACTGGAGAAGGTTGGGCAATCTCCTCTCTTGGAATTTGCTCTCTCTGAAAACCTGCTGGAGGGTCAGCTATGGGTTGGTTTTGGCTCGATGGTACACAACAACAATAACAACAGTCTTACTGTAACCATGAGTTGCTTCATAGCTCCATTTTCTCTCTCTTTTTTTTACCTTTTGCTTTTAGAATCCAGTTAATAGAATCATTACCTATTCCTGTGTCTACTTGGTTAATTCATAGCTTTTATTTCCTTGAGGTTTTATAAAATACAATATATGGGAGTGATTTTGTGAAACACAATGTGAATGAAGAAATGTGTGAAACACATTGTATATGAATGAAGCACAATATATATGAATTTTGTATGCAAACTAATATAAAATATGTAAAAAAGAAAAAGAAAAAGTTTTAAAAAAAGAGTTAACTGTCAGTAATTGAGAAAGAGTACTCCTCACCTACTTTCCGACAGAAGGATGATGCTCTAACTTGAGTGGTTGTGAAGGCAGCCATAGTGAGCTTCATATTCCAGAATTCTCTACTTTCTATATATTTTGTCTGATTTGTCAATTTATGTAGAATAGGAAATTATTTGATGTTAGTGGGTTCTTGAAAGTATCTAACCCAACAATAGTACTAATTGCTTCAAAAACTATCACAAATTGTTGTAAATTGCCATTGAGTCAAACCAGATTTGTCAGAATAGATAATTAATATTTATTTCTCATTTCCTTCTCCTTTCTCCAACTACATCTTTACATCTGTGAAAATGCTGCAACCAATGATATTGATATTCATTATGATACTCTGTGACAGTGCTTTTTAAACTTACTAATAATAAATGTCCTCTAGAAATGAGGATTTAAGCAAGAAACCTGAGTGATCAATGGGATGATGCAAGTTTGGGAAAGAGTAATCTTTTAAATATATTTCATTTGAAGCATGATTGAAAACACAAAAAGTGCTGAACAATCTTCTTCAGAAGTTCCAAAATACCAATTGCTGTCCTTTTAAAATCCCCAAACCACAATCAGTCATATTACATGAATGAAAACTAGTTAAGACAAGGACTTCTTAAAACACTGGATTAACCACGGATCAATACAATACCAGCAGGTTAATCCTTCAAAGTAAATGCGTAAGCTTTCATTTAGAGACCCAGACCATGACTCTCCATCTGAGAATTTCCACACATGCCTGTTAAAGGCAATTGAAATTTTGAAATTACAGTTTTGGGGTTTTTTAATTTTGTTTTGTTTCCATTAAAGCTTCATGCAGTTGCCCCTATGAATTCTTGAATGTGAATAAAAGCAGTCAGTGAAAACGGAATCTATTTCATTTTACACAATGGTTACCTCAGACTTTCAGTCATACTTTATAAAAATTATTTTATTGATTTGTATATACCATTCTTATGTATTGTATTTTATATAATTATTATTGATCTAGGCCTATTATCACCCTGTGTTCTCAAGTTCCTATTTTTTTGTCTTTTTTTCAAGTCCCTATTTAATCTTTCTTATTCCTTCACCTGTCTACCCACTAAGCTCTATTACCTAGTTCTTTTTCCTCCTTTTCTTCCCCTTTTTGAACATTTATTCCCCTTTTGATCTCTTCCAACTGACTGGAAGCAATCCATGCTTGTTTCCTTTCCCAGACAGGTAATCTAACAGAATGTGGAAATTACCAAACAACATCATTAATATCTCTTGCAAGCAAAATATTGTTGAAGCTCATCCAAACACAGACTAGTACATTGACAGAGAACTACCAGAAGTTCAAGCTGAGTTTAGAAGAGGCAGTGGCACCAGGAATATTATTGCTGATATCAGATGGATCGTGGCTGAAGCAGATAATATCAGGACAATGTCTGTGTTTCATTGACAATACTATGGCATTTGACTATGTGGATAATAACAAACTATGGCCAACCTTAAGAAGAATAGAAATTCCATGAGACTTAATTATGCTTATACAATATCAGTAACTTGATCAAGAAACTGTTGTCCTAACAGCAAAGGAACATTGAATGGTTTAAAATCAGAAAAGGTGTGAGTCAGGGTTGTATCTTCTTTCCATACCTTATTCCGTCTGTATGCTGAACAAATCATTCAAGAAGTTGACTTTGTGAAGAGTCAGGATTTGAGGAAGGCTCATCAACAACCTGATTATGCAAATAGAATGGCACAAACTTGCTTGCTGAAAGTGAGTAAGACCTAAAGTATTTGCTGCAGAGGATCAAGGACTATAGTCTACCCCTCAACATCAAGAAGACAAAAATCTTCACCACTGGACCAATAGACGACACCATGGTAAATAGAAGATTGAAATTTCCAGTAATTTCATCTTGCTTGGATCCAGTCAACACACTTGGTACTAGGCATCAGAAGATTGGGAGACATATATCATTGGGGAAAGTCTGCTACCAGGGATCTCTCTAATGTCTTGAAGAGTAATGATGTCAGTTTAAAGACTTAGTACACCTGATTCAAGTCACAATCTTTCCAATCACCTAAGGGTTGGACAATAAATGAGGATGTCAGGAAAAGAATTGATGCATTTGAGTTGTGGTGTTGGAGAACAGTGTTGACTTCCCCATGGGCTCCCAAAAGAACAGCTAGATCTTGGAGAAAGTGCAAGCAGTGTATTCCTTGGAGGCAAAGACAGTGAAGTTTCATCTCACATATTTTGAACATGTTGTTATGAGGGGCTATACCTGGGAAAGGGACATCATTCTTGGAAAGGTAGAAGATCGAGAACGAGAGAAAAACTCTCAACAAGATGGATTGGTATCATGTCTGTGGACTCAAAGTTGTCGAGGAGCACAAGACCAGCACAGAAAAGGACAAAGTTCAGATCTGTTGACCAGAGGATCACTATGAGTTGCACTCAACTTCACAGCACTTATTAGCAATAATGCTTCACTTTCCCCTCCAACCACTAACTTCTGCTATCCTAGAGATTTCCCCCTTCCCCTTCTTTTGCCTCCCTTCCCCTCTTCCCCTTTTGGGCATTTATACATATTTTGTTCAGTTATCCTCATATTTCACAATAGTGATTTTATGCAGTATTTACCTTTATGTGACTGAATTATTTTAGTCAGCATAATGTTATCTGGACTGTCGTTCTTTTTATCAATTGCCATTTTGCCATGTCAGGCACTTAGGTTCATAGTAAAACTTAAATAATAAAAATATCCAATGCTTGCTTGCTTGCTTTCAGGTACTCCTAGGCTAGATCAGTAATAGAAGGATGTCCACACATCACTGTACACTGGAACATACACTGGGTTGACTTGATTAAGTGGGATTGCACAAGCATGGGAGCCTCGTCCAGGGAAATTCACATCCTAGCCTCTCTTCTACCACCTCCAGTCCACCCTGGCTTTCATTCATGGAAGTGCCAGAAAGAGCCTTTAGGGTAGGCTTGTTTTACTACCTGCTGGCCATGTCTTTTATATGTTTCTTGATGTTGGTTGCACATTAGAATCACAAGAGGTGCTCTTAGAAACTCAGATATCTGGGACTCACTCTAGAGTCATTAAATCAAAATATCAGAGAGAGGGTCCCTGGACATCAGCATTTTTTTAGAGCATTCCAAGTAAAACCAGTGTGTAGCTGAGGCTGAAAATGCTTGCTTAATCTTTTTATGTTCTGTCCTCTGTTTAATGTTCTTTACGTCCTCATCGATCTGACAACAATATATTCAACTTCCCAAGTTGCTTGTGTGGCATTCCCCCCAGTGAGACCTACAGCTAATGGGAAGGCTAGTTCTTTGGCTATAGCTTTCACTCTTGATCATATTTAAGGTGAATTGTTTCAGAAATTGGACACTAGTCTTGAATGGCTTAGTTAGAGACTAAGTAATTTTGAAAACCATAAAGTCTAGACAAATTTCTTGAGAACTCCAGTTTTCACATTCATAATTTGATTTGCACTTAATCAGCTGGTTAAATGTCATTACATTACATGATATACTTTTTAATCTGTTCAGAGAGTAAAAATGCACTCAAAGAACTGGCTTGAATGATGTCTCTGTGAGTGTACAAGTGCCAATGACCAGGCTTGTAACAAATTCATATCCAGTTAGTTTTACCCAGCCTTTCCATTCTGGTTCTTGCCGTTTCCCCTTTTTGAACAGCACTGTCAGCACTGCCCTTCCAGACCATGTCCCACGTCTTTGTCTACAGTCTGACCTTGGCCCTGGCCCTGTTCTTTCTCAGTATCATTCCTCTCCTTTAGGCATAGTCTATCCTCAACAACCAGTTGACATGGAAACATGAGATGAACCTTCCTGGCAGGAAGGATGCTGTGCTTCCAAATGCAAATGGAAAAGATTGAAGTGTGACTCACTGCCAGGCATTTTAATGGCTTCATTATCTCTTGAGTTTATCTATCTATTTATGAGGTACCATGACCCTGGAAAAGAGCTCTAATGGCTTGTTGTTGTGCACTGTACAGTCAAACTGACCCATAGCTGACACTCTAGTGGGTGTTCAGAGGGAGGTAATCACACAGGAGGAGATTGCCCAACCTTCTCTCATGGAGCAGTTGGTGGCCTCGAACCACATGCCTTTGAAATTGCAGCACATATTCTTGCCACTAGAGCAGCAGAGCTCTCTGGTAGATTAGTGGTAAGGAATTGTGGTCCTAAGCAAAGGTACATAGTTTGAATCCACCAGATGTTGTACAGCAGAAAGATGGATAATCTCCTCCCTTGCAATTTACTGCCTTTGAAAATTCACCAGAGGGTCAGCTATGAGTTGATTGTGACTGAACTGGCAACAACAACATCAGGGATCTTCATAGCCTACTGGCTGAAAAGAAGCTATCTTAATAAGGATCTTAAAATCAGACTCTCCACCCTCCTTTGTCACTCCTTGGTCTGGAGTCTTAGGGAGCACCCAACTCTTTCACTTCTTTCCGTCTGTGCACTGACCCCTTTTTTTCAATCTGAGCATGTCTTCTTCTCATTCTATCCCACATGGTTCTTTAGGACACAGTTCAGATGCCACCTCTTCCTAAAAGTGTTCATAGATTAAATACTGTTTCTAGTCACTTAATTGAGATCTTACACAAGTTAGCTTTTCTGAGCCTCAATTTTCTCGTATAGGACATAGGAATAATAATCTTTAATAATCTAATAATATGCCTTCTAGAAACTCAGGTGGTTCCATGGGTAAAAGCATTTGGCTGCTAACTAAAAGGACAACGATTCAAACCTATTAGCTGCTTCATAGGAGAAAGAGGAGGCAGTTGGCGTCTGTGAAGATTTCCAGCATTAGAAAACCTAGAGGCAGTTCTGCTCTGTCCTGCAGGGTCAGTATGAGTCAGAATTGACTTGATGGTCATGATGTTCGGTTTTCGTAAACATGTCTTCTAACTTTCAGGTGCTGGCTAAGTACTAGGCCATGTATTTCATTTGTTCCTCATCCTGATTCCCTAAGGGAGGCCTGGAAACCTAGTGTAAGGAGTTGTGCTTCTAACCCAAAGGCAAGCAGTTTGAATCCACCAGATGCTCCAGGGGAGAAAGATGGACAAGTTCCTTCCTTGTAGCCACTCATAACCCCTTGAAAGGTCTGCTATGAGTTGGTTTCAGGCACAAAACAACAATTCTCTGTGAGAGAAGGTGCTCCTATTCACCAATTTTTACCATAAAAAATGAAATCACGGTGTTGGAAAACCTATCCCAGATTATAAAATGCCAGCTGAGCAGAGGCAAGATTCAGACCCATATCTTAATCTTTACACTTTGCTGTCCTTGCCCTGTGCCTGCAGCTCAGTAAAGAAGGGAGTGAGAAGATGATCCAAAGTAGAGGTGGGTGGATAGACGGATGGATGGAGAGGTGAATAGGTACGCAATCTCCTTAGAAGAAGTAGGATCCTATGATATTCATGGAAATTTAAGTGGGAAAATAAATTAGCCCCTCATATAGTTTAAATAAGCTATGGAGTTTTCCAAGTTTGTATCCAAGAGTATAAATACCTCTACCACCCTAGTTTATACCCATTTACCTCTCCAAAAAATATTACTCCTTTTAACCAGAAGCACCACCTTGCCTCCAAAAGAGTAGACTTGGATCCTTGACAACAAGAGGGAAATGGCCTTTAAAATCTCTGTAGATGTTCATTGAAATGAAAAATAAACAAACTAAATTAATAAAATAATTTAAAAAATGAAATATATTTAAAAAAAAAAAGAAGATACTAAATCACCTTGGCAGCCGTTACCTTTAAGCAGGTCTTTCAGTTTTCCCTGTTGCTGTCCTTCATGGCTCTCTGTGTTAAACATCTTGATGCTTATGGAGACAAAGGAGAGGATAGTCAAGAGGGTGGCAAAGGGATTTAATTACCTTTAGAATAAACCATCTGAAAGTGTCCTGGTAACACAGACAGTTAAACACTTGACGGCTAATTGCAAAGTCAGTAGTCAGAACCCTTCAGCTGCTCTGTGGGAAAAAGATTTGACAGTTACTTCTGTAAAGATTGACAGCCTTGGAAACCCTATGTTCCTGTACTGTTCTATAGAGTCCCTGTGAGTTAGAATTGACTAGGTAGTTGTGGCTTTGGTTTCTTTGTTTTATAAACTATTCCATACCATACAGTCAGTTTCTGCAGTTTTCTTTTCTAAGTGATAATTTATAAAAAGGAAGGGGAGAATGTGGTCTTATTCAAATATTTCTATTTTTAAGTACAAGTAAGCATAAGAAAGTCTTTTAATGAAAGGATCCTATGTTGTACCTAAGTGTGTGTAAATAATACCTTTGATTTCAAAAGCATAGAACAAAGCTTGTCAGTATGTCTAGGACAAGCCACTGTACAAGGTTTGCTTTTTTAAATAGCGTATTTCTATCACAGACTTGGTTACCAGGACTACTGATTCTTAAAATTATAGTGCTGACATTATTAAACAGTGTGGTTTCCAATAGAATGCTGCATGCAGTGAGTAAGTAGTGCCACCTTCCCTAATATTCTCTCTCCTTAATTCCTTTCTTCACATGCAATGGCACTATACATACATTAAGCCCCATTCCCTTTCTATTCAAAGACTTGGAGAATTTCTTACCCAACATTGAAAACCCTTTGTCTTTCTTTTAAAATAAAATTATCATAGTTAATAGCAGGGGGAGATATTAAACTAGCATTATCATTCACCTCAGCTTGCAAATTAACTAAGGAGACAATAGAATATTATTTGTGAAATAATTTTTATTTTAGATTTGATTCCTTTTTGAGGACAGTAAAAAGGCCAAGTGCTATAATAGGGATGGTTTTGTGTTAATTTGTGTTTGAGACATAAGAGGGTGATATATTAAAAGCTTAGATTCTTTTATCGGATTGCCTGGGTTTTGATTTAGAGCCTCCAGTTATCAGTTGTGTGACTTTGGACTAGTTTTTACACCATGTAAGTGTGTTTGCTCATCTTTGTACTGTGGATAACAATAGTTGTTGCTGTTAGTTGTTATGGAGTCATTTCCATTTCATGAGGACTCTATGGACAATAAGGAACTCTGGTGGCCTAGTGGTAAGCTTCTCTGTCATTCCAAAGGTGATGGTTGTGGTGTTGGTGGTTGTAAGTGCTGTAGAGTCATAGACAACTCATAACGAACTTATGAACAAAAGACCTGAACACTTGTATAACTTTCATCCTTTCTCCAAGTTCATTGGGTTTCCAGAGGCAAGCTATTTAAGAAGTGGATGCCAGTCCTGCTTCTAAGAATTTTATTGGGGAGCTCCCCCAAACACTGTCCACCATGGGTAACCATTATCACTTTTGACACATTAGTGTCACAGTGTTCAGTATCACAGCAACCACAAGTTACCTCTATACAACAAATATCAAAAGTACATTGTTCAAATCTACAAGCTACTCCATGAGAGTAAGATGAACATTCTCCTCCCGTGTGATTTACTGCCTCTGAAAACCCACTAGAGGGTCAGCTGGGAGTAGGCTCTGACTCCACACCACAACAACCATGTACAACAGAACAAAACACTGTACCTTCCGCAGTCCAACAGCCGGTTCTGTCCATGAGCCCCCTGTTGCAGCCACTATATCAGTCTATCTTGTTGAAGGTCGTCCCCTTCTTCACTGACCTTTGACATTACCAAGCATGATGTCTTTCTCCAAGGACTGATACCTCCTAACAACATGTCCAAAATATTTGACAGAATATTTCTCCAGCCTAGCTTCTAAGAAGCATTCAGGCTTCACTTCTTCAGGGATAGATTTGTTCATTCTGGAAGTCCGCAGTATATGCAGTATTCTTTGCCAATACCATAACTCAAAAGCATTGATTCTTCTTTGACCTTTCTTATTAATTGTCCAGTATTTCCATGTACATAAGGTGGTTGAAAATACCATGCCTTGGCTCACTGTACTTCTCAAAGAGACATCATTATTTTTTAACAATTTTTTAAAGTCACTGGTAGTAGATTTGCCCAAACAATACGCTGTTTGGTTTCTTGACGGCTGCTCCCATGGACAATGAGAGTCTAAATAAAATGAAACGTGAAAATGTCAGACTACTTCAGTCTTTTTTTTTCTTTTATAAAAATATTTCTTATTGGTCCAGTTATAAAGATTTTTTTTATGTTGAGGTGTCATCCATATTGAATGGGTAATCTTTGACCATATTGAATGGGTAATCTTTGATCTCATTATTTAGTGACTCTAGTCATCGTCCCTTTCATAAATCAAGGTGTTAGTGACAGTAACAATACTACAGATTGTTAGTGAATCTTCTGCCAATCCTAATACCTGTTCTACATGTAGTCCAGTTTCTCAGATTTTTTGCTAAGCATAGAGATTAAGAATTGTAAAAGGATACAGACTTGACATCCACACCTTTGCCTTTTTTATCCATGCAATTTCAGACTGAACACAATTAAGTGTTCCTAAATTCCTGTCTTAGCCACCCTGTAAATAGTTTGTTATTTGTTACACATAAAGCTGAGAAACTTTGCATAGAAAACATGGGTAAACATTGAACTGGTTTTCTCTGCTTTCAGCCAAGATCCATATAACATCAGCAGTGATACTCCTCATTCCACCTCCTCTTCTGAATACAACTTGAACTTACGCTAATTTTCTGTCAACACACTTTTACAACCATTTTTCAATTCTCTTCAGCAAAATTCTATTTGTATGTGATATTAATGGTATTGTTTGATGATTTCCTCCTTCTGCCGGATCACATTTCTCTGGAATGGGCAGAAATATGGATCTCTTCCTGTTGACAGGCAGGTAGCTTGTCTTCCAAATTTCTTGCTCTAGATAATTTAGGGAGCGTTCTGGTGACCTAGTGGTAAGAAACTGTGCTGCAGTGCCAAAGACATGTGGTTCAAATCTACCAACTGCTCTGCGGGACAAAGATAGGCAGTCTCCTCCCTTGCAATTTATTGCCTCTGAAAACCAGCTGGAAGGTCAAGTATCGATGTGACTCAATGACACAATCACCAATCAAGATAATTTAGTGTTCTAGCATATTTTTAAAATCAAAATATATTAACTGGAATTTTGTCAATTCCTGGATTCTTGTTTTTTAATATAAATCTTCAGTCCAGCTTGGGATTCTTGATCATATGCTATCTCCTGAAATAATTGAATGTTATCAATTCTTTTTTGTTCTGTGATTATATATATGCCTTCTATCTTGTCCATAGAGTCCTTCAGTATGGTCCCTGGAGGCTTAAATAGTTTCATTTTTTAGCTTGAGAAATGCTGAACATGTTCATTCATTTTTCTTTTCTAACTACAGATATTTGCACGTTATATTATAATGTTTTGTCTTCTCAAGCCATTTTTTAAAATCTGTTCAGCTCTTTTACTTCATCACTTCCCATTTGCTGAACTGTCTATGTTTTATTGACTATGCAAAGGCATTTGACTGTGTGGATCATAACAAGTTATGGCTAACATTGAAGAGAATGGGAGTCAAAGAGCATGTAATTTTGCTCATAAGCAACTTATACCTACACCAGGAGGCTGTTGTGTGAACAGAAGGAAACACTACATGGTTTAAAATTAAGAACAGGGTGCATCAAGATTTTATATCTACTTAATCTGTATGCTGAGCAAATTATTTGAGAAGCTTGAATCTATGAAGAAGAATGAATGTGTCATCAAGATCAGAAGAAGACTCATCAATTATCTGTGATATGATGGCAAGATTTTCTGAAAGTGGGGAGGATTTGAAGCACTTGTTGCAGAAGATCAAAGAATATAGCCTTCAATATGGATTGTATCTCAACATCAAGAAAACAAAACTTCTTACCACTGGACCTATATAAGCAACAGCATGGTAGATAGAGAAGAGTTTGAAGTTGTCAACAATTTCACACTTGGATCCACAGTCAGGAAATCAGGAGACATATTATACTTGGAAAGCCTATAGTCAAGGACCTCTCTAAATTATTGAGGAGCAATGATGCCAGCTTGAGGATTAAGGTGCAACCAATTCAGGCCATAGTCTTTTGAATCATTTGCTATGTGTCTTGCAGTTTGACAATGAACAAGGATGACAGAAGAAGAATTTATGCCTTAAGCTGTAGTGTTAGAGAGTACTGAATAGCCCATGGGCTACCAAAATAACAAACAAATATGTCTTGGAGAAAATACAGCCAGAATGCTCCTTGGAGGAAAAGATGTTGAAGCTTGTTTTCACAAACTTTAAGCATGTTGCTAGGAGGTGTTATTCCGTAGAGTGGGCCATTGTGCTTGGAAAGTTGGAGAGTCAGCAAAAGACAAGACTTTCATCAGGTGTTTTGACACAGTAACTGCCGTAATGGGCTCTGTGTCAGAAAATGTGAGGCACTGACTTCGACCTATTGTTCATAGTTTTGCTATGGATCATAGTCGACTCAACATCACCTAACAACAACAACAACAACAATATTATGGTGGAGGAATGTCAAGACCCTAAAGTTTATACTGTCAAAACTTGGTAATATGAATATAGTCTTAATTTTTTTGCTGAAAGCACATACATCATGTGGATTCAAGAATGAAGTATTTGCAGCTTGATCATTTGCCCTACAAAAAGTGATATCCAGTTAGCAGATGTTCTTTGATCTGGAGATGGCATGTTTGTTGTTTCTGAGGAGATAGTAATGCTTAGTAAGGGAAAATCAACCTTAATCCCATTAGCCTCAGGTTTATTCTAACTCATGGAAACCCCCCATCAGTCTTCCAAGTCTGTACAGTTTCATATGAGCAGATAGCCTGAACTTTCTCTAGGGGAGCAGCTGATGAATCTATACTGTCGAACTTTTGGTTTCTAGCCCAACACAAAACACATAATGCTACCAGGATTTCTTTAATAATGAAAATAAAATATAAAGCTAGACTCTAATATGCCTGCTTCATATACCTTCCCATAGCTCTTTTGCTTACAGGAAGAAGAGGGTTAATAAGTTTCAAGTTTCTGATTGTATAAATGGTACAATGGGAATGTTTTGTTGTTGTTATTGTTGTATGTTGTTATGAGTTGTTGTAACTCATAGTGACTCATATACAACAGCTCTGAATCCTGCTCTATCCTAAGCCAACCTAATTGTCTCAGATAAACTCACCCCCATTGCCCTAGTAACTGAGTCAATCCATCTCATGCAGGGTCTCCCTCTCTTGTGCTCTTCCTCCAATCTTGCAAGCATGATGACCCTCTACAAAGACTGGTCCCTCTTTGCAACATGCCTAAAGTATGTCAGATGAAGCTTCAGAATCCTTGCCTCCAAGGAGCAGCTTGGTTTCATCCTCTCTAGGATGAACCTGTTTGTTCTTCCAGCAGTCCATGGTATTAAATACCCTCTTTTCCAGTACCACAGCTCAAAAACATCAATTCTTTTTCTATCATCCCTAGTCATTGTCCAGTTTTCTGATGCATAGCAAGTAATTGCAAAGACTACTGCCTGGATCAGGTGCCATTAATCTTCAGAATGACATCATTGTTCTTCAGTACTTTGGAGAGGTCCCTGACAGCAGATTTTCTGGCTACTGATAATAAGAGTGTTGATTGTGGAGCCAAGCAAACTGAAGTTGCTAACAATCTCAGTCTCTTCACCATGTATCATGATGCTACCAATTGGTCCAAAGGCAAGAAGCTATCTTCTTGCTGTTGAGTTTTAATCCATATTGAAGGCTGCAGTTGTTACCTTCTGCATCAGATGCCTGAGGTCCTCCTCAGTTTGACAAGCAAGGTTGTGTCATCTGCATAACACAGGTTGTTGATAAGTCTTCCTCCAATCCTGATGTCACTTTCCTTCTCACAGAGCCCAGCCTTTCAAGTGATCTGTTCTGCATATAGATTAAAATATATGGAGATAGGATGCATCCCTGGCATACACCTTTCCTGATTTTCATAAAGAGTAAGAATAGGGAACATACACATAGATTCCCCCTTGGCCTTGCTACACACACACATTCACTGTCAATAGTAGAAAATTATTTATTTGGGGACGTGGTTATTGGGACAAAGGAATTGCCTTAAAATCAGCTGTTAAAAAGTTCCCTGAAAATTCTCCTATTTTTGTTGTATTTTGTGGCTATCAAAATCAAGTGAGTGTAATGAAAATGTAAAAAATCAGCCTCCTCCAACTCCCAGAGTGCCTCCATCTGCCCTAGCTGTGCTTGGAGCCAGGAAGAAGCACAGAGCCAGATTTCTCATTAGCAGTAAACCTGTTGGAATATGAGGGTGAGGGCAGATGGAGCCCTGCTGGGGCATCTTGAGTACAATTCAGGATTTAATTTTCTCAGAGCCCTTTGCAAAGGCTGTGTGTTGGAGTAGGTGAATACTTTGGCATTAGGCTTTCACTTGGTTTAGGATGTCTACATTCATTCTTACATAGGTAGTTTGGGTCTATGGTGGAAAGGGATGGGCAAGGGGAAGTGTTTTTTATTCTTGTCAGCTACATTTTGGCCATTCTCATCTCTGATTTAACTCATTTTATGATTTGATTAAAATATTAGGCTTAATGACAGGAAATTGCTAATGTTTCACATAGCTCACGTAATAGATTACTTCTTAAAATTTTTTAAATTATTATTACTTTTAATGAACATGTACAGAGACTTTTGATTTCCATTCATTGTTGCACGTTTTCCCTGCCCACCCCTCCCCCCCCAGTTTGCTCTTCTCTTTGAAAAGTAAAAGAAAGGGGGGACTTTCCTTTGAATGTGAGAATACTTGCTATTACTTGATTGGTAGGAAAGAAAATTCTCAGACTGGGCTTAAAATGAGACTGTGTACATAGTTCTTTCTACAATTCCAGGAATAGTCTGATATTCTGAAGAAATTCATGGGAGACCACAGATTGTGTAAAAGAATTCTACATGGTTCAAAGGGTTTTCAAGTTATAATAATGGAAATATGAATGAAAGAAAGCATTTTATCCACTAGCTTGCTGCCACTCCAGATAACAGTATAATCAATTCTGCCTCTAGCTTTTGTGTTAGAATCAGCCATAGCTTTTCATGGGCTCTGTGATGTCAGCCTGACCTCAAGACTCTGCTGAATTAATTTCCTTGCTTAGTCAAATACAAGCCATGTGCAATGTTTAAAATAAGATTTTTTAAAAAAATGTTTTGAAATCTGTGAGCAGAGGAGGTTGAATGTAAGTAAGCTAAACACTTGAGAGGGAGAAAGGGAGTGGCAATCCATCTTCTTTGGGAGAGGATGCCTGCTTCCATATTCTGTTGTTGGGTACATAGAGTCAGAACTGACCCATAGAAAAACCTCCCATGGGTTTTCAAAGGAAGTAAAATGCACAAGTGGAGAGGCTACCCATCTTTCTCCTGCAGAGCAACTGGTGGATTCAAACCACTTACCTTTGGGTTGTGGTAGAGCAATTCCTTACCAACAAGCCACCAGAACTCTCTGTTTGTATCTCATCTTTGTTGGTTATAGTTTCTGCTACTTGTACGTACCATCTATTACCTTTCAAATTGCCATGAATTTGAGGAATTTTCACTTATCAATATATGTATTATAAGAAGGAAAAAATTCCCACTGCTATTAAATAAATTAAAACTCATAGTAATCTTAAATAACCTACTGCCACTGAGTAGATCCAAACTCATAGGGACCTTGTTGGGCAGCGTGGATAGAACGACTACGCAGGGTTCCCAAGGCTGTAAACTTCCTCAGAGCAGGCTACATCATCCTTCCGTCTGGTGCCTTAGAACCATTAACCTTGTTACCAGTCGAATGCCTTCACCAGAGCACCACTAGAGCAAACGCATGATTATTTAACCACAGACCACTAAAAAAGTACCTGAAACTTATTATGCAGAGTTGAAACAGACTCATCGCAGAGTCTACAGTGGGTTTTCAGGGGTTATAAATTGCAGAGGAGGAAATTGGCCATCTTTCTCTTACAGAGCTGCTGGTGGATTCAAACTCCTGCTTTTGGGTGGACAGCACAACTCCTTACCTATTAGGCCACTACAGCTCCCTACAGCAACCACAAGTACTTTAAAATCATTCACTAACCAGGAAAAAAAATCTCACTTCATGCAGACAGCACACTAAATCACTATATTAAGTGTAGGTCTCATATTCCTGAGAGAATAATAATTGTTAAAACATATTGAGCCCATATTATATTCTAAACCCCTTCATAAGTCACTCAGTGAATACTCTGAACAATGTTGGAATTGTCATTCACCATTCTACAGATGAGAGAATAGTCTCAGTATTGGTGACTTTCCCATATTTGTGCTGAGACAGAGTTGACAATTATACATAGCCTTTTTATCTCTCAAGTGTGTGCTTTCACCTACTGTACTGTACCATTTAATATGCTTCTTCCATGCAATTAGATAGATTCAAATTTATTGGTGACATTTGATTATAATCAAATAAATTAGTTGCTCTTAATTCTTGACTTTTTCTTGCCTTCCAGTTAACTTCAGGGCATTACATGGCATGAACCAAACAAATTAGAAATAAGTAAATAATAAATCATAGCTCTTAAGGAAGCACAGATCCCTCCCAGCAATTCTTCAGTCCACCCTCCCCATCCCATGCTGATAGACCCATGCTTCATACATCTATCATTATTGATACTTTGTTTCTTATTAAAATTTATACAAATGCAATCATAGAGTCTGGGTTATTTTTAATCTGATATTTCTTGGTTTCAGCATAATGTTGTTCCATATTCTTCCATATTGTTTGATATTTCAAGTTTGCTATTTTTTGTTGTCTTTATATAGATATTAAGTAAATAGATTGAAATTTGTTTACCCATTGTCCTGTGAATAACACTTGAACAATTTCCAATTTGGGACTATTATGAACAAAGCTTCTATGAACATTGCTGTAAAAGTGTCCTTGAAATCTATTCACTCATTTTTTAGGTGAGATATATGCACATGCGCACACACAAACACACTCAGCCTTGCACTTATGTGCATACTCACATACACACATCCCCCACCATATCCAGGAGTATAATTGCAAAGTCTGAAGATAGCCACATACAGCACTTAACTTTAAATGATATACTAAACCATTTTCTAAAACAAAAGTAATGCAGCTCTTGCTTGGATGGCATAGTGCTAAAATAAGATGTGAAGTAAAAAAGGAAAGAAGAAAATAATGAATATTGGGATTATGAAGGACATAAAAGTTAAGTTTCATAAGATAGTCCACAAAGCCAACACTCAATTTCACTCCAGTAATAGCCACTGAGATCTGAGAAGCTTAACAATGTCCATTTAAGATGAAATTACTCATTCCCTCCTGTCCCAAATAAAGAAGAGTGAAGAAAATCAAAGAGGCATCAAAACAATGAGTCCAAAGGAATAATGAACATTGAAAGCCCAGCCTCTACCATCCTGAGACTAGAGGAACTGATGACTTCGAAACAGAATGATTATTTATGAAAAGTCAGACTTATTAGTCTAGTAAACACTATTATTAGAACCCCTAAAACCAAGACCCTCAGTCACATTTAGCATGGAACTGAATTCACCTCCATGAGTTTCAGGCTAACAATAGAGCTATAAGGTGAGTGATTGCACTAGGGAAGTAGGCACTCAGAAAAAGTAACTATCTGAAATCAAAGGCCAACCATTTGCCCAAATAAAAAGCTGAGGAGAAAGTAAAGGGTAGGGAAGCAAGAAGAATAAAAATAATAAACACAGGGAGGAAGAGGATTGGCACCAGTGTCATGAAATGCAATGTGTATGAATTATTGAGCAAAATACTCATTTGTTGTTGTTGTTGTTGTTATGTGCCGTTGAGTCACGTGTAACTCATTAGCTCTTTAAAATTTTCACTCAAGTTACAATAAAAATCTTGAAGAGAGGCAACGAGTAAATATTGAGGAAGAGTTCTATCATAGAACTCATGGCTATTTCCAGGAGCACATTTACTAAAACAGTTTCATCTGTAAATTTTAAAGAGTGTGGAATTCAAATACTAGCTTGTCTCTTCAAATGTCAGTATTGTGTTTTTTGTAATGGAGTTAAACTCCGTGGAAACAATGACCACTGTGTGGAATGAGGTGCCTAAGCACACCTAAAACGGAGTCTTCGGTTTCCAAGATGATGAGAAATGTTTATGGAGATGTTAGAGACATTCAGTATCTCTGTTCAATCTTGTACTTTGATAAATTTATGTTTTGAGCATATGGTTACATGTAAAAAAATTGAGTGCCTACAGATTTCTATTAATCTAGATTGGCTAATGGTAGAATTCCGGGCTTTAAATGTCCACTAGTACCTTCAGTATGTGTCAGTACCTAAAGGACTCTTGGATGTATTGTTCTGTGATGCATTGACTCCACTGGTTCCATTGTTTTTATGGCTCTTGTTATTTGGAAGCAGGAGTAGCATCCATTTCCTAAACAACATGCCTCTGGAAATTCTATGAACCTTGAGAAATGATGATAGTTATAGAAAGGCTTCAGATCTTTTGTTCATAGGGTCCCTATCAGTCATGCTCAACTTGACGGCAAACAACAACATTGAATGTAGAAGTGGTCAAGAACAGTCAAGTGAAATGTAACTCCTAAAATGACTCACATGACCATGAGAAATTCTTAAACTCAGAGCCTCAACTCCTTTATCTTTAAAAGGACCATAACAATCATTCTTATCCCATAAGGCCTTTGGAAAGACTAGGTTTTTATCCAGGTACAGCTCTTTTTTTTAAAAAAAAGAAAATTATTCTGATTTATTTACAAAGTTTGAATACATTGTTTTTCACAAAAGATCCTTCCATTTCTTTCACCCCACCCACCCATCAAACTGTGCAACCCTAGGGTTAACACCCTACCCACCCATCTTCACCCCTCTATTTCCACCCCCTGCCCCTTGGATCCTCATAGTCTACAATAATGGTTTTATATACTATTTGGCCATAAGGGACTGAGTTAGTTCACTTAGCGTAATGCTTCCAGTCCCTCCCAAATTAGGTAGTAGTTTACAAAATCATTGCTCCTGCATGCTGTATAGTATCCCACTATATGAATGTGATACAACTTCTCAATCTATTTGTGGTTGGACATCAGAGCCATTTCCATGTTCTTGTGATGGTGAATAATGCTACTATGATCATTGCGGTACAAGTTTCCATTTGAGCCTCAGTTCTCATTTTCTTGAGGTATGGGAATCCCAGAACATTTAATTGTGCTAATGCGAAACCTATACTTGGACCAAGAGGCAGTAGTCAGAACAGAGCAAGGCAACACTGCATGGTGCAAAATTAGGAAGGGTGTACGCCAGAGATGCATCCTGTCTCCATACCTTTTCAACATGTATGCAGAGCAGATTATTCGAGAGGCTGGGCTCTATGAGGAGAATTGTGGCATCAGGATTGGTGGAAGATCTATTAACAATCTGCGTTATGCAGATGACACAACCCTGCTTGCTGAAACTGAGGAGGACCTCATGCACTTGCTGCGAAGGGTCAAGGACTGCAGCCTTCAGTATGGACTGAGGCTCAATGTCAAGAAGACAAAGATTCTCACCACTGGACCAATTGGCAGCGTCAGGATGAATGGCGAAGAGATTGAGATTGTTCACAGCTTCAGTTTGCTCAGCTCCACAGTCAACAACACTCTTGGCACCAGCAGTCAGGAAATCAAAAAGCATATCGCGATGGGAAAGTCTGCTGTTAGGGACCTCTCTAAAGTACTCCGGAGCAACGGTGTCTCTCTGGAGACTAAGGTGCACCGGAGCCATGGTCTTTGCAATCGCTTGTTATGCATCAGAGAGTTGGACAATGACTAGGGAGGACAGAAAGAGAGTTGATGCTTTTGAGCTATGGTGCTGGAGAAGAGTACTGAATGTACCATGAACTGCCAGAAAACAAACAGATTCATCTTGGAGAGGATTAAACCAAGCTACTCCTTGGAGGCAAGGATTCTGGGGCTTCGTCTGACATACATTGGACATGTTGCCAGGAAGGACGGGTCCTTGGAGAGGGACATCATTCTTGGGAGGGTAGAGGGACAGCGCAGGAGGGGAAGACCCTTTATGAGATGGATTGATTCGGTGACTGGGGTAATCGGGATGGGTGTATCGGGGCAGTGCGGTTGGCGCAGGATAGAACAGGGTTTAGGGCTCTTGTGCATAGGGTCGCTATGAGTCGCAAACGACTCGATGGCACATAACAGCAACAACATATTCAAAGCAATGGAATAGCTGTGTCATATGGACTTTCTATGTTCAGCTTTTTGAGGAAGTAAGCTTCAAATTGCCTTCCAGAGTGGTCAGATACAGATCTTTAGAAATTTTTTTTCTCTTTTGAATTTCAAACAAACTCTTCTTTATTGTGTGCCTTTCCCTATTATTACTGCTTTAGAAACTAATCAGGACCCTTAGGTTTGTTTCTTTACTGTGTTTTTCCCCACATCATGAAATAACCACCTCTGAGTAAGTCTTAAAATACTCATTCCCCCCACCCCCCGGTGCATGTTCTATGTACGTTCTATGGTGCATGTTCATCTATTTCTGAGAACATTAGGTTTGCAGGAAAGCAGATGATGATGTTCATTTCCTCAAAAATCCAAAGATGAATAGACAAAAATGTAATATAAGAGAATTGTAATAAAGAAAAAAAATACTATTAAAATTTTGCTCCAGGACTGCACTTAAAATTCAATGATAAATTTGCTACTGTCTGCCTGTTTTGGCTGGATGATAGGAATACTTGAAATAAACCCCATATGATGAAGAAAAGAGTATTTATATTACTTCTAAAGACAAAATTTTAGTACACTTGAATTTTTCCATGAAAGCCTTTATTATTACAATGATGTCTTTTTTCCCTTTTAGCTTAGTTTCCTGTTGCAAGCAGTCTTTGCAAGCTTGAAAACTATATTCGATATACTTCTGCTAAACTAGACTCATGAATTCTTTATTTTGAAGTGTGTGCATATTTTTAGTTATTGATGCCAGAAGTTTCAGAGGAATGGAAATCTCCAAATTCTGTATTTTACTCTTCTGATGTAATGATATGATAATGGAAGAGAAGAGATTATTTGCAACATGTATAGCTAACAAAAGATCTTTGTCTAGAAAAATATGGATGTGCATGTGAATTTGTGTATGTAAGAAAGCCAACATACCTAAGGAAAAAAAAGGACTTAGAGAACACAAATAATTTAACATATGAAAATATATGTAAAATCATTAGTAACCAAGGATTTGCAAATTAGACTACAATAAGGCATCATTTTATATCTATTAGATTGACAGAAACTTAAAAGCATAGATGAATCCCACTACTGAAAAGAATATAAAAGCCTAGGACTTTTCATTTGCTGTGTCAGCTTGTCAACTTGAACAACTGTTCAGAAAATAATTTAGCATTAGTAAGGTTGAAAATATGATGCTTGCCGCAGAAGGTCAGGGACTGCAGTCTTCAATATGGTTTGAAGCTCAACATCAAGAAAACAAAGATTCTCACCACTGGGCCAATTGGCAGCATCAGTATGGATGGTGAAGAGATTGAGATAGTTAATAGTTCTAGGTTACTTGGTTCCACAATCAACATTCTTGGTAAGAGCAGCCAGGAAATCAGGAGATGAATTGCACTGGTAGTCAGCTGTGAGGGACCTCTCAAGACTACTGAAGAGCAACGATGTCAGGCTGGAGACTAAGGTGTGCCTGGTCCAGGCTATCGCCTTTGCAACTACGTACTATGCATCGGAGAGTTGGACAGTGACATACTTTGGGCATGTGGCAAAGAGAGACCGGTCCTTGGAGAGGGACATCATGCTTGGAAGTGTAGGGGAATGGAGAGAGGGAGCCCATCGATGAGACTGAGCGATGCGGTGATTGGGGTAATGAGGGTAGGGGTGTCAGAGACGGTAAAGTTGGCACAGGATAGAGCAGGTTTCAGGGCTGTTGTACCCTGTTGTACCTAGAGTTGCTATGAGTCAAGCAACTCAATGGCACATAATAATAGGATGTTAAATTACTGCTGATATTTATTTGGTCATAAGATATAGAACCATCAAGGAAATATAAGAATGCTCGTTAAAATGTTACTATATTGCCTCAACTATATTTTCTGTAATTAGTAAGAATGTATTCTAAATAAGGGCCAAAAAGAAAGACAAACTAATTTGATAACTTGGTCCAAATATTGTATTATTGCCACCATTTATTGAGCCTATACAATATTTTAGGCACTCTTGACTCCTTGTTTTTCCTGTTTCCCAACAAAAGTGTGAAATAGCTTATAAATGTGCCTGAATATACAGAGAAGCACACTGTGGGTCCTAAAGGTTCTCCACTGTCATCATGTGCTAGACTTTATGAAAAATAATGGCATGGGAAGCTAGTCATATGAAGAAGACACACAGATTTATGCAGTGTTGTGCCAGGCCAGAGCAACTGAGTTTCTTGTAAATTTCTGACTAAATTTTCCTACCAGGACCTGGTATACAGCTAGCAGCAAAAGAAAATGGTAAAGAGAGTTTTAAAAAGAAAAAAAAAAATAGAAAAGATCCTGATTGAACCCAGGAAGCAGACAGGCTCATCCATTAACAGAAATTATATTTGAAATCCTGAAGCATATAGTTTATTCATTTCCTTCTTTCATAATTCATTCTTACTGCAGTGCATTAATCTCTTTAATATTCTTGCAAAATTGTGCTCACTCGCCACATTTCTTACTGAGGGAGAGGGCACTGTGGCAAAGATGTTTGGGATCCAGAGTCTACCTTACCATTTTAGAATGTCCTGCAGGTCCCAATGGTCAGTGTCTCAGCAATGGCAGGGACAGGACATTTGGAGACTAATAGAGAGATGAGACTTGGAGCTTGAGAAATTTGAAACAAAGACCAGTGATTGGAGCAAGTTTTTCCTGTGCTTTATAGCACCATATTGCTTTGCAGCTGTTCCCAAACCTAGCTGATCATACAAATTTCCTTGGAAACTTACAAGTGATGTAAAAACAAACCAAAAGAAAGGATTATTAGCTTTACTGCAAACATATAAAAACAAACATCACAGAATAATTCCGGGGAATCTGTTTTTACCAGCCATTTAAGGACCAGTCCTTGGAGAAGGGCATCATGCTTGGAAGGGTGGAGGGACAGCGCAGGAAAGGAAGATGCGGATAAGAAAGATTGAAACAGTAACTGGGGCAATGAAGCTTGGTGTGTCAGAATTAGTGAGACTGGCTCAGGACAGGGCAGAGTTCAGAGCCACTGTACATAGGGTCACTATCGGTCACACTATGGCACATAACAACAACAATTAGGTAATTCAACTAAATTTATCTCAAACTCTTTGTATGACATTCAAAGCCCTTTCTCAAAGTGACCTTATTGAGCTTTGATTTACGCCAGGAAGAATTTTACTCTTTTTCTAAAATAAGGTAATGTAGCTTTTCATGCATCCTTCTAATAATCAAGTTATATTTTACTCTATCAAGCCCACTATCAAGTCTATAAATTGAGACCAATTTGTACAATAACTATTACAACCTGTTTGTTGTAGTTGTTATGTGCCATCAAGTCGCTTGCAAATCATAGCAACCCTATGTAAAATAGCCCTGAAACCTGCTCTATCCTGTGCCAACATTACTGTCTCTAACGTACCTGCCCTCATAACCCCAGTCACTAAATCAATCCATCTCATCAATGGTCTTCCTCTCTTTTACTGTCTCTCCACTCTTCCAAGCATGGTGTCCCTCTCCAAGGACTGGGCTCTCCTTGCAACATGTCCAAAGTATGTCAGATGAAGCCTCAGAACCCTTGCCTCCAGGGAACAGGCTGTTTTCATCTGCTGTAGGATAAATCTGTGTTCTCCTGGCAGTCCATGGTCTATGCAACACTCTTCTCCAGCACCACAGCTCAAAGACATCAATTCTCTAACAACCCTAGTCATTTCATTGTTCAGCTCTCTGACACATAGCAAGCAATTACAAAGACTATGGAACACCTTAGTCTCCAGACAGATGATGTTGTTCTTCAGTATTCTGGAGAGGTCCCTGACTGCAGACTTTCCAAATGCAATTCATCTTTTGATTTCCTGGCTGCTGGTACCAAGAGTGCTGATTGTGGAGCGAAGTAAACTGAAGCTGTTAACAATCTCAGTCTCTTCACCATTTATCATAATGACGCCAATCAGCCCAGTGGTGAGAACCTTTTGTTTTCTTGATTTGAGTTTCATCCATATAGAAAGCTGAAGTCCTTGACCTTCTGCAACAAGCACTTCAGGTCATCCTCAGTTTCAGCAAGTGGAATTGTGTCATCTGTATAAGGCAGGTTGTTAATGAGTCTTCTTACAATCCTGATGCCAGTTGCCTCCTTATACAGCCTATCCTCCCAGGTGATCTGTTCTGCATATAGATTGAAAAGGTATGGAAACAGAACACATCCCTGGCATACACCCTTCCTGATTTTGAACCATGCAGTGTCTCCTTGCTCTTTTCTGACAACTGCCTCCTGGTCCAAGTATAGGTTTCACATAAATACAATCAAATGTTCTGGGATTCCCATTCTTCTCAGAGTCAGCCACAGTTTGTTGTGATCCACACAGACAAACGCTTTTGCATAGTCAAAGAAACACAGAAGATAGACATTCCTCTGGTACCCTCTGCTTTCAGCCAAGATCTACCTAACATTAGCTATAATATCCCTAGTAGCACGGCCTCTTCTAAACCCAGCCTGCACATATGGCAGTTCTCTGTTGATGTGCTGCTCCAGCCATTTTTTCTAAATGGCTACTGATATGTCTATCAATGATAGTAAATAGTGATAGAAAGCTTTTCTCAATCTCAGCCTTGACATTCTTTCCACTGAGTCTTTAAACAACTTCAGAAGTCTTCTTTATAGTAATTAACCCAGATTCTGCTTTATCATTTGCAACAAAGGCTGTTTGCTGTCTCTGTTGTGGACCCCTTTTTTAATTGTGATTTTAATGAAAGTTTATAGGAAAATTGGATTTTCATTCATTGATTGCTGTACTTTTTCCTCCCTACCCTCCCAGCTCACTTTTTTTTTTAAAAAAAGCATTCATTGTTGCATAATTTCCTTCCTTTCCCATCCTTCCCCCAGTCCACTTTGCTATGCATTTCTTATTCTGAACTATTGTCATACAAATAATGCCTAATTATATATTCCTTTAAACATTTCTTTCCTTCTTCTGTTTCAATGCAGTGTTCATTATTTCCCTCTCTTTTCTTAGTTTCGCCCAACCCTCATATCAGTTCTATTTTATAACAGTGGCATTATGCAGTATTTATCCTTTAGTAACTGAGATATTTTCACTCAGCATAACGTCCTCCAGGGTCATCCAAGTTGTGTAATGAGTTCCTTGTTTTTCAGTACTACCTAGTGCTCCATTGTATGAATACGCCATCGTTTTTCTATCCATTCATTTGTTGATGGGCACTTGGGTTGATTCCATCTCTTTGCTATTGTGAGTAGTGCAGCAATAAACATCGATGTATTCGGGTGGCAGCTCTGGTTTGTTTAGGATATATTTCTTTAGGGTATATTTCTACTAGTGGAACTGCTGAGTCAAATGATATTTCTATTTTCAACTTTTTAAGAAAGCACCATACTGCCTTCCCTAGGGTTGCACCATTTTACACTCCCACCAGCAGTGAATAAGGGCTGTTTTGGACCACTTTTGACAAGCTTAAACTAACAGCCTCCTACCTCACTGGAAGGTCAGCTGTGGGCCAGCTACCAACTTGACAGTAAACAGCAGCAGCATCTTGCCTTGGAAGTTAATTAACTAGTGCTCAGCTTTAGGAGAGGTAGGAGGTTCCAGAGAGAGCAGGCCCACCTCCCTATAGAAGCCATACTTTTGCTAGTTTGAGAACATTGATGAGGTTTGTTTTGGTTTGGTTTTAAATTTTATTCTGATTTATTTACAAAGTTTGAATACATTGTTTTTCACAAAAGATCCCTCCCATTTCCTTCACCCCACCCACCCATCAAATTGTACAACCCTATTGTACAATTGTAAAACCCTACAACCCCCGCAACCTTACCCATCTATTTCCACCCTCCCCCTTCCACCTTGGATCCTCTTACTCATTCTACAATCATGGTTTTATACAGTATTTGTCCTTGTGGGAGCAAGTCAGTTCACTCAGCGTAATGCTTTCCAGTCCCTCCCAAATTGAGTAGTAGTTTACAAAATCATTGCTCCTGCATGCTATACAGTATTCCACTGAATGAATGTACCACAACTTCTCAATCCATTCATTTGTAGTTGGACATTTGAGCTGTTTCCATGTTCTTGTGATAGTGAATAATGCTGCTATTAACATATGGTGTACAAGTTTCCATTTGAACTTTAGTTTTCATGTTCTTGGGGTATATTCTAAGTAGTGGGTCACATGGACTTTCTATGTTCAACTTTTTTATGAAATGCCAAACCACCTTCCAGAGAGATTGTACCATTGTACAATGCCACCAACAATGAAACAGAGTTCCTATGTCACCACATCCTCTCCAACATTTATTACTTGCTGTCCTATTAAATTTTGCCCCACTACTGGAGCGAGATGGTATCTCATTGTGGTTTTGATTTGCATCTCTCTTACTGCCAGTGATTTGAACCATTTCTTCAAATGTCTGTTGGCCATTCAAATATATTTTTCTATGAAAATTCTTTCCATGTCTTTTGCCCATTTTGTAATTGGGTTATCAGTCTTTTTCTTGTGGAGGCTCAGGAGTATTTTATAAACTTCTGTTATGAGACTCTTGTCTGTGATGGTATTTAGAAGGTCCCATTCATCAATTTTATCCTCTTCAGATTGTACATTTCTGGTGTATTTGGCAGTCTCTTTTTACCATAGACTAGGGCTTCTAAGCTTGATCTCAGTTTGTCTCTTATGAACTTTATGGTTTGGGGCTCTACTCTAAAGTCTCTCTTATATGATATTAGGAAGTGTTAGGAAGGAGGAGGAGGCCCTGGCTGGTGCAGATCACCTAGCTCCGGATAAGTGCAAGCCTATCTGGTCCACATCAGCCCTTAATATGGGATAAAGAAAGCTCTCCTATTTTCGGCTGTGCTGGCTGAAAAAGCTTGCCACCCAGGAAGACGGCTGCCACATCCTTTGAGCTGAGAGTCGTCTGCACTCTGCATGCTCCACATCTACATATCCACCCCATCTTGTTTTCCTGTATACTGGCCTGTATGTAAACACATTGTAACCCCCAATAAAGTTGAGTGGGCTCTCTTCAGCATCCCAGAGTGGTGGGTCTCCATCACTCTTACCGTCATCAGGGTGTTACTGCTTCTCATCGGCAAATGGACAGCAGCAATCTACCTTGTGATAGTTTTTGTGTATGGTGTGAGATGTGGATCTTGTAATTTTTTTTTTTATATTTAAACCACCGTTCCCAATCTGCCTGATAATTTTCTTTACAAAAATCACCCATTATAATCTCCATGGATCACCATGGTCTGATCTGGACCCTGTCATAAGGTGGTCTAGGACAAGATAGCATTTCATTTTGTTGTACGTCCAGCCCTTATAAGCTGGGAGTAGAGGGGTGAGGGTAGGGGAGCTCACTGGCAGCTCCCAACAGCAGCAGTTCTCAGGTGCTTGATATATAAGAAAGTGTCTTGTTTTTAAGAAGCACAAAGTCTAGTGGTATACAGGATATACAGTTATCCTATAGTATTGTATTGTGATGGCCCCATGGTGAAACAAAGGCAGGTCTAAGTAGTAACTTCTACTAGAAAATGGGGGTAGGAATGACCAATTAGGTTTCCAAATGTAGATGATAAACAATATTAGACAGAGAAAGTGTATGTTTGAGGATCTGCACAACCAACAATGCTAGATCATTTTGGATCTAGAGTCAAGACTCTGTATCAGTGTCACTCACATGTTCTTACCCAATGCACACTCATATGCTGATTGAAATAAGAAATTATTATGTATCACTGAAACTCAAATTTGTACTTGCTGTTTGCTATTCCATCTTTCACTTTAAGCTCATGCTCAGAAGATTTCTGAAATTGTTTTGATGGGGGTGAGAAGAAATGATAACTCTTCTCCAAAAACATGGCCAGAGAGAACAGACAGAACATGTGTGAGAAAATGAACAAAATAACAGTTGATCTCATTTTTTTCTGTCTTAGAAATGCAGAATTAAACATGTGCCATCTTGCCCATGCGAAGCACATATTCTCAGGGATGAATTTGAAATGCAAATTCATCCCCACACTGGAGTAAATATCTAATCACTGCGGGCAAGGAGTTCCCCTGTTTAAAAAAAGAAGAGAAGAGAAAAGGAGCATTTGACCTAGTCTTTACCAAGTCTGTGACCATTTTTGTTAAACAAGATACTTAATTGTTCTTTCTTTGAGTCTCTCTAAATGCAAAAGAAAAATGGTAATACTAAAGGATTGAGGATGTTTTAAAGATAAACATAAGATGTCAGCACATTGAAAGGTCAAATGGTCTGTACAAACACAGAATTTTTTTATTCTGTTAGGATTCTAGATGGAAATGGAAAATTTTATCTTATCTCGTTTATGTGCTCCAGCATACATTCATTGAGCATACATTTGGTGCTGATGAAAGAAATACACAGAAATTAAGTAGGCATGTTTCTCTTGAAGAACTCATGATCCTGCTGCTATGATATGTCCATAACACTTGTTATCTTTTTGAAATAGATATTCATACACCCCCCTTTTACAGATGTGGCTATTGATCCTAGGAAGTGACTGAAATGTGACTCTTCCCCAATACTCTGACTCACCAAACCCAGGTTGCTTTTCATCTTCGTAGAATTCTCTCATGAGTGTAGTAGAGAAAGCAGATATAGTCACAATGACCCCAGTTAAGTGTCATTATAAGGGATCTAAGGTATGAACTAAGAGTTAAGGAATTTGAGAGAGGAGATGTTTAAGTTTTACATTAAGTAAATTTTAATCATATTTTCTCTAAGGAAGAAATTTTTGGAAGAAAAGTAGAGGAAGAACCAGAACTTATAGAAAAAAGGGTGGTATAGATATCATGCGGGGAAAAAATGCGGAAATAGGCAATCCAATGTATGTTTGAGAATAATGACAGTAGTGTGAATAAAACATAAAAACTATAGATTGAAGGTTTGGCCAGGTACAAATAATTTGAATATCATGATAAATTCTTTTTAATTCACCATGTAGACAATGAATTTGTCATATTATTTTAGAAATAATAATATAATCATATGTGTGATTTAAGAACTATCCTAATTTCAGGATGGAAATGGATTGCAAATGATTTCGATTAATTATGATCAGAAACTAGGAAAAAGATTGGAAATTATTATAATATATAGAGGGGGTTAAGATAACAGAGATGTAAGGAGAGATGAAGAGGAATGAAGTATTCTTATTGGACACAAAAGAGTAGTATGCTGGAATTGAGTGGAGAGCTTAACAATAAGTCAAGTCTCTGCTTTGGATAACTGGATAAATAGTGACTGGAGAAGCTGGTGGTATGAAAGGAAACATGTATTATGTTGACTTTAACAATACCAGAAAATGTTAATAGTTTTCTGGTTAAGTTAACAAGAGTGAAAGGGAGAGTCTGCATTCATATCAGATTATTAGAGTCAACTTTACTTATTGATATGGTGACTAATGGACCACAGCTGCATTTCTTTTAAATCCGTATACTAGTCTGCGTATTTGGTTGGACTTTGTTTTGTGACCAGATTTACTAGTGAGCTCTGGTGGCCTAGTGGTAAGAAGCTGTATTGCAATCCCACTCTGTTCAAATCCACTAGCTGTTCTGCAGAAGGATGGGCAATCTCCTCCCATTCGATTTTCTGCTTCTGAAAACCTGGTGAAGGTCAGCTATGGATCAGTTCTGACTCAACAGCACAGTTATTAGACTGCAAGACTTTGAATATGATACCATGTTCTTATTGAAAAGAAAGATTGAATCATAACAGTTTCATAAAATTTCTATATTAATACCTGTAAATGTCAATCATTGTTATATATTATCTTACACTGCATTGGTTATAACAGCATTTATTAACCCTTAATCAGGAGCATAATTATGCAAGGAAGGGCCAAAAAATTATTAACAATGGATTTTTGTTTACTTTTCATACACCTGTCTTTCATTTTGCTTTTCTTTTATAAAATACTGTCAGTAATGTTTTCTATGTATTGATGGGACCTTGATGACTCTCCTGGAAGCAGGAGAATGAGACAACAACCAGAAAATATAAACAATTCCATTTGCTGAAGAGTCAGTTTTAAACCACATTAATAGCAGTAGCATTTTGGTTGTAGAGCCATAAATCAGACTGGAAAATTTAATTAAGTTGTAGTTACAGAGCCACTTGTCTGGTACTAATAAATATCTGTGATAAATATATTTGATCCTCACATGGATTTTGGGGGCTTCACCCCTCTCATTTGTGATATCAAAACATTTGTCATTTCAGTTCCTGTTGCATTGTGCCATGGAGTCACTTTTCGACTCATAACCACCCAATCTGATGTAGTAAACCTGCCCCAGGGATTTCTAGTCTGTTCTCGTTTTATCAACTTTTGGTTGGTATTCAAACACTGACTGAGGTGTGGTACTGCCAGGGTTCCCTGTGTCAACCCTTATATGTGTACAATTCCATAGCTCTAATTATGTTCACCATGCGTGCACCCATTATACTAAACCTTTCCAAATGTCACTATCATGCTTAACATAAACAAGAGGAGGCTTGGTTGCACTCAATTAAAGTGCTCAAACCCACCAGCTCCTCTGAGAGTGAAAGATAATCTGCTCTCATAGACATTTGAAGACCTGGAAACCCCCCAGGGCAGTTCTGCTCTGTTCTGTAGGGTTGCTATGAGTTGGAATTGATCCCAGAGCAACAGATTTGATTTTTTGTTTTGTTCTTTAACAGATATATATTTCAATGTCACTTAAAAAATAACTCTCATATTTCAAAATTGGGAAGGATGTATGTCTAGGATATGTCCTATCTCCATGCACATCTTTATATGCAGAACAGATTATCCGGGAGGCTGGGCTCTATAAGGAGAAATGTGGCATCAGAATTGGAGGAAGACTCATCATCAATCTGCATTATGCATATGACACAATCGTGCTTGCTGAAACTGAGGAAAACCTGAAGCGCTAGCAGCAGAAGGTCAAGGACTGTGGCTTTCAATGCAGAGTGAAGCTCAACATCAAGAAAACAAAAGTTCTCACCACTGGGCTGATTGGCAGCATCGTGATGGAAGGTGAAGAGATTGAAATTGTAAACAACTATAGTTTGCTTGGCTTCACAATCAACACTCTTGGAACCAGCAGCCACAGATTCAAAAGGCAAATTGCACTAGGAAAGTCTTCTGTCAGAGAACTCTCCACAGAGTACTGAAAAGCAACAATGTCAGTCTGGAGACTAATGTTCACCTGATTCAGGCCATGGTCTTTGCAATCACTTGCTATGCATCAGAAAGCTGGACAATGACTAGGGAGGACAGAAGGAGAATTGATGCCTTTGAGCTGTGGTGTTGGAGAAGGATATTGAATATATCATGGACTGCTAGGAGAACAAACAAGTTTGTCCTAGAGAGGGTGAGACAAGGCTGCTCCTTGGAGGCAAGGATTCTGAAGCTTCATCTGACATATTTTGCACCTGCTGCAAGGAGGGACCAGTCTTTGGAGAGGGACATCATACTTGGGAGAGTGGAGGATCAGACAGCACAAGAGAGGAAGATCCTCGATGAGATGGATTGAATCAGGGACTGAGGTAATGGTGGTAGGTGTGTCAGAGACAATAAGATTGGAACAGGATAGAATAGGATTTAGGGCTGTTGTACATAAGGTTGCTATGAGTTGCAGGCAACTTGACAGCACCTAACAACAACAACTAGGTAATTGCAAGCAAACTTTGGTCTCTATACATTTAGACTATTTCACATCTTTCAGAATAGAGAGTCTATACAATGTGTCCTTTCGAGTCTGTCTGTCTTAAGCTTTAAAAGTTCATGTTATAGCATGTATCAGAACTTCATTTCTCTTTTTTACTAAAACTATTATATTTATAAACTATTTTTTTCTTATCTGTCCACCTGCTGACAGATATTTGAATTGTTTCAATATTTGTCAATAGTACTACAATGAGCACTGGTGTGCAAGATATATGGATTCTTTATGATAATGAGAATGAGAAAGATATCCCGCCCATGGTACTCAAGGCCTGATTATTAATAATTATCTTTATAATTATCATATAATACTTTACCTTGCTTCAGGTAAAATTTTACACAGCAAATTAAATTCCTTTTTATAAATAGAACTAACATGTGTATGGGAGAAAGAGAAAAGGAAATGAATGGGTAGATAATGGACACAACACTGGAATACGTGAGAGAAAAGACTGTCTGAAGGGAATGTAGGATTGGGAATTATATGTGTGACAGTTAACAATCTGGAACAAGAGGTGTGTTACAAAGTGGACTGAAAGAGGGAGAGGGAGGGACCTGTCAACAATTAATGAATAAAAACCCAAACTTTCTATAAACTTTTATTAAGATCATAATTTTTTTTAAAAAAAAGATTGTCTTTTAACAATTTTAATGCATATTGTTCTATGCCACTGGCTATAATTTTTACAATTTCTCATCATTTCATTCTGTCTGTTCAGCTTCCATTAATCTGTCTTCCCATATCCTCCGTGCTTTTTTCTTTGCTTTGAGGCAAATATTGACCATTTGTCTCCTAGAGTTAATCATTTAAGAGAGCACACTTAATCACATGTGATATTTTTCAATTTCATGAGACAATTCAACCAAAAAGTGACCTTCAGAACTACCTTCCATTCTGAGTTCAAGTGGTATCTTAGAGCAATAGTCTAGAGGGTCCCTTTACTTTCTATCAGTTCAGTAAGTCTGGCACTTTGGAGGGGTTTTTAAAAGGAATTTTTACTTTTCTGCATCATTCTCCGGCGAGCTCTGGTGGCCTAGTGGCAAGAAGCTGCACTGCAATCTCAGAGGTACACGGTTCAAATCCACCAGAGGCTCTGCTGGGGAAGGAGGAAAAATCTCCTCCTGTATCAGTCAGATCTGCAGAACAGATTATCCGGGAGGCTGGGCTCTATGAGGAGAAATGTGGGGTCAAGATTGGTGGACGATTTATCAACAATCTGCGTTATGCGGATGACACAACCCTGCTTGCTGAAACTGAGGAGGACCTGAAGCGCCTGCTGCAGAGTGTCAAGGACTGCAGCCTACAATATGGATTGGGGCTCAATGTCAAGAAGACAAAGATTCTCACCACTGGACCAATCGGCAGCATCAGGATGGATGGTGAAGAGATTGAGATTGTACACAGCTTTAGTTTGCTTGGCTCCATAGTCAACAGTCTTGGCACCAGCAGCCAGGAAATTAAAAGGCGCATTGCCATGGGAAAGTCTGCTGTTAGGGACCTCTCCAAAGTGCTGAAGAGCAGTGGTGTCTCTCTGGAGACTAAGGTGTGTCTGATACAGGCCATGGTCTTCGCAATCACCTGTTATGCATCAGAGAGTTGGACAATGACCAAGGAGGATAGAAGGAGAATTGATGCCTTTGAGCTGTGGTGCTGGAGAAGAGTATTGAGACTACCATGGACTGCTAGGAAAACAAACAGATTTGTCCTGGAGAGGGTTAAACTGGGTGGCTCCTTGGAGGCAAGGATTCTGAGGCTCCGTCTAACTTACTTTGGACATGTTGTGAGGAGAGACCGGTCCTTAGAGAGGGACATCATGCTTGGGAGGGTGGAGGGACGGTGCAGGAGAGGAAGGCCCTCTATGAGGTGGATTGATTCAGTGACTGGGATAATTGGGATGGGAGTGTCAGAGACAGTGCGATTGGCACAGGACAAAGCGGAGTTTAGGGCTGTTGTACGTAGGGTCGCTATGAGTCACAGGCGACTCGACGGCACATAACAACAACAACAACAGCATTGTTCTCCTATTCTATTTTGGACCTTCTGACCTAGTCAGAATAGTAGGAGTTTCTTCTGTGAGCCTTTGATTTCTTTCCTTTATTTTGCTCTTTAGACCAGAGAACAATCATTGTGTCATAAATGGCTGTCCATAAGCTTTTAAGACACTCTTCTCCACAGGTGCTACTCACCAAAGTAGGATGTGGAACATTATCTTTGAGAACATGCCATTGTTGTCAGGTACTGTCAAGTCAATTCTATTTCGTAGCTAACCTACCTACAAAAGAATGAGATGCCATCTGGTCCTGTGCCATCCTCACAGCTGTTGTCTGGCTTGAGCTTATTGTTGAAGCCATGTCAATCCATCTCATTAAGATCGTCTTCTTTTCCCCTAACTTGTTACTTTGCTAAACATGATGCCTTTCTTTGGATACTTATCTCTCTTGATAAAATGTCCAAAGTTTGTAAGAGAAAGTCTTGCTCTTACTTGCTTCTATAGAGCATTCTGGCTGGACTTCTTCCAAGATAAATTTGTTCAACATTCTGACCATTAATGAGTCAATATTCTTCTAACATTCGATATTTTTTCTTTGTGAACTATGCTATGCCAGCTGGCTGAATTGTCTCCAGCTACAAAAAAAATTGTCTTTTGAAAGAAAAACTCTGCTTTGCCCATATTTAACAAAAACTGTGTTTCAATTCTTAGGATCTCTACTGTAAGACATGGTAATACCTTACTGAACACTGGGTCTTTAATCCTGGCTCAATCTTTTCTAGCTGAGTAGCTTGATTAAATAAATTAATCTCCCTGTGACTCAATTTCTTCATTTACAAAATGTGGGTTGATAGTGGGTCTTATATGGTAGAAATTTGAGAATTGTAAGACAAAGACAAATAAAACACTCATTACAATGTCTAGTACAAAAGCCTCTAGGAAATCACAGCTATTTTCATCAATTGTTGAAAATAAAAACCAATAATGTTCAAGATACTGGAAGGAAATTTACTCCAAATTGCCAATGACAATTGTGAAGCCTTAGGGCCTAGAGGAAAGTGATTGTTTCTGTTAATAATTAGGTCTCTTTCTTCTGAAGTTTTATTGTTCTAGTTAATTTAAATATATTAACTAATTAATATAAAATTCCTTTAGTCAGAATGGGCCTTCATCCAATATAACTCAATTAAAGAATATACCTAATTACTAATAAAGTACTGAGAAACTCAGTAATACCACTACACAAAGGCGTCATGCTTAGAAGTGGAGGATTGGCAAAAAAGAGGGAGACCTTTAACCAGATGGGTTGAAACAGTGGTTACTGCAATGGGCTCAAGTGTATCCGAGTTGATGTGGATGGCACAGGATATAGGATAGGGCTCAGATCTTTTGTTCAAAGGGTCACTATGGGTTGTAATCAACTCCATGACACCTAACAACAACAAGAGTATGCTAATAATTTCTAAATAATTTATAGGCATAGTTATTTCCTTTAAATCTCATAACTTCTCCTATCAAGTGAGTTATCCTCATTTTACAGAAAAGGAAATCCAGAGGCAGAGAGAAGCAAATTCATTTACCTGAGTCGTCTAGCTGCTAAGTGGCAAAGGCTAATGTCAATCCTATATGCATTCTGTGCTGCTGTCTACTTACTCTTCCTTTTTAGGTAGAAGAAGGAAAGAATTAATATAATTGTGCCATGAGGAAGTACACAGAATTAAGTTTAGGGGTTTTGTTGTGTACCATCGGGTCAGTATCAACCCACAGTTGACCCTCCAGTGGATTTTCAGAGGCAGTTAATGGCACAGAAGGGATTGCCCCTCTTTCTCCATGGAGTAGATAGTGGATTTGAACTGCTTGCCTTACCATTAGGCCACTAGAGTTCCCTGGGTTAAGGGCTAATCAACGAAAACAACAAAAGATGGGCAAAATTTGTGTCCCTAGCCTAATTATGCCCATGTTCCTATCCCAATAGTGCTGATGTCCCACTGCTGAGTGATACTGACAGGCTTGCATCCACTCAAGCTCTCAGGCTGTCCTAAAGCACCAGTCCTGGTCTATTCTTCTCCCTAATCCTGAATAGTTATTTGCAGGCTAACTGTAGCTCAATTTTACGCCTACTCTCAAATAACTGTAAATTTAAACTTTATGGGCACAGACTGCCACATCTTTTTCAAAATGCCAATATTTCAAAATTACCTGCCATGTGCTTAACTTCTATGCCACTAAGGCCTCTTGAACATATGAAGAATGCATTTATTCTGGTAGCAGTATAAACTCAATTTTGCAGTTATATATGTATTCATAAATTCATTCACACAACAAATATTTTTGCAAGATTTCAGTATACTTAACATAGTGTCTGTCATTGTGCTATGGGGGGTGGGGGGGAGAAGGCTAAGTTAGTCACTTCCATCATAGATCTGTTCACTGTGATTCTAACCCATTTACACTTAGACAAGTAGCTCACACTACAGAAGACTGCACTCTGGAGAAGGAACAGAGATCTTGTTTGTTTCAAATTTTGTGTTTCTTGAAGCTATTCTCCACAAGTTTCCTTAAAAATAAATATCAAACACCAAAAAACAAGCCTGGCATTTCATAACTCTTCATGACACTGAGAATCATTTATAGAAAGAAAAAAAAATACTGAATTTTTCGTATTTCAACATAATCTGATCCGTCAGTTAGAATTCTGTTATTCATGAACTAGATAAAGAAGCAGATGTGTCAAAACACCTGAGACAGTGCAGAAATAAATTTTGCATTGAAATCTCATGTCAATTTCCTTTAATATGTAAAGAGTTCATTCTTTCTTTTATTACCAAAAATATACCAACGGTGCACTTATGACATGGCAGGTATTTTCTTAGATGCTGCAAAAGGTTGAAGCAGCCCAGTGCACTGTGGTTAGTGGATTCAGCCTCTAACCAAAAAGCCAACAAATCAATCAGAACTCACTTCATCGGAGAAAAATGAGGCTGTCTGTTTCCACATAGATTCCCAGCTTTGGAATACCATGTGTAGCCGACTCTGTCCTGTGCAGACACTATGACCTGGAATTGTCTCAACAGCAATGGGGTTTGTTTATTTCTTTTTTGATTGCAAGAGGATCTTAAAATAAAAATGACTTTGTCCTTAAAAAAAACTTATCGTCTAGAAGCAGAATTAAGACTTGTCTTTGAACTTTCTGTATTAAAACCGTATCAGTTGAAATACTTAAGGTCAATTTATGAGAGAACCAAGCCACTTAAAAAATTTTTTTTCATGTCTTTTTTAATTTTATTTTATTATTTTTGTGTGAGTGTACCGTCAAATCATATCTGACTGATACAGGAGGAGATTGTCCCTCCTTCCTCGGCAGAGCATCTGGTGGATTCGAACCGTGTGCCTCTGGGATTTTAGTTGCAGTTCCTTGCCACTAGGCCACCAGAGCTCCCCTTAAAAAAATTTTTTAACATGCCAATATCGTAACAAGGTTTAAGGGAAGCACATGTCATACAAAAGCATGAACACCCAATCATCACATTTATGAACCGAAACAGAATCCAACTCTTATTCTGACTGAAAGTTCCCTTAGAGATAAATCACTCCAAACTTTCATTTTATGGATGAGGAAGCTGAGGCTGAGGTTTGTTGAAGAATTAATGTCAGGCCTCACAGGCAGAGTAGAAGCAGAGGTAGATTTAGAATCAGCTTCACTGTTGATGTTAATTCTTGTGGTGCCATGCTGCCCCTCTTAATGAAGTAAACAGAAAGTGCAGAGAATGGCACCTTCCAAATCTATACGCATGAGTAATTGTAAGCGTGAAGTATCAATGCAGGGTGGAAAGCCTATTCTAAGAGAGGTCTAAGTAATCTGATGTGGTTAAGAGTTAAAGAGATGGTTTCAGACCATTTTTCTTCAATATTCATCATTCAAGGACATATTTCTTGCCCCGTGCCAAATAAAGATACAACACATGTTAGTTAGACGTAATGAAGTATTTTATCCTTATTTAGTTGGCGTTCCTTTGTGAAATGAAATCCATAACTGAGAGATGATGCAAATTAGATTTTGTACTCTGTCTAATCCAACTGTATCAAATTAGAAACAGAGCTTTGGAGTCAGAACCCTCCCCAGGGACGCCTTGTTCTATGGTCAGAAGTAGGCAAGATATTTTGCCTTTTTGTGAGCCTTAGTTTATCTATTAAGTGGAAATAATAACTATCTCCCTTGTTGGATTGTTACAAAGTTTAGCAATAATAGCAATAGTATATATCTGTGCCAATCTTTGAATTCTTTTTGATACATACAGTGGTTAACACTGAAGACTATGATGGCATTCACTATTACTACACACATATATTTTCCTTGAAAAACTGTCATAACTATTTTATTTGAAAATCTAGCAGTTTGAATCTATCAGTTGTTCCTTGGAAGAAAGATGGGCTGTCTCCTCTCATTAGATTTAGAAACCAAGAAACACAATAGAGGGCATCTATGAATCAGAACTGACTTGGAGACAATGAGTGCTTAGTGTAAGATGACTATTTTTTTCCAACAAATACAACCAATCCATTGAGTACATTGCTGGGAAAACCATAAGCAGAGATGATTGCTACCTATAAAACAAATGGGTTTTACTGATGAGCTATGACTATTCATTTTCTACTCCCCCCAGGACATCTTTGAAAAAAGTGACTATATTTTAACTTATTATTCCATCCCCAAAACCAAGTCCCAATGCTTAGACCTAGGCAGGCATTCTGTAAATATGTACAGATTTTAGTTTAATGATACCTTTTTTCCCCCTTCCCCTGTTGTTACATGTTTTCCATGCCTGAATAGGAAAAGGCAAACTTTGATACTCTGACAGCCTGGACCAGGTCAATCTTAGGAACAAGATGTCAGACACCTCTGATAAACTATGTGGTTGCCTGGAAAAACAATCCAATGTCATGCACCTGAAAATTAAGATCCAAAGGGAAAATTGGCGAACTTAGTGTATAATATTCTCTAAACCTAGTTTCAATTCTTGTTCTATTAATTTGTCTATAATTGTTGCGGTAGCATTCGTTAAAGGCCATGCTGAGAAGAAACAAAAGGACCAATTCAGAAGAAACAGTAGTTGTTTGCTTGTTTATTGTCTATGTTATGAAGAAACTCTGGTAGTGCTAAGTTGCTAACCCAAAGGTCAGCAGTTCGAATCCACTATCTACTCTGCTCAAGCAAGTTTTACAGTCTGCTTCTGTAAAGATGTATACCACTGGAAACCCTATGGGGCAGTTCTACTCCACCTGACAAGGTTGCCATGATTTGGAATTGAATTTATGACAGTGGGTTTCCTAGTGGGTGTTGAGTGTATGAGGCCTATCCCAGATTTAACCTCTTAAAGATCAATAACTTTTATATAGGTCCTTTGGGGGTTATGTTATTTAAAATAGGTATAAGATTTCTGCATAGAGGTGTAGGAGTGATATTCTCTAAAATATTTCTTTTCATTTGTGGAAATTAAACCAGTTTACATTATCTGATAAATTAATCTCTTAATTCAAACTTGAGATAGTTCTGCATCTTCTTACAATGATGTGGTGTGTGTTTTTGTTGGTTGGTTTGGTTTTTTGTGGGGTTTTTTTAGCAGAAATAATATTTCCATAAAGCATCTGTTTGAATGAAAATTTTCATCATAGTAAAGAGCATCTTGGTCATAGAATTATTGTTAAACTCCCTACTTAGCAGTGTAATTAATTATCTTTCTCTAATCTAAACCTTCTAAACTGGGAAAGGATTCTTCTTATTAAGTGAGCAGTTCTCAATTAAGTTTTCACAGTACTTTTACAGTATATTTACTTATGTTCTTTTTTGTTGTCAAGTGATTTTAAAAATATATATCATAGACTGAATGGATGGAAAGGCAGAATTAGAGCTGCATCTCAGATACATAAACTAGGTGTACGAGTACCATCAAGACTCTCTAAGCCTCTCATCTCTGCTTCTCTCCAGTTTGAAGTTCAGTTTCCCCATGAATTACACATTTGTCTCTCTAAGATCCCAAGTTGTATTTTGTAAACATTCTGCCACAAAAGAATAATTGTTAGCTGCGCTCTCTGATGCTAAAATTAGTGAAAGGAGACAAGGAAGTGGGAGGAAAGAACAGAAATAAAGAAGTGAAAGAAGAAAGGAGGATCTTGGCTTTTATTGATCTGGGTCAGATGCCTTCCCCCCACAGTCCCTAGGATGCAAGTTCATGGAAGAATGAAGCATTTCCTGTGGGAATTCTGTTTTGGAAAATGGAGAAAGGGAGGCCTAGTGGTATTAAGTAGGTAATTGTATCATCCAGTGTAATGTATTACTGTTAATAGGATAAATTTTAGAGATTTTCTTTATAAATTGACTAAGATTTTAAAGCACTCTTAAATCAATAGTATTCCAGCATAACTGCAGTGAGTGGAAGAGAAGTGTTTATGTAAACTGTGACAAGACTTTATGGAGTGCAATATAATCTCATGTGGGCAAGACCCATCTCTCTTTTTTAGGTCCAGTGTTTAGCAGAGAGCAGTACTCAATAAATGGTTGTGAATTTAATTATAAATTCAAGCCTTATGCCTCAGTCTGTATGAAATAGCTTTTCTTAATAACTGTGGCATTTGTTGCTTTACAGATGAGAATTATGACTTTTGAAATAAAAAAAAATCTTAAGTTTTAGTCATTGGGATGTATTTTAAAAAGGGACAGGGCCAGATATAGGAAAAATGGAGAAGAGTCTCTCTATATTGCCTTTTGAGTGCAATGACAGTACTAATATTTCCCATAGGAATGATAAAACAGAAAGATTGACAAATAATGGTAAATTGTGACGCAAATAAAATTTGCCAAGTATGATATTCTTTTAAAAATAACATGAGATACTAAGAAGGTCTATAATGTTACTAATTCAATAGTATGTAAGGTATAGCTTTGTTTCTCCTTCAGTAGTACTTTTACCATTTGAGTTTCTTAAATGGTTGAAAGTGTAGTTTGCAGAATGTTGTACTGTTGATTTAAAGGCTATGCCTCCATAACAGTTTGATCTACCAGTGACTCCATGGGATAAAAATGAGCAGTCTTCTCCCATGTAATTTAAAGCCTCAGAAAACCCACTACAGAGTCAGCTATGAATTAAAACCCCACTCAGTGAGAATGAGAGTTGAGTGTAACATGACTATCTTTTCCATCCTTAAACTCTGATTTCACTTTACACATGCTTGTAAAATGCTTTTTTTAAACTTTTCCAGTTATGTAAATTATTATTGACTTGAGAATATTTCATTTATTCTATTGGTCATATTACAATGAAATTATTATTTGTTTTGTTGCTTAAACTATCCAAACTATTTCCATAGTAAACTTCCTCAGTCTGATTCACTGTATTTTAAACATACCCACAGTTAGCACGTCCTTACTTTCTGGCAACACAAAATGTTCCATTTATTTTTTTCTTCCATTCCCAGTTCTGGAACCAATAACGTCTTCTTTTATTAGAGAAATATATTCGAAACTAAGATCCAGGTGTTAGATGTGCTTATAGGCAATGTCATGATAGATAAAGATTGAAATTGCCAATGATTTCCTTTTACTTAGATCCACAAATCCACAATCAACAGCTATGATAACGGCAACCAGGAAATCAGAAGACATAAGGCATTAGAGAAATCTGGTGTTAAGGGCTTCTCCAAAGAACAAGGATGCCAGTGTTCCTGATTCAAGCCATGACAATCCAATGCATCTGGATGTTAATAATGAATAAAGACACAGGAGAAGAACAATGCCTTTGAATTGTGGTGCTGGCAAAGAGTATTGTGTCTTCATCTCTTCAATTGCCGAAGAAACAAACAAATCTGTCTTGAAGGAAATGTAATCAAAGTGTTCCCTAGATGCAAGGATGATAAAACTTCCTCTAACTTGCTTAGGGCATATTTTCCAAAGGAATTAGTCCTTAGAGAGAGTATCATGCTAGAAGGTCAGTGATAAAAAGACTTCCAGTGAGTGGGTTGACACAGTGACTACCACAATGGGTTAGAGTAGGCAAGGAATCGTGAAAATATCACAAAACAGGGCACAGACCATGAGAATAGGACAAGGTTCCAATTTGTGGTTCATTGAGTCACTGTGGGTTATAGTCAATTTGATTGCACCTGACAACAAGAGTGGAGAATAAGCTGCAAGCAATGAATAAAGGAAAAGCCTAGAGAAACTTGTAGGGTCCTAGAAATTACAAGTGTCAAAATGAGATTATACATTTTATTAGATTTCAAAACTGATTGAGATAACTAAATACGTGTGTGTGTGTGTGTGTGTGTGTGTGTGTGTTTCCTACCTCTATTTGTCAAAGGGATTAGAAGCAATGTAAATGCTTTTATTAATAAAACAAACAAAAAACCTGCACATAATTTGCTTTCTTTTTTTTCTTTTCTCGTTCATTTTTTAAGGAGGAGCATCAAATTCAAAGATAGCCACTGGATTTTAACATGCCCCTGAATGTCATCTGTTATGCAAAGAACATACCATTTGCCAACAACAAAATTGCCCAATGAAACAATATAAAGCATGGGCCATGTCAAGAATAGTTATTTTTACAAACATCAAATAGCAAATGAGAAAAGCTAGGTAAATAGAGCAGAAATATAATTACATCAGCCTTTGGAAGTTGAATCATTTCCAGACTTGAAATTAATGTGTAGAACAAACATGACATTTTGTTCTCCAAGATATCCAATGTCCTAATGTCCAAATGTCCTACACCAAGAATTTGCTTACTGCAACACATCGTTTCAGTTGACTAATCATAGGGAAAGTGCTTATTCTCAGTGTTTTCTAGAGAAGGGAACTGGAAGCATCTTCCTTACCAGATAATTGTTATAGTTGAGTCAAGGAAAGAAGCCCATGCCAAGTAGAGTAGAGAAAAAGAAAGACATATAGAAGACAGCTAGGAAGCAAAAATATTGGGAAGAAAGAGTTCGGGGGCCAGGTCGATGTCATTGAATTCTTTACTCTGCCCTTGAACATGTGGCCAGAGAATGTTCTTGACATAACTTGACTCCTGCAATTTTGATTTCTATTTGAAGTTTCTTAGAATATGGTTTTGGTACAAGCTTCATGTGCATTTGAAAAAAACACATTCTGTTTCTGTTAGGTATAAAGTTCTATAAATACCATTTAGGTCGAGTTGGTAAATAGAGTTGTTCCACTTTTTGCTTCATGTATTTTGAAGCTCTCTTAATAAGTGCATGAGCCTTCAGGATTGTTAAATCCTTTTGAATTTATACTTTTATGAAATTATCTACCTTATCCTTTGTAACATTCTTTGCTCTGAAATCTACTTTCTCTGTTACTAACATAGCCACTCCAGCTTTCTTTTGGCTAGTGTTAGCTTAGTGTATATGTTTCCATCCTTTCACTTATAATGTGAGAGAATCTTTCAAGTATATTATAAACTGTATCTGGTTAAGTCTTGCTTTTGTATTCAATCTGACAGTCTCTATTTTTTCACTGAGGTGCAGGAAACTTTTTACATTTGATTTGATTAGTGATATGGTTAGGTTAAGTCTATTCATCTTAGTATTTTCTTTTTGTCCTGTCTTTTTTTCTCCTTTTCTGCTTGCTTTTGAGTTTAGTATTTTTATATGCTTTTGTTTGGTTTTTCACTTTCTAGCTCTCACTCTTTTTTATATATTTGGCTTGGTCAAAGTTTATACATCAGATTAGATTCTCAATGAACAATTTCTATACATATTATTCATTGCCATCAGTTACATTTTCCACATTTTATCAATATTCTCTTTATGCCCATTCTGGATGTTCTACTGCCATTAAACTCCCATTCCTGCCCCTATTCCCAACCTGTTTAACTTTAAGGTAATTGTTAACCATTTTGTCTCACAGATTTTTTTCTTAAGGGAAATTTTATTTATAGGAGATGTTGTTTATAATCCAAAATTTTATTTATCTGAAAGATGATCACTAAGAGTACAGTATTTTTTTTTCACCCTGTACCCATTCAAATAATGTGCATACATACACATATTCTCTTTGGAATTGTTCACAACCAGTCCATTAAGTGTGGGTGAAATTTTGGTTTATTTTTTAAAATGTTAGTTCTATCCTATGATTTTCTCCCATTTTTTCTGGTACCATCTATTGTACCTCTAGTCAAAATGGTTGTGATAGCCGGGCATTGTCTAGTTCTTCTGGTCACAGGATATAAAAGGTCATGTTTCATGTGGATAATTACTCTTGTAGAATGTATTCTTTGAGTCATTGGCCTCTTTTCTATCTTTCCTCAGAGTAAACACCAATATTTTTTTTAATAATTTTTGTGAGCATTTACAGAGATTTTGGATTTCCATTCATTCATTGCTGCACTTCTCTACCCGCCCAGCCCTCCCCCCCCGCCCCCCCCCGTTCGCTCCTCTCTTTCAAAAGTAAAAGAAAGACTCCCTCCCTGAACACCAATATTTTTATACATTTTAGTTATATATTTGGGTTTTGGTTTTGAAAGCCATTTTCATTGAATATAGAATTCAAAGCTGACCTTTTATCTTTCAATATTTTAAGGATGTTGCTATGCTGTTATCTTATTTGTATTGTTTTCCAGTGATAAGACTTGTCCTTCTCTTCTTTATTCTCTTCAGCTTTACATATCTTCCCCTCATGGCATAATTAAAAATTTCTTCTTGTAACTAGTTCTGAACCATTTGATTACAATATATCTTGGTGTAGGATGCTCTGGTAGCCTAGTGGTAAGGAGATGCAATGCCAACCCAAAGGCACGTGGTTTGCTGAACAGTAGGAAAAATATGGGCAATTTCCTCCCGTGCCATTTAAAACCTCTGAAGACCCCTGGAGTGCTAGCTATGACACGGTTCCTACTCAACTGCAAATGCACTACAACAGAATGTTTTAATGTGGCTTTCTTCATATTTCTTCTGCTTGAAGTACCTTCAGCTTCTTGGATCTGGGGATATTTAGTCCTCAATAAAACCTGGAAAATTTTTGTCTATGAAACTGACAGATTTTTTTTTCTCTAGTTCTTTCCGTGGTGTCCATCAGAGACTCTAATTAAACAAATATTAGGACACTTGAAGTTCCACAATTCACTGATTATATTTTTGTTTTGTTTATTTTACTTTTCCCATAGGTGCTTCTGCTACTATGTACTTATGTTCATTTAGCTTTTCATCTTCAGTATCTTCTTGGTTTTTTATTTTGTTTTGTTTTTTTCATTCTCACTGTCATCAAGTTGGTTCTAACTTATAATAACGTCTTATTGACTTTCTAAGGCCATAAGCCACAATGAGAGGAGACTGTGCATTTTACCCTCAGAGTCACTGGTGGTTGTGAATACTAGGGAAGCTCAGCCTTTGAAACTCACTGCCAGGGTTTCCTCTTCAATGCCTAGTGGTGGTTGTGGTGATGTCCATCAAGTTGTAACTCACTCCTACCTGGCCCTCCAGTCAGTTTTCAGACTAAACCATGCATGAAGCAATTGCCCATCTTTGTCTTACAGAGCAATTAGTGGATTCAAACTTTGTGCCTTTGAGCTGACAGCACAGCTCCTTATAAGTAGGCCACAAAACACATGGCTACTGTGTCATCCTATGCAGTATATTTTCATCTAAACTTGTATCTTTTATCTCCGCATATCCATGTACAAATACAAGTAATAGCAACTGCTTTAATGATGCTTTCTGAGAATTTTAACATTTGACCTGGTTTGTTTTGACCATTTGACTTTGTTCCTTATTCTGGATCATACTTTCGTATTTCTGACATGCATACTAATCATGGATCAGGTGCTAGACATTGTGAATATTCTATTTTTGGATAACCACCACTTTTTTTTAGGCAATGTTTTTTTTATTTAAAATTTCAAGATCATTTCAGAGCAGTAGTTTCAGGACATAGCACTTCATGTGTTGTTAACTCTAAATGCTGCCTCTCAATTTTAGTTTAAAATACTTTCTCCGAAAGATTCCTTTTGTCATATTATGTATCCATACATAATACCAAGAAATGTATGAACAAATAAATAAATGTATAAACATATTATAGAGAAACATAGAGGTAA
>NW_006399913.1:7579794-7640078 GCF_000299155.1 Elephantulus edwardii
ATTCCATTGTGTGAATATACCACAGCTTCTCTATCCATTTGTTTGTTGATGGGCACTTAGGTTGTTTCCAACTCCTTGCTATTGTGAACAAAACTACAATAAACATGGGTGTGCATATATCTGCTTGGATGTTGGTTATGGTCTCTTTGGGGTATATTCCCAGTAGTGGAATTGTTGGGTCAAATGGTATCTCTATTTACAACTTTTTGAGAAAGCGTCATACTGCCTTCCATAGTGGTTGCACCATTTTACACTCCCACCAACAGTGAATAAGTGTTCCAGTTTCTCCACACCCTACCAGCATTTGTTACTTGCTGTTCTGTTAAATTTTGCTATTCTGTCTGGGGTGAGATGACATCTCATAGTTGTTTTAATTTGCATCTCTCTTAGAGCTAGGGATTTTGAACATTTCTTCACATGTTTGTTCATCGTCTTCTTTGGTGAGCTAACTACCACTTTTATATTCCTATATTTATCCTTGAACTTTGTCCCAGGATGCTTTTAAATTATTTGTAGATCATTTGTTACTTTAAGGTCTTATGTTTTAGATATCTTAGATGGGACCAGAATAATACATGAGCTTTGGTTAATTATATCTCAGCTCTGGGGCCATAGTCTGCAGGGAGTAATACTGCCAACTCAAAGGCTTTGTCTCCATGACAGTTTGAATCCACCAGCAGCTCTGTGGGAGAAAAATAAGCAGTTTCCTCCCATGCAATTTACAGCCTTGGAAACCCAATGATCAACTATGAATCCTTTTTTATGGTAATGAGAGAGAAAGAAATTGATTCAACACCTTGGGTGGTGGTCGTTCTTGATTGCCTTCGAGTGGAGCACAACTCAGAGTGACCCTATGAACAAAAGGCCTGAAGCTCCTCGACAGCTATCAACATTTTTCAAAGCTCACAGAGTTTCTGGAGGCATGTTGTTTACGTAGTGGATGCCATTCCTGCTTCCAAACTCGTCCTAAAACTGGGAGCTCCACCACACTGTCCACCAAGGGACAGCCATTTTGGCACTTGACGCCCAATGACACACAAGGTTCAGCTTCACAGAAACCAGATTACCTTAGTACAGCAAACTGAAAGAAGAGTGTTGTACGGCTTAGAAGAATGTTCCTCAAAAATGAAATAACAATAGCAATAGCAATAGGCAATAGGTCCTCAGGCCCAACTGACACTTAAATACAAGGGCCCTCATAAAGTTTCCAGCAGCATATGGTTTAGGAATTGGATGCCACTCCTGTTTCCAAACCAGAATTAATCTGGGAGCTCCAACAAACACTGCCCACGATGGGTAGCCAATTATGGTGTTTGACACACCCATGGCACAGTTGTTCATCATCGCAGCAATTTCATGTTACTTCAGTAGAACAAATAGAGAGACAACAGCTATACTACTTTAAAAATGGGCCCATCACCATTCTAGTTCCAGCACGCTCAAAAGCTAGTGGAGTATGAGCCGGAGACCACCAAGCCATCTGACAAGTCCAAGCCACTAATCTCCAGATGGGACGAAAATAAAGCCAAAATAGCCTTGAACTTTTCTTACATGACCCTCAGCTTGGTTTTAAGTCATTGTTTAAAATGTTCTTTCTTTTTAATTGACATTTTTTAAATGAAAGTTTATATAGAATTTGGATTTTCAATCATTAATTGTTGCACATTTTCCTCCCTGTCCACCCACCCTGCCAGTTTGCTTTTCTCTTTGCAAAAAATTCTTTCATTGTTGTACAATCCCCACCGCCCCCATTCCCAAGTCCACTTTACTATGCAGATCTTATTCCGGACTGTTGTCATTGTTTAAAAACTCTCTTAGGGGGAAAAAAACACAACAACCACCCTCCCACCCCCAACTTCCTTAGTTCTGCCATAGCTTAATTTCTCAGTTATGGTGTCTTCCCCACCTGCAGTCTTACAGCAAGTGTGGACGAAGGCCTCCAGCTCTGACTAGAGCAGCAGCCCAGTGCAGTGCAGTTGTCACACATCAGTCTCTGGGTCTCTGCTGCTGCTGCTGTTCTCATCTAGGTTCTGGTCTAATTTACTTATGAATCTGTGGGCCAAACACACGTACACAGGATGTTCCAATTGTTCTTTTTGTTGGTCACAAAATGTCTGTTTTCTGCCTCTAAACGTGGTCCATCCAAAAGGTGCTATTCACCTCATTCATTGCAACCCAGTGACCCGCTGCATATTTCCAGAGTTATCTTCTCTCTAGAATTCTTCCCTGCAAACTTTACCCATGTTGACTACCTCAGATTCTTAGTTTCTCTCTTCGGCTTAGGGTTCCCTCTCTGACTCTCCCGAGTTCTCCTTTTCTGCTTCATGGCCCAGAATGCTCTCAGAAAGTGAGTGGGGCACTTTTAGGACTCCTCTCAGTTTTACTCCATCTGTTAGGAGTCACTGTCCTTCATTACCAGATACCCAACATTTATAAAAAACATTCTTTCGAAGAGCTCATCTGATTTTATTTTCTTTGGTTGGTTAAGTCAAGAAATTAATCTGATTCCTGTTACTCCATTTTGCATGAAAGTAAAAATATCTTATGTATTTTTGAAACTGGAAGCTGCATGCTACAAATCCTACATACCCTTGCATATATTATGTCCCTACAATAAGAGATGCAATTTAAGTTCAGTCAATCATATACATAAAGTGAGATTTAGAAGGAGTAAATGAGTTGGAAAGTGTGTTTCTTTTACATTTTCTGTTTTGGTTTTTTAAAATTATTATTTTATTCTCTCCACTCCCACCCACCTCAGCAAACACAGTATTGTTAGACATATGTTGACGTTTTTTTACTATCGGAATATTTTTTTTCTTTAGGCACTGGTGTCATGTGCTTGATATAGCTGGTTTTGGGCCATCTAACATTTACTTGTGTTGATCTGGAAGATATAGGATGTCCCTTGAGTCAAGAGTTCCAATGGTAACCTCCTGATTTCTAGAGTGTAGTTATCCTTGTGTGTTCCTAGAGACAACTTTTCCAGTTTGGAGCTCTTGATTTCCAACCTTATAGATTTTAGCAATAATAGAAGGTTATCTTTCAGCCTTGGAATTAAAGGAGTTTGGCTCAACTTGGAGTAAAGTGAATCTATAGTATCTTCTTTATGACAGCATGACTATGCGGCTTTCGGATTACAGTTTCTTACCATCAGGCCACCAGACCTCCCTGATAACATGCAAAGGTCGCCTGAAATTAGGCACTTAAGGAGATGCTTGGGAAAACTATCAGATCTGTAAAAAAAGTAAGGGTAGCATGAGGACACTGAATCTGATCTCTATTACCTTCACAAAGTAGAGCTGTCCCTATCAGTAACAGCCACAGTACAAACCAAATTCACATAAAGTCAGGCCTCCATGCTCTGGCACTTACTTCTATTAATTCCAGCGCCAATCATATGGGTATACTATTGGTGGTGGTGTTAAGGGCTGTTGAGTTGGAACCAACTTACAGCTGATCCTCCAGAAAGTCATCGGAAGATATAAATTTTATAAGAGAAAACTGTCTATCTTTCTCCCCTGGAGTTGCTGGTGGATTTGAACTGTGTGCCTTAGGATTGTTAGTGAACTCTATACTGCTAGGATACCAGAGTTCCCTACTCCTCTACCGCTGGGTCTAAAAGCTGTTGCAATGGCCAAACAGACCTCATCAAACCATACTCATGGTTATAGGATTTATTTGGGAGGTTAGCAGGTTGGCAGCAGGATACAATTCCTTTATCCAGACAGCTTCTCAAGTGAGTTAGAAGTTCCTTTGACCTTCAAACTTATGGCTTAGGTCAGTGTTAATCAAGTTCTCTTAGTTCTACCAGAGACATCTGTCCTCCAACCAACTTGAGTGAAGACTGCAGCTCTGCTCCATGGGGCCATAGTCCTGACTCAACTTTGTCTCCTGTAGGTTACTAGTTCTTTACTGGAGCTGCTACTGCTGTTCTGTAAACACTGGTCTGACTGGCACAGGAATCTCTCTCTAAAGGATACATGCTGTACTCTTAGCTTGCTTTTCATTGCTGGTAATGAGATTCTTATCTTTGCTGCTAAACTTGTTCAATATAAACTTGGTGAAATGACAAAAATGGATCAATTCCATAATGATGACTTTATATATACCTTATTTCATGTTCCCACTCAAATTGCTAGGAAAGCAATTTTGTAGAATGAACTGATGACACCACAAGAGCAGAAAAAAATACAATCAGAATTTTTTTTTTTGCTTTTGAAAGTTAAAAAATTACTATAGTGGATGGTCCTATGCATGCATTCCTCACATGCAAAAAATATTGGCTTATAGGTAATATTTGTACTATTGTAATTTCTATATCAGTCTCCTTGGTAAAAGTTCAGTGCCACTCATGCAATATATTTTCAAGGTTTTTTATATAAAAATTTCTGTAAAAGAAATTTAAACTACTTGAAGAACACCCAAATCATCTTTAAAATCAATATGCACTGATATAACAGCTGTGTCATCAAAAAAAAGAAGAAACTTTCTTATGAGCTTCAATTTTTACCTCTAAAGACTCTTCACCTTTTCCTTTTCCAATTTCATAACTTTGTACTTGTAAACAAATGCAATAAAGTTTTGAAAGGGGGTTCCTTGTCTAGGTTTAGATGTAGAATGAAAAAAAAAGTATTACATTCATTAGAGTTCAGATTATGATAAATGTTTTTATAGACTAACTTAATTATTCCCATAACCATAGAACCATATATATTTAACATTGTTATACATATGAAGATTTTGAGACACAAAATTGTACAAATTTAATAAAGAAAAAATCTGGAGTTCAAATCCAGTCTACTCACATTAAAAGCATATGTTCTTTTCACTTATTGTAGTGTTTCAAGCACTCTTGTAAACTGAGTTATGCTCCTTCAGTGATTGAGCAATATATAGAGTTAAAAAGAATTTAAGTTTAAAAATATAAATTTCTATACTACCCCTGAATTATATTTATGCCTAGTATATAATTATTCCTTTCTGCTGAATACAAGAGTACTACTAATAATTTGACCATTTACAAAATAATCTGATTAAATAGAGATGCCTTACATCTGAATCTAAATTCAAATGGACATCATAATCACTATTTTGAAAGTACTCTTTTTAGTCATTTTGATGGGATACATTATTAATTCTAATAATACCAGAAGTATTAAAAGAAGATGGAAGGAATATACTGAGTCACTGTATCGAAAAGAATTGGAAGACACAGAAGAATTTCATGAAACAACATATGAGCAAGAGCCTATGGTGATGAAAGAAGAAGTTCAGGCTGCTTTGAAGTACATGGCCAAAAATAAGGCTCCAGGAATAGATGGTATACCAATTGACATATTTCAGCTAACAGATGCTGCCCTGGACGTGCTCACCAAGTTGTGCCAAGAAATCTGGAGAACGACCACTTGGCCAACTGACTGGAAGAGATCGATATTTGTTCCTATCCCAAAGAAAGGCGACCCAACCGAATGTGGAAACTACAGAACAATTTCACTGATTTCACATGCAAGCAAGATTTTACTGAAGATTATCCAAAGACGACTGGAACAGCACATCAACAGAGAACTACCAGAAGTCCAGGCTGATTTCAGAAGGGGTCGTGGTACTAGAGATATTGTAGCTGATGTTAGATGGATCTTGGCTGAAAGCAGGGAATACCAGAGGAATGTCTATCTGTGTTTCATTGACATGCAAAGGCATTTGACTGGGTAGATCATAACAAACTGTGGCTGACTCTGAGAAGAATGGGAATCCCAGAACACTTGATCGTTCTAATGCAAAATTTATACTTGGACCAGGAGGCAGTCATCAGAACAGAGCAAGGGAACACTGCATTGTTCAAAATTGGGAAGGTCATACGCCAGGGATGCATCCTATCTCCATATCTTTTCAACCTATATGCAGAACAGATTATCCGGGAGGCTGGGCTCTATGAGGAGAAATGTGGGGTCAAGATTGGTGGACGATTTATCAACAATCTGCGTTATGCGGATGATACAACCCTGCTTGCTGAAACTGAGGAGGACCTGAAGCGCCTGCTGCAGAGTGTCAAGGACTGCAGCCTACAATATGGATTGGGGCTCAATGTCAAGAAGACAAAGATTCTCACCACTGGACCAATTGGCAGCATCAGGATGGATGGTGAAGAGATTGAGATGGTACACAGCTTTAGTTTGCTTGGCTCCATAGTCAACAGTCTTGGCACCAGCAACCAGGAAATTAAAAGGCGCATTGCCATGGGAAAGTCTGCTGTTAGGGACCTCTCCAAAGTACTGAAGAGCAGTGGTGTCTCTCTGGAGACTAAGTGTGTCTGATACAGGCCATGGTCTTCGCAATCACCTGTTATGCATCAGAGAGTTGGACAATGACCAAGGAGGATAGAAGGAGAATGGATGCCTTTGAGCTGTGGTGCTGGAGAAGAGTACTGAGAATACCATGGACTGCTAGGAAAACAAACAGATTTGTCCTGGAGAGGGTTAAACTGGGTGGCTCCTTGGAGGCAAGGATTCTGAGGCTCCGTCTAACTTACTTTGGACATGTTGTGAGGAGAGACCGGTCCTTAGAGAGGGACATCATGCTTGGGAGGGTGGAGGGACAGCGCAGGAGAGGAAGGCCCTCTATGAGGTAGATTGATTCAGTGACTGGGATAATTGGGATGGGAGTGTCAGAGCCAGTGCGATTGGCACAGGACAGAGCGGAGTTTAGGGCTGTTGTACATAGGGTCGCTATGAGTCACAGGAGACATGACAGCCCATAACAACAACAACAACACAATGGAATGACATACATGCCCTTAAAGTAAATAAATACAAGATTTCTTATTTGGATTAAACCAACAAACTTATTAGTTGAAAGAAATTTAAAAAAACAAAACAAAAACAAAAAAAAACAAACCAATGAACTTGTCTCTAAATTTTCTGAAGCCAGAACTAAGGGACCTAGGGGACATATGAAAAATTTCATATGGCAGAAGAAGGTCAGTGAGCCAAAAAGCCTGATGTTGGAATGATGGAAAGTCTAATAGAAAATATAGTCTTTTGAAATAAGAAGCATCAATAATGTTAAGCACTTGAATGTCTATAATGGAGAAGAGAAAGAGCATGTAGAATTAAGGAGACTTAATTTATAGATATATAAATTATATCTATTCATAAAAATAGAGGACTATTTTATATAACCATAAGACACATTCAATAAAGAACTGAAGTGCATAACAAATGAGCTGCCTCCTCAATTCTTCACGTGGCTCACCATCATACATGGTAGAAGGCTTTCTTATAATGGTTAGTTAAGGTGGAAGTTGTCTAAGAATCTGAGTAGCCTTATATCCTCATTGCACCTGAAGCCTTTTGGTTTTCTGAGCAAGGAATAATAAATGCCTTGGGTAAGGAGAAATAGGCTTGCTACCTGCTGAATATTGTTGTTGTTATGTGCCACAGAGTCAAGCACGACTCATAGTGATCCTATGAACAAAAAATCAAAACTTTGTTCTATAACTGTTGTAATTTCCGTAACTTCATAGTTTCCAGAGGCATGTTGTTTAGGAAGTGGATGCCACTCTTGCTTCAAAACCTTACTTAATCTGAGAGCTCCACCAAACACTGTCCAGCATGATTAACTGTTATGGCATTTGACCCACCAATGGCACAGCGTTCAGCATCACAGCCTCCCCAAGTTACTTCAGTACAGAAAATTGACAGACCAATGATATACTACTTAGAAAAATGTTCATTCCAAACACAGTTAACACCAGGTCTGAGAGCCGCGGGCCAGGGGGCCCAACTGACTTTTAAATACACAAGTCCACCCACCAGATCCAGATTGGCTCTAAACAAGAGGCTTCCTGCCAACAGCTCGTTGTTAGCCAAATCCAATCAGCTCACACATAGTTGTGAACGAAATTAAAACAACCAATCAGTCCACACATGACCGTCAACCAAAACAAGAAGCCCACCTTCCAGAATCTAGCCACTTCACACATGAGCCTCGCTTATACCATTTGCTTAAGTTTAAACTGAGTTTATAAGAGGCTGTGGTGCCAGGGATAGATGGATCCTAGATGAAAGCAGAGGATACAAGAAGAACATCTATTTATTAACTATTCAAAGGCATTTGACTGTATAGATCATAACAAATTATGGCTAACACGAAGAACGGGAATCCAAGAACACTTCATTCTGCTCATACAAAATCTATACCTAGAGCAAGAAGTTATTGTCCAAACAGAGCAACAGAATACTTGCATGGTTTAAAATCAGGAAATATGCCCTTTATCATTGTAGCCTTTCATCATACCTATTCAACCTGTAGTCTGAGTAAGTAATTTGAGAAGCTGGAGTCTATAAAGAAGAATGTGAGATCAAGATCAGAGGAAGACTCATTAATAACTTGCCTTATGCAGATGACACAATTTTATTTGAAAGTGAAGAGGAAACTCTTGCTACAGAAGATCAAAGACTATGTCCTTCATTGTGGATTGTAACTCCATATCAAGAAGACAAAAATCCTTACCACTGAACTAATAAATAACATCATATTAGATGTAGAAAAGATTAAAGTTGTCAATGATTTCATCTTATTTGAATCCACAGTCAATACCCTTGGAACTAGTAGTTGGAAGATCAGGAGAAATATTGCATTGCGCAAGTCTGCTGTCAGGGACCTCTCCAAATTGCTGAAGAGAAATTATGTCAACTTAAAGATTAAGTTGAGCCTGATTACTGAAGAGCAACAATATCAGTTTGAAGACTAAGTTGCTTCTGATTCAGGCTATGGTCTTTCAATCACTTACTATACATCTGAGAGCTAGAAAATCAATAAGGATGAGAGAAGTGAATTGATGCCTTTTAGCTATAGTGTGGGAGAAGAGTACAGAATATGCCATGGACTGCCAAAAGAACAGTTATGTCTTAGAGAAAGTATAGCCAAAATGTTTTGTGGATTTTTTTGTTTTGTGGTTTGTTTGGTTGGTTGGTTGGTTGATTTTTCTAGGTAAGAATGACAAGACTACATCTCCCATACTTTGCACATGTTGCTAGGAGAGTCTATTCCTTAGAGAGGGACATCATGCTTTGAAAGGTGAAAGGTCAGCAAGGAGAAAAAGACCCTCAGCCAATGGGTTGATACAATACTGCAACAATGAAATATGAAAAGAATGGCATAGAATAAGACAGGATTCTGATCAGTTGTTTATAGGATTGCTATGAGCCATACTCAACTTGGTGGCATCTGTACCATTGAGTTGGAACAGACTCTTTGCTGACTCTCTCCTGCAGCTTTTCAGAGGCAGTAGATCACACAGGAGAAGATCTCCCATCTTTAATTCTATGTTAAGGAGTTGTACTGCCAATCCAAAGCAGGAGATTCAAATCCATCATATATATAAAGCTAAATTATAATCACTATATAATCTTTACCACCCCTTTCAGGAGCTCTGGGGTCATAGCCCAAGGGAGTTGTGCTGCTAGCCCAAAGGCACTTTACTTTGGGTACAACAGCAAATGGCTCTACAGGGGAAGGATGGGCAATTAACCATTTCAGAAACTCTTGGCACCAGCAGCCAGGAAATAAAAAAACATATTTTGATGGGAAAGTCTGCTGTTAAGGACCTCTCTAAAGTACTCAAGAGCAACAGTGTCTCTCTGGAGACTAAGGTGCGCCTGATGCAGGCCAGGGTCTTTGCAATCGCTTGTTATGCATCAGAGAGTTGGACAATGACTAGGGAGGATAGAAGGAGAATTGATGCCTTTGAGCTGAGGAAGAGTACCATGGGCTGCTAAGAAAACAAACAGATTCATCCTAGAGAGGGTTAAACCAGGCTACTTCTTGGAGGCAAAGATTTTGGGGCTTCGTCTGACATACTTTGAACATGTTGTAAGGAGGGACAGGTCCTTGGAGAGGGACATCATTCTTGGGAGGGTGGAGGGACAGCGCAGGAGGGGAAGACCCTCTATGAGATGGATTGATTCAGTAACTGGGGTAATCGGGATGGGTGTGTCAGAGTCAGTGCAATTGGCACAGGATAGTGCAGGGTTTAGGGATGTTGTACATAAGGTCGCTATGAGTCGCAAAGGACTCGATAGCACATAACAACAACAACAACAGTGAAAGGTCAACTGTGAGTTAGGTCCAACTTGGCAGCAAAGTGAGACTGCTTCTTTTACTTGCCATTTTATTGTGATAGTTTCTCCAAAGTATTGCACATATTTAGAAGTAAAATTTACAATTCCCGAATACATTGTAAACAAAAATATTAATATAAATACATCTTGCAGTCATGATTCATAACACTAAATTCTCCCTCTGGTCTCAGACAGGTTTCTCAGTACCCTTCTGACTGTGATCAGCTTTCTTCCTAGACTTTCCTATGGAATAAAGTGCAACAATCAGCCTCAGTAACACTTCTCACTGTATATAATAAATCAACACTCTCTGATGTGTTAACGTAACATGTGTAGGTAATATAATAGGTATCAAGTTTACTAATGTAAATAAAAGAATCATTATTCTCTAATCTATTAATATAAACATTTTTATTCTAATAATAATACTATATATTTGCACAGTTAGTTGTTTCTGTTGTGTTGAGGGGTTTTTTTAACTTATTTTTGGTCACCACAACAAGATAAACAACCCAATTGAAAAATGGGCACAAGATATGAGCAGAAGACACTTCACCAAATAAGACATTCAGATGGCCAACAGCACATGAAGAAATATACAAAATCCCTATCTCTAAGAGAGATGCAAATCAAAACAACTATGAGATATCATCTCACCCCAATAAGAATAGAAAAATTTAACAGAACAGCAAACAACAAATGCTGGAAAGGTTGCAGAGAAACTGGAACCCTTATTCACTGTTGGAGGGAGTGTAAAATAGTGCAACCACTATGGAAGGCAGTATGGTGCTTTCTCAAAAAGTTGCAAATAGAAATACTATTTGTCACAGCAATTCCACTACTGGGAATATACCCTAAAGAAACCAGAATTGCCACAAGCAGATATATGCACACACATGTTTATTGCTTCTTTGTTCATAATAGCAAAGAGTTGGAAACAGGCCAAGTACCCATCAACAAAGGAATAGATAGAGAAGCTGTGGTATAGGCACAAGATGGAATATTACACAGCACTGAAAAAACAAAGAACTCATGAAATATTATATGAAATGGGTGACCATGGAGGACATTATGCTGAGTGAAATATCTCAGTCACAAAAAGAAAAATACTGTATAATGCCACAGTTATAGAACAAGACTTATATGGGAGTTGAGGGGGAACTAAGAAAAGAGAGGATAAATAATGTACACAGCATTGAAATAGATGAAGGAGAGAACTGTATAAAATGAACTTATGATTAGGTATTATTGACATGACAAGAGTCCAGAATAAGAGTTACATAGTAAAGTAATGGGGAAGGGGACTGTATAACAATGAAAGAACTTTGTTTCCAAAGAAAAAAAGCAAACTCAGGGTGTGGGGGGTGGGGGAACAGGGAGGAAAATGTGTAAAAATGAATGAATGGAAATTTAAAAAAAGAAAAGTATATATTCAAACTTGTTAATACCAAATAAAGTATGTTGTTTTTGTTATGTGCTGTCGAGTTGCCTGCAACTCATAGTAACTCTATGTACAGCAGCCCTAAACCCTGCTCAATCCCTTGCCAATCTTATTGACTCTGACACGGCTATCCCCATTACCCCAGTGACTGAATCAATCCATCTCATCGAGGGTCTTCCTCTCCTGTACTGTCCCAACACCCTGCTAAGTGTGAGGTCCCTGTCCAAGGATTGATCCTGCCTAGCAACATGTCCAAAGTATACATTTTCTAAAAAACAAACAAACCAAAAAACCAACCCTTAATAAAAAAAACCCAAAACTTTCTTTTGTTGTTGTTGTCATATGCAGTTGAGTCACCTGTGGCCGAAAGCAACACTCTGTACAGCAGCTCTGAAACCTGCTCCATCCTGAGCCAGTCTCACTAATTCCAACACACCAACCCCTATTGCCCCAGTCATTGTATCAATCCATTTCAATCAGGGTCTTTCTCTCCTGCGCTGTTCCTCCACCCTTCTAAGCACGGTGTCCTTCTCCAAGGACCAGTCTCTCCTGGCCACGTCCCTAAAGTATGCGAGACAGAGCTTCAAAATCCTATCCTCCAAAGAGAAACTTGATTTCACCCTCTCCAAAGCAAATCTATTTCTCTTCTTGGCAGCCCATTATGGTATGTTCAAGACTTCTCCAACACCACAGTTCAAAGCCAGTGATTCTTTTTTTTTTCTTGGAATATATTCTTTATTAGAATTTCACTATAGAAGTTTATAAACGTTTTCCTTGGCCTGGCTTACTCTCTTTATTCTCAATAAATACAGGGCACTCTGTTCATGTTATTATTGGTACTGATGTCAGAAATGGTTTCTCTGAAGTCGTTAAATCTGATCTCAGCTTTTTTTTTTAATTTCATTATTTTTCATTTCAGTGAACATCTACAGACATTTTGGAATTCCATTCATTCATTGTTGCACCCCTCTCCCCGCCCCAAAGCCAGTGATTCTTCTTTTCTCATTGTCTAACTCCCTATTGCATAACAAGTAATTACAAAGACCATAGTCTGGATTAGGCACACATTAGTTTCTAGACTAAGAATGTTGCTTTTCAGTACTTGGAAGAGGTTCCTGACAGTAGATTTTCCCAACCCTCATAAATTCCATGCATATAAGAAGAATGAATATAGCAATCTCTGTGTCAATATATTCATAATTCATTCTGCTAAGAGTAGTAGCAGACCTTTTATAAAGTGTTGAGTCAACGTAGACACAAATGCTTGATCTGCTGCATAATTCCATGATTTCTGACTTCACCAGCCTTTTCTTTGTTCAGTTCCATGGCTCCTCTGTGTCCTTTAGGTTCTGTGTCTTACGTGACTGTACATATACATATACAGGCCAGCTTTTCAGGGACTGATGGGCTTTGTAGTGTTGTTGAAGACAAGCATCCCAAAATAAGGAAAGAACTAGCACTGAGGTCTCATGAGCTTTGATAAGCCTCTAGTATGATGAGGCTTATATCCTATCCTAATCCTCTCTGTTTAATACAATAAATACTTCAGCAAAAAATAAACAGTTCATCATTGGTTAGGAAAGACATTTTGAATTATAAACCTTAGAGGACCACAGTCAAATTTGAGGAAAAGGGGGCTGGGAGATATATAAATTATTCAGTATCATCTTCTATTAGGACAGGACAACCTTTGATGTAGAATGGTTTGAAAGTTGTTACATGAAGTGGTAATATTAAGACCAGATTTTTTTTGCTAATCCTACTAACATAATACTCTGATTTCTACATGTGACATGTGGTGTCTTGGTTTAGTGGATTTAGTGAATTGATGTTTGTTGATGAAATTACTTGGATTAAATAAAGTATATAAGTCAAGAAAAACAAATTCCATTTATTTAAAAAGCAAAATCATATATTTAATTAAATGTAGTAAGTCATCCATCATTTAACTTAAACACAAGTCAAGCTACCCTTTGTTTACTTACTAAACATTCCTCAAGATAATACAAGATAATGTTTCTAAACCATTCAGAAATAGGAACATGTGGAGGGTTTTAAAGAGCAATAAGCTGTAATAGTGGCAACAGTAGTAACAGTCTTTCACAGTTAATTGTTTACCGTTTACAAAACATTTTATTATCTCTTCAGACCTGTTACAGACATCCTTAGAATTAGGAGAAATTTTTATTCCTGTTTTGTAGATTAGGAAACTCAGCAGATCTCAGCTTTTTTTTTTTTAATTAATTTTAATGAACATTTACAGAGATTTTGGATTTCCATTCACATTGTTGCTCTTTTTTCTCTACCCGCTCCCCGCCCCTCAGTTTGTCCCTCTCTTCGAAAAGCAAAAGATAAACTCCTTCATTGGTATAAAATACTTCTGCCCTTCTCGCCGCTCCTCCCAACCCCCACTCAGCATTTCCACTACTGAGAATATGCCCTAAAGAGACCATAACCGCCATCCAAGCAGATAAATGCACACTCATGTTTATCACAGCTTTGTTCACAATAGCAAAGAGTTGGAAACAATCTAAGTGCCCATCTATAAATGAATGGATAGAGAAGCTGTGGTATATTCACAAAATGGAATCTATGCTGCATTGAAAAACAGGAAACTCATGAAATATTATTTCAAATGGGGGACCTGGAGATCTCAGCTTTTAAACTGAGTATGTTGTGTGTAAACTTCTCATGCTCTTCAGTGTTGTCCTTTAATTTACATACAGTTGAGGAAAGGATAAGATTAGGATACTAGACAGCAGAAATGTATATCATTGTATTTAATGGTTACAGATATTTAGAATAATAGTAGCAAGTGAATAGTAAGACATTACCATGTTCAGAGTCAATAAAATCAAGGGAAACCTGAAATGAGATGAACTAACACTATAGTCACAGAAATCTACCCAAGGGGCATAATGATGGTGCAGGACTGGGCAGCATACATTTCTGTTTCACAAAAAGTCCCTGAAAGTGGATGGTAACTAACAGCAAAAAGGAAATAGTATAGACACTATGCCAAGCACTTGAACAAAAGGCTACATGCAGTGATCAGTCATGGTTTTAACTTCTTTTTCATTACTCAAAATAAACTCAGCTACTTCTTTCAGAGAGAAGTGTCACTTTCATAGTCTGAATCTTATTTAATGTATCCTCATGAATTTATTCCTATGAAGTGTCTTCTTAAAATAGACACTCTAATTCTCCTGCAGCTTGAAAAATACCCATAATAATTAATTTATCTGAGTGGGTTGATCAAGTCCTTCTAATAGCCCCTGTTTTAGTAGGGTTCCCCTGGTGACCCTGTTTTGTCAAGCTAGGTCTCTTTTCTAAAGAATGACCCCTTTGTTCAGCGATATCCCCATTGTTGTTGTTGTTGTTGTTACAACCCTAAACCCTGCTCTATCCTGTGCCAATCGCACTGCCTCTGACACACCCATCCCGATTACCCCAGTCACTGAATCAATCCACCTCGTAGAGGGTCTTCGCTATCCCTCCACTCTCCCAAGAATGGTGTCCCTCTACAAGGACCTCTCCCTACTTACAACATGTCCAAAGTATGTCAGACAAAGGCCCAGAATCCTTGCCTCCAAGGAGCAGCCTGGTTTAACCCTCTCCAGGGTAATGTTCTTGTTTTTCTTGGCAGTCCATGGCATATTCAGTACACTTCTCCAACACCACAGCTCAAAGGCATCAATTCTCCTTCTATCCTTCCTAGTCATTGTCCAACTCTCTGATGCATAACAAGTGATTGCAAAGACCATAGCCTGTATCAGATGCACCTTAGTCTCCAAAGTGACACCATTGCTCTTCAGTATCCTGTAGGGGTCCCTAACAGCAGACTTTCCCATCAAAATATGTTTTTTTATTTCCTGGCTACTGGTACCAAGAGTGTTGACCATGGAGCCTAGCAGACTAAAGTTGTTAACAATCTCAACCTCTTCACTATCCATCCTGATGCTGCCAATTGGTCCAGTGGTAAGAATCTTTGTCTTCTTTACATTGAGCTTCAATCCATACTGAAGGCTGCAGTTCTTGACCCTCTGCAGCAAGCATTTCAGGTCCACCTCAGTTTCAGCAAGCAGGGTTGTGTCATCTGAATAATGCAGATTGTTAATAGATCTTCCACCAATCCTGACGCCACACTTCTCATCATAGAGCCCAGCCTCTCGGATAATCTGTTCTGCATACAAACAGGAATAGAAATATTTCAAAAGAATATTATTATAATTGAGACAGAGTTTAAAAACATTCTTTTCTTACAGCTATTCTGTCATAAAAATGTTCTGAGAACTGATATTTTTCCTTTGTAGCATTAGTAAAGACTTTATCTCTTTTCAGTTCAACCTGATCTTTATTTTTTAATTTTTTTGTTTAGTTTTGTTTGTAGTGATTTATTTCTAAAGATCGAATACGTTGTTTTTCATACTGGATCTTTCCAATCTCCTTCATCCCAACCCACCCCAATCAAATTGTGAAACCCTCTCCCTGCCCCCTGCCTAGCCTCGCCCCTCTGCTTGCACCCTCCCATCCCCACCCCCCTTGGATCTTTATACTCATTTTACAATAATGGTTTTATATAGTATTTGTCCTTCTGGGACATAAAACTTTGTTCACTCAGCAAAATGCTCTCTAGTCCCTCCCAAGTTAGGTAATAATTTACAAAATCATTACTCCTACATGCTGCATAGTATTCCATTGTGTGAATGTATCATAATTTCTCAATCCATTAAATTGCAGTTAGACATATGAGCTGTTTCCATGTTCTTGTGATTGTCGCTAAGGCTGCTATGAACATTGGTGAACAAGTCTCCATTTGAACCTCAGCTCTCAGTTTCTCAGGGTATATTCCAAGCAGTGAAATAGCTGGATCATATAGAATTTCTATGTTCAGCTTTCTGAGGAAGCACCAAGCTGCCTTCCAGACTGGTTGTACCATTGTACAATCTCACCAACAATGAAACAGAGTTCCTATCTCACCACATCCTCTCCAGCATTTATTCCTTGCTGTCCTGTGAAACATTCCACTGGTACTTGAGTGAAATAGTGTCTCATCAGGGTTTTGATTTGCATCTCTCTTCCTTATTAACAGTGATTTGGAGCTTTTCTTCATATGTCTGTTGGCCATTCAAATATCTTCCTCTGTAAAAAGTTTTTCCATGTCTTTTGCTCATTTTCCATTTTTGCCCATTTTGATTATCTGTCTTTTTCTTGTGGAGGCCCAGGAGAATTCTGTAAACATTCATTATGAGACTCTTGTCTGAGATGGCATTGCCAAATGTTTGTTCCCAGTCAGTAGGTTTTCTTTTTACCCTGTTGGGAAAAAGTTTTGATGTACAGAGGGATTTAATCTTTAGCAAGTCCCATTCATCAATTTTGTCCTCTCCAGACTGCATTTCTTGCTGTGTTTGGCATTCTCTTTACACTGTGGACTAGGCCTTCTAAGCTTGATTCCAGTTTGTCTCTTATGATCATGGTTTGGGGCTTTACTCCAAGGTCTCTGATCCACCTTGAGTTGATTTTTGTATATCGTGTGAGATGTGGATCCTGTTTCAGCCTTCTTCAGTTAGCAGTCCAGTTTTGCCAGCACCATTTGTTGAAGAAATTGTCATTTCCCCATTTGATAAGTTTTATTTCCTTATGGAATATCAGTTGATCATAGATAGCTGGGTCTATTTCTGGATTCTCAATTCTGTTCCATTGACCTATGTACCTGTCTTTGTACCAGTATCATGCTGTTTTGGTTACTACTGCTGTGCAGTAGGTTTTGAGGTCAGGGAGTGCTATGCCTCCCACTTCATTTTTGTACCTCAGTAGTGTTTTGCTTATTGAGGGTCTCTTGCCTATCCAAATAAACTTGACAATTTCCCTTTTGACCTCCTTGAAAAATGAATTTGTTATCTGTATTGTATCATGTAGATTCCTTTTGATAGTATTGTCATTTTCACAATATTTAGTCTCCCTATCCATGAACAGGGCACATTTTTCCATTTCTTTAGGTCTTTTATCATGTTTTGCAGAAATTCCACCTGATCTTTAATAAGTGGAACAGGTGCTTCTGTTTAAACCTTTTGTTTCCTCACTCACTCACTTTTTACCTTAGAGTCATAACCAATGCATAGCTAAACCTCAAGCATGTTTTCAGAGGCTATAAACAATTGTATGGGACGAGATTGCTCATCATTATCCCACAGAGCAGCTGTAGATTCAAGCTTTGGATTGGCAGTGTAACTCCTCACCCACTAGAACAGCATAGACCAGCAGAGAAGAAATCATTGTAGATGTTCCTAATATTTTATAAAGCATTTCCCTACAACATTTCATTTGAACTCATAACAAAATATAAGGGAGGCAAGACAGATATTATGCAGGGGACATTCCTCAGCTTTCAGCTCTTCAGACTTCTTCTGTATCATCTATCACCATTATCCCGTCATGACATTTCTCCTCCATTGCATTCTAAACAGCTTCCATCTCAACTGAATCTGTAACTTTAGCCCAAATATCAGCCCTCTTAACAACATTCATGTCGTATACCCACTGGAACCATCTCAGTTCAGAATCTCATCATTTCTTACCTTCTTTCTACAATAGCTTCCTATCAGTTTTGTTTCCCTACTTTGAATCTCTACCACCTACCATACTACTCCGATCACACCATATTCACAGTGACCCTAGAAAATATGCACCTGTCCCTTTCCTGCCTGTGACAAATATGTTTTGGTTGTCTTTCATTAGCTAAAGCAAGATACACAACAAAATTGAAAATTCATATACATGGAATCATAAATTCCAACCTATTACAATCCTGTAGGGCAAAGTAAAAGTGCACTATAAGATTTTTAAAACTATAATCTTTCCAGAATATATTGGCACACCATTCTTCGAGGAAGCTGTAGATTCAAACCACCAACCTTTTGGTTAGCAGCTGAGTATTTAGTCACTTTATCAACCGGCTCCTAAGATACATAAAGCACTCTCTAGTTCACTCTTTAAACATTTCTCCTCGATTCTTTTGTTCTTTTCATTCTAACCTCCATTACTTTATGCTAGCCTTATCCAATCAGACCTCTCAGGGTTGCATTTTCTGTAATTCTCACACTTACTAAAAAGTCTTAGACCTTCCTAACGTGTAATATAACCTGTCTGTATTCTCTATCTTCACTGGATTTTTCACAATCTATTTTTCCAGACAGAATTGTATGCCCTAGCAGAAGTCACCTAAGTATTCTCACTTACCATTTCCAACTCTTGAGTTGGGTCCTATATAACACATTATGTCACTAGCATTAACCACTGAACTTTAATTAGCGATTTCTATTTTTTTGTCTTCCCTACAAGATTATGTATTATATATATCTTCCTATGCCTATCACCTCAGCCCTTAGAAGAGAGAATAGGTAGTGCTTACGAGAGATTTAATGTTCATCAAATGAAATAATATTTTATAGTTGAGCATATCACATTAGTTAAGAAGGGGGGAAAAACATTGTTGTTGTTGTATGCCATCAGAAAAGACCCATAGCTGACCCTCCAGTAGATTTTCAGAGGCAGTTAATCACACAGGCAGATATTGCATATCATTTTCTTCAGAGAAGCTGGTGTATTTGAGTCACATGTCTTTGCGGTTGTAGTGCAAAATCTCTCATTGCTGTTGAATCAGAACAAACTCAGAGCTGAATCTCCACTGGGTTTCTCAGATGGTAAATCACATAGGAAAATATTACCTTTCGTTCTTCTGAGGATCCATTGATAGATTCAAATAACCAAAAAGTTATGGCCTTTGGGTGGGCCTACAGACTAAGCTACCAGTAGACCCATAAGTCAATGGCAAAAACGAAAAAAGCAAGTCTCTTTCTCCAAGTTATTTTCACTGTGTTTTCATCTCTACAAACAGTGATCTCAAGCAGCAGGTTAAAAATCATAATAATAATCTTTTTGAAGAGTTTTTAGCTCTAAGCCTGTGTGATAACAAAGACCATTTTCTTGGTGAAACCAAAAAAACATTTTCTTTTAAATTCCACTTAGAAATGAGTCATCTTGTACTGCCCTTCTAAAGTTGTCTTGAGTTTTTTCATACCTGTTTACTCCTAGATCACAATGAGTCATCCAAAAAGTGAAGACTCAGAAGGCTTCTTCCTGTTTATGTCTCCCTGTGGCCTTTTCTAGGCCCTGATGTTTTTCAACTGGAGTAATTATTCTGGACAAAACTCACTAACCTTTAAGATGGATCTTTTCCCAGCACAATAACAAAACAAACTCCCTATTTTGGAGTAACAGAGTAATGGTTCTTATTAGTTATTTAGGCAATTAAAAAAAAATCACCTACTATTTTTCACTTACTCTCATAAAAGTCTTACCATAAGACAAAATTGCATTGCAATTACTTACTGTTCAATGTTTGATATGTATTAAACCAAAGAAATTAAACCCCACCATCATAGGATGGAGTAGAACTGTCCCGTAGGGTTTCCAAAGCTGTCATCTTTATGGAAGCAAACTGCTGGTGCATTCCAACGACTGACTTTTCAGTCCACAGCCAAGGACTTGACCACTGCTCTACTAGGTCTCCTTTTTAGCATCTACAATGGTCCATTTAAGAGTTTGCCTTAGAATGATGATTCCTAGCATTATAGGTAGTGAGAAAAGAAAACTTATATACACGTAACATGTTTTCTCCACCTATCATGATGTTGCCTATTGGCCCAGTGGTGAGGACCTCTGTTTTCTTGATGTTAAAATGTAATCCATCCTGAAAGTAATAGATCTTGTGCAGCAGGGACCTCTCCAAAATACTAAAGAGCAGTGATGTAAGTTTCAAGTCTAAGGTGTATCTGACTCAGGTCATGGTCTTTTTAATCACTTGCTGTATATCTGAGAACTCGACAATGAAGAAGAAGGACAAAAGAACAAGAATTGATGCCTTTGATATGTGGTGCTGGAGGAGAGTCCTGAATATGCTCTTAACCGCCAAACAAACATTTATGTCTTGGAAAAAATTAGCTTGAGTGGTCCTTGGAGACAAAGAGAGTGAAACTTCATCTGTCATACTTTGGACATATTGCTAAAAGAGACCATTCCTTGGAAAGAGACATCATGCTTGGAAAGCTGGAAGGCCAGCAAAAGAGACGAAGACCCCAATGAGATGGAATGACACAGTGGTTGCAGCAGTGAGCTCAAGTTTGTCAAACATGATGAGGATGGCACAGGATAGGACACTTCAGGTCTGTCTGTTGTTCATAGAGTTGCTGTGGGTCATCTTCAACTTTACAGCATCCAGCATCAACAGCACCACCACAACGTGGTTTTACCTGTAGTCTACTTGGGCTAATTAGTTTAATACACAAGAATTAATTGGAGAGGTAGTATTTCTTTAACATTTTTTGTATTATTGTTGTTATGTGCCATTGAGTCGAGTAGAATCATAGCAACCCTATGCACAATAGCTCTGGACCCTTCCTATCCTGAGTCAATCTGTCTCTGATACACCTACCCTCATTACCCCAGTTACTGTGTCAATCCATCTCATCTGAGGTATATGTATGTACATGTATGTATATGTGTTTTGTAAGTATGTTTAAATCCTATAAACCCTGTGAAGGTTTTCTAGATGAGACAGTGAAGCCAAGTTTAGTCAACCTGACTCCTCTATTACATATATTTCCAGTAAATGAGATACATATATCTCTTGTAATTTCTGTGATAGAACAACATAATATATGAACCATCAGGGAAGAGATAATAATAGCTCCTGGATGACTTAGAGAGTTCAGGGAAGAGTGTGTAAAATTGTCAGACAAGAGGTGGTGGAAGAAAATGAAATATTAATTGGGCTTTGAAAAATGATCATGATTACATGGGCAGAAAGGAGGGCAGGTCAAATGGGCAGAAAGATGGACAGTTTAGCCAGATCTCGGACTTAGGGATAGGTACCTACCCTATAGGAAGTTGTTTTACCAACCGAAAGGCAATGCCTCTCTGATGGTTCAAATCTACCAGTGGCTCCAAGAGAATGATTGACAGTCTCCTCTTGTGACTTACACCCTCAGAAAACCTGCTGTTGGGTCGCCTATTAATTGATTCCACCTTGATGGCAATGAGTTGAGGAGAGAAGAGAACACTGTGGATATATGGCCCTTTTTTCATCTATTTATTATCCTTTATCATTATACCTATTTTTCCCAGTTCAATGTCTCCAATTGGCAACTGAACAATAAAAATATGCAGTTATATAATGCTTTTAAAGATTAATTTAAAAAAAAAAAAAGATTAATTTTAGATCTTTATGCCTCCACAACTAGGAAATGCTAGTTTTAGGAAAATAAACTGTTGTTATTGTGTACTGTTGAGTCACTTGTGACTCATAGTGACCCTCTGTACAGCAGCTCTGAAGCCTGCCTCGTCCTGAGCCAGTTTCACTGACTCCAAGTCACCTGCCCCCGGCCCCAGTTACTGTGTCAATCCATCTCATCCAGGATCTCCCTCTCCTGCACTGACCCTCCACCCTTCCAAGCATGATGTCTTTCTCTATGGACTGGCCCCTACATATGAAAATATTTCAATGATTGCAAACCACTGTATTGAAAATATCATTAATTCCTAGTCGAACAAGTAGGGCTGCATTAAACCACAAGGAAAGTGATGCCATCTCAGAAAATGCTCTCGTATAAGGACATAGACTAGAGCATATAGAAGCAGCAGCACAATTCTGGTTCCTCTATATCCACCCTCAGCTTTACACTAACTGCTGGAGTTGAATATCTTGAACAAATCTTCTCACCTTGTAGAGCCTGTCACCAGTATTCTTACTTCTGAAGTATTGCTGAGATCATTCCTACCAGAATTAAACTAGTATCTTTCCAGTGTTCTTTCAGAGCATTGGCTACAAACACTCGTAAAACAACTGCATACCATATACTCTTCTTGCTTATTTGTAATGCAAACAAACATACTCTACATTATTTAACCTAGCATTGAAACTACCACTATCTGGCAAAATACATTCTGGGAAAGGTGCCACTATGTACATACACTATATTGAAAAGAAATTTTTATCAGTTTTGAGAAAATTCCATTTCCTTTAAAATATGGTTTAACAATTGCCTATACTTTCATTCAACCCAGTACTGAAGTTTTAAAATTGTACAAGACTTCATAAAGATCATACTATATGATACTGTCTACCTTTTTCTCCTTCCCAATTTTTTGGATGCAAGTCAAAATATTTTACATAACTCCAGAAGCAATGAGGTAACAAAAAGAGGAGGTATAATATTTTTGTTTTACTTGCTGAGTAAATAATCTGAGAAGTGAGTTGAGGATACAGATATTACCCCTTCTGAAGGTTTCCAGCTGCAAGCTAAACTCAGCACAACTATAAAACCTCTGATGAAACTGGATGCTGAGAGTGACCCCTGACTTTTCAGTCACAAGGTCACACAATAACCCTTGCTAGAAAGGATTGATTTTGTTCTCCTGTAATGAGGACTCTGTGCCAGAGACCATGCTGGTTACTAGCAATTCTGCAGTCATACAGACCAGTTCCTGTCCTCAAGGAGTTCACAGTTGAATGGAGGAGACACACAAGTAACGATGCAATTACACTGTAGTTACATTAATCACTTATTATAAAGGACAATGAGACTTGAAAGAATGTTCCTTGTAGACTGTGACTAAGAGATGTTTGCAAGGCCCTTTCCTTGATCCAGTCAGTAGGGAAAAAATGCCACTTGTGTTGGTTGCTAATAGAATATCTGTGACAGTGACGATGGCATTGGTGATGAAGGACTGGGGGACTTTATTAAAAATGGAACGACTAATTTAAAAAAAAATCCCTACTGAAGGATCCACACTCTTAAGGGGGAAAAATCTAAAACCCCTTGGTAATTAATGCAAACATTCTGTCACCAACATCACTTTATTTTTTTCAGAGTTTTGCATCAAGGAGTAGGAGGTCATGCTGGGAAAGAGACATCAAGCTTCCTTCATTCATAACACTTTAATAAACATTAACATTTCACTGTGTCACATTGACACAGAGAGAATCAACATCGTGAAGTCCAACTTCCTAAATTCATATGAGAAACTATAAGAAACAGAGAGGGCTGGAGAGGTTTGAGGTGGGTCTCCCAGCCCTTCAGCTTGGACTGGGATCCAGAGCCTCTGTGTGCCACTGCAGTGTGCTCTCGCCTCCTCCAGTCCATAGCAGGGCAGAATCCTGGGAACATTTACAATTTTCATTTAATGAATTTCGTTAAAGGAAACTATCAGCTACACATTAGCAGTAAGCTAATAAACCTTGTAATAAAAGAGCATCCCTACATTTTAAATTTACAATACCCAACATGGATATATCTGTCAATCATCAGTCACAAAGAAATCCCACAGGCAAAATAGTTAGGATTCTATTACAAAATCCCAAAAATATCCTGGGAAAGGCCCATCGGAAACAACCAACAAATTGCCAACAGAGCAATTATCTGTTGTTTGATAAATAAAATCAAAACAGTGAATCATGTCCTCACTTTTTTTCCAACAGAAGTGTTCCAGGAACCCCATGCTAGGAAGACATTGAAGTGCTTAAGATTAATATCGAAAATACTATCAAAAAAAGATGAGCAGTCTTTCAATAGCAACTCAGCACTATACCAGGCCCTTGATAAATGCTGTCTCATTTAGTCATCACAATTCTATAAAATCAGCTCTTCAGTTTAAATTTGATGCATCTTGACTCAAGTTGGACAAACTCTCTACATTTTCATTTCTCATCTGTAAACAGTGGTAATAATAAAAACTTGTTCCCTTTTAGGTTCTTGTTCAATCTTGAGATAATGACTCAGAGATACTTAACCAAGTCTGATACCTAATAGTTGCTAATCATTCTTGTCATGATTGCTATTCCCAAGTCCTCTCAACAAGTTTTCCACAATGGCTTATTGCATATTTTGCTTCTGTAACCAGCTGCAAAGAGCAGGTAAGGTGAAGCAAGAATCTTCAAAACCCTCACTAAGTTATCCACTATTTAAGTAACTTAAAAACCCAAGTCAGAAGCATACTAAATTTCTTCAAATTTTATTTTAAAAACCTTTCACAGTTTCAAGAGAGACAAAGGACGCTGAATTTAATATGTTCCACAGTTAAAGCTAATAAAAAAGACCTGGAGGAAAACATATTGTCAATCCTCCATGTGCAAAGAACACTCTCCCTGAAGAGATCCTAAAGATCAGTTGCAGGATTGTAAGATGTCCAGACAATATGAAGAAAGATTGTTGCCACATAGATATGCCCATTTAGGTTTAATCTTGATTTCTAATTAGGATCAAAACAAAGGTAAGAGAACACTAGAGTTTGGGGGGGTGGGGGAATTAAAATCCTGCTTAAAATTCACCCAGTGGCTCTCTTATACTCTTTCGTTATTTATTATGTCAGTATGCTGAAAGCACAGATTGTACTAAGTTTTGCATTCATTTGCATAGAAACAATGTCAAATAATTCTATTGGCACAATAATAAAAATAAACTAATTAAAGCCCATCATTTGTTCTGCTCTTTAAAAATTCTTCTCATTATCCAGATAAAAGTTTTAGTAATAGTAATTAAAATATTGTCTTACTAGTCCAAGCTTTTATTAAGGTATCAGTGAACAGAATGTATTACTATCTTCATTGTCAGACAATTCTTTAAGGAAGTTATGGGTATATGATAGCTTCCTGGAATGTCAAATGGTCAGGTATGCACGTTAATGACATGAAAAGGATTTCAGCAGGGAGTTAGTATGAATGCACCCTTGTTGTCATGTTCAATGTGGTGTGAGTAGTCAGTTGGCCAAGTATAAGATGCCAGAGATTGTCAGTTTTGACTATTTGCTTATTCAGTTACTTAGCTGCTTGACTTTGATGTCTTATCAACTCTTGGAATCTTGATCTGTATTTTCTGTATAACTGAATACTCAATCAAAAGCATTCAGCTGTGTGGATCATAATAAATTATAGGTCACACTGAAAAGAATGAGAAACCCAGAACCCTCAACTGTACTCACGCAGCACATGTACATGAACCAACAAGCAGCCATTCAAACAGAGAAAAGGGATACTTCATGGTTTAAAATCAGAAAAAGTATGCATCAAGCTTTTCTTCTTTCATGACAGCTATTCAGTATGCATGCTCAGCAAATAACCTGAGATGCTGACTATATGAAGAAGAATATTGCATTAGGATTGGAGGAGGCTCATCAACAACCTGCATTATATGCAGGTGGCATTTCTTGCCAACATCAAGCCATTTTGATGTACAAACTTGCCTACTTGAAAGTGAGGTGGACTTGAAATACTTACTGAAGAAGTTGAAAAACTCCATGCACACTTTAGTATGATTATATTTCGACATAAAGAAGACAAAAATCCTCAAAACTGAACCAATAAGCAACATCATGATGGATTGCAGCTGTCAAGGGTTTCATTTTACTTAGATCCACAGTCAACATTCATGGTAGCAGCAGTCCGGAAACCAGTGTATCATACTGAGCAAATTTGCTCTCAAGGATGTCTTTGAACTACTGAAGAGCAAGGATGTCAGAGTAAAATGCACTGCAGCCAGTTTGTGGTATTTTTAATTCCTTCATATGCTTCTTAAAGTTGAACAGTGAATAAAGAAGACCAAAGATAGGTTAATGCCATTAAATTATGCTGGAGACTGCCAAAGAGACAAATGCATCTGTCTGAGAGGAAGTGCAACCAGGATACACCTGAATGTAAAGGGTGGTAAAATACATCTCACATACTTTGGACATGTTGCCAGGAGGTTCCATTCCTTAGAGAAAGACAAAATACTTGAAAAGTAGAAGGTTAGTGAAAGAAAGACCCTCAGGAAGATGGACTAATTTAGTAACTGCAACAATGGGCTTAAGCTCAGTGGAGATTGTGAGGATGGAACAGAATCACGTTTTGTTTGATTACCTTTCTTTGGAATAGAATATGGATCTCTTCCAGTTGGCCAAGTCTTAAAAATCTATTGGCATAGATGAGTGAATTCTTCCGGCACTGACTGTTTTTGTTGAGTTGTTGTTGTTGTTGTTGTTATTTTGTTGTTGCTTGATGTTGTTAGTTTGATATCCTGTTAATTCCTGGAGCTTGGTAATACCTTCAGTGCAGCGTGAAATTCTTCTTTTAATACCATTAGTTCCTTAACATTACCATATGTTACCTCCTGAAATGGTTGAATATCAGTTCTTTTCAGTACAATAACTCTACATTCCCTTTGTTGCATGAAGTTGGTGGTCAATTCTTACATGTATGGATGTTGTTGTTGTCATGTGCCATTGAGTCACTTGCGACTCATAGTGACCCTGTGTACAATAGCCCTGAACCTTGCTCTATCCTGGCCAACGTAATTATCTCTGGACACTAGTACCCACATTACCCCAGTCACTGAATCAGTACATCTCATCAAGGATATTTCTCTCTTGCACTGTCCCTCCACTCTCTCAAGCATGATGTCCCTCTCCAAGGATAGGTCCCTCCTTGATTCTCAAAGTATGTCAGATGAAGCGTCAAAGTCCTTGCCTCCAAGGAGCAGTCTGGTTTCACCCTCCCTAGGTTGAATCTGTTTGTTATCCTGGCAGTTGGTGGTATATTCAGTAGTCTTCTGCAGTACCACAGATCAAAGGCATCAATTCTCCTTCTATCATCCCTAGTCACTGTCCAGCTTTCTGACACATAGCAAGTAATTGTGAATACCATGCCTGAATCAGACACATCTTGGTCTCCAGACTGACATCACTGCTCTTCAATACTCTGGAGAGGTCCCTGGGTCCCTGGCAGCAGACTTTCCCAATGCAATTTGTCTTGATTTCTTGGCTGTTGGTACCGAAAGTGTTGATTATGGAGCCAAGCAAACAAAGCTGTTTAAAATCTCAATCTCTTCACTGTCTATCATGATGTTGCCAGTTGGCCCAATGGTGAGAATTTTTGTTATCTTGATGTTGAGTTTCAATCCATATTGAAGGCTGCAGTCCTTGACCTTCTGCAACAAGTGCTTCAGATTCTCCTCAGTTTCAGCAAGCAAGATTATGTCATCTGCATAATTGTTGTTGATGAGTCTACCTCCAATCCTGACCCCACATTCCTTCTCATAGAGCCCAGCTTCCCAGATGACTGCACATAAATTGAAAAGGTATGGAGATAAAAGTAGAAGCTTTAATTGGTCACCCATCTCCTGAAGCTAAGGAAATAATTATGTTCAGATTACTTACTGTCTTTGAATCTCATTTTCTCCCTTTATTTGTAAAACAAAGAGGCAATTCCAGTGCTGTTTAGTCAGTTCCATCTAGTTTCTACAACTAAATCTTTTAAAGAGGTGATTGTCCATTTTTCTCCCACAGAATGACTGATGAATCAGACTGCTGATCTTTCCATTATCAGCCTAATTAATACATTTAGCACTACAATCCACCCCCAGTCCCATCCCTGGGCTCATTCACACTGTTTTTGAATAGCAAGTTATATAAGGTAGCTACTCATTATAGCTACCAGTGAGAGGCCTCCATAACTCCTTTCCTCCTTCACTTGAAATTCATATAAGCAGACAATAGATAGACCAAGGCATCCTTGCCTGGGAGAAAAAAAAAACCCAAACAAAAACAAAAACAAAAAAACCCACAAAAAACAACCTAACTTGAATTTTCATGTCCAATCTTGAAAAAGACTAATATAAGAAGCAACACAATAAAACCCAGACAAACAAAAATCCACTATTGAAAATTAGTTAAAGCCACCAAAAGACTTATTAAATGTAAAAGCTTCTTAAAATAACTAAAGTTGAGAGAGAGAGTAATAGAGAGAGGCAGATAAAGAACAGCGGGGATGCATACCCTGTGTCCCATGAAAGCTCTTGAACAAAGGAAGGAAGTACCATGAGAGTCAATCTGAAGAAATCACGAACTATGTGACCCCAACAAAACAGCACAAAAGCCCAGATCACTGTGGATCATCAGATAAATTACTTCACTCAAATATATATTCCTGTTCCTATTTTATAGATCAGATATCTTTCCTAGGTTGACTCAGTAACTTTGTCTTCTCTAACTGATTAAATGAAATTGAAAAGGGACTCCTGTGAATATTCTTTCCTGCCAGAATTTATCTATATCTGTCCTAGGCAATAAGCTGTTTCCTTGCCAAGTAGTCTACCTTGATTAGCTTCACAACATGTTGGCTCCCTTAGGACATTCTCTCATCCATAAAATGGGAAATCCTCTCCCTGTACCCCAAAATTACCTGTCTGTAGGACATTTCTTTAAAACCTGACACTTGCTTTATTTCTGGAAAATGTGATAGGAATCAAGCACTCAGCATGCATAATTATTCCACTGTCATCCACGGTTATGTCTAAAAACTCAATGATGAAACACCTCTGAGCTGCATAAGCTTGTTTTCAGGTTTCAGTTATCCATCAGCTCTAACCTTTGAATCAAGACAGGAAGTATGCTGGCTGAAATATATGGCTGTGATGCAAAGCTTAGAGAAGTAATATTTCTCTGCAACTTGAAGCAAATATACCCCTGCTAACATCAGAGAGGACAGCGTGTTTCTAAAGGCAGTTGAAATGCCAACTGTAAAAATTTATCACCCAGAGCTTGGGTTAATAAACATTTCCTTTTGCTCTCTGCTTAGTATCTAGTTCTATGCAAAGCAGTTTGGCTAGTCCAGAAAGGGTGGATAGCTATGGGACAGTGTCTTATTAATCACATAGTGGATGGGCCTTGCTTTCCCTAGAGATTGTACATTCTTTTTCTGTTGTATTTAACAGGCTGAATAGAATCTATTAGTTTGGATGAGGACTCTCATGCCTAAGAGGTTTACATTGTATATGAGGATAAAGAAACTATCATGATCATGTATTACTCTAATAGTGAGCACAGTATTTGATGGTAGGTAGAAAGCACTACTGCTCTCTCCTGTAGGGTCATTATGAGTTAGAATCAACTCAAGGGCAAAAATTGTGTTTTGTTGTTGGTTTGATTGGGTTGGGTTTGGTTTATGGTGCATTTAATGCATAGGGAGATCCAGGCGAGAAGAGACAGAGGACAAGTAAGGAACAGGTAGCACGTTCCAAAGTGGTCCTCAAACAACTGCCATAATCCTGAAATTGGGACTGTGAGAGGAGAGAGAGCAGGCATGTCTGCACATTATGGGCTGATGGTTAGAACTGAAGGATGAGCTTGATGCCTCAAATCACCACTCTCTGAGGGTCACTCAGGCAGTTTGTGTGGACTTCATCTTTGGTTCCTCAACCAGACAGTCCCAGCATCATCTCTATTTACTTTCTAATGGATGCTATTCGGTGAACCCTAGTGTCACTCTGTTACTTTCACTCTTTCTTGATACGTGATCTCCTTCCACGCAATTCACACACTCAGAAACCCAATGGAACTTTGAGGCAATTCTAATTGGATGGCAATTGGTTTGAGGTTTGTTTTATAATTTTGTCATCAGAGCTAATTGACCATCGTCAGGCTGGTTTTGCCATTGTTCTTTACCAAAGTCTGTCTTTTCCTAACATACAAAAAAAAAAGGGGGAGGGGAGAAAAAAAAACCAGTACCAAGTAAATGTCTCATTCTTTCTTCTTCTCATTATAAGAAATAATTCTCCTCCTGACAACCTGTTCTCAGTCCATACATACACTTCACTGGATCTGCCAATATCTTCCTTCTGAGAGCCTTCTCTTATTCTCGATTAATGTAACATCTTGGAGCAAAAAGATTTCTCTTTGATCAAGAAAATATCTTCTGCTTGTCAACCTTTGTGAATGGGGTGGGGCGGGGGGTGGGGGTAGAGCTTTTTCTCCTCCAAAGCAGACTTGGTAAATTTCTGTTGAATCAAATTTCCGGTCAGTGGCTGTGTTTACGCCTTTTGAGATCTAATCACAATCTTATCCTGCAGTTTCTGAAATCAAAGTATTGGGTACCCTGGGGTACTCTAGTTATTTAAAGAGGCTTTCTAAATTATAAAAAAAATGCCCAAAGGTGAATTTCCATCAGGCTTCCATCTTCGAGGTAAATAGACTTGGAGGCGAGTTTGGAGGTTTCATAACATAAAATAAGAGGTGATTTGCTCTATTTTAAAGAATTATTTTAAAATAGTACCTATTAAAATATAAAATGTAATAGAGTGACATTTTTGTTATCTGATTTAAGGAGCTCTAGAAGGAGCTCTGATGGCCTACGCTGCAATCCATAGGGCACACAGTTTGAATCCCCCCACTGCTCTGTCCAAGAAGGATGGGCAATCCCCTCCTGTGCAATTTCAGTTTCTGACAACTCCCTGGAGCTTCAGCTACGGGTCAGTTCTGATTCCATGGTACTCAACAACAGGGTTCTTTTAAACGAGCCCTGGTGGTATAGTGGTAACCACATTTACCGGTATTCCAAATGCATCATACTGGTAATTATATCTTCAGAGGCCGTCTCCCCTCTACACTCCATCAATGCAGAGACTTTGTCTTTCTTGTTCACCAGTGCAGCCACAGAAAAGCCTTGGTTGTATCATGTCATTCAGTTGCTGATAGAAAAGTGGGTAGTTCAAAACCCACCCACTGTACCGCAGAAGAAAGATGTGACAATCTACTTCGATGAAGATAATAGCCATAGAAATGCTATAGGTCAGGTCTTATTTCTTGTAGGTCATTGTGAGTCAGGATCAACTTAACAGCAACAAGCTTAACATAACATGCTGCCTGCTCCATAATGGATATCCAGTGAATATAACTTAAACAATGAAAGATGTTCTCAGGTACTAAAGTTGTACTACATTGATTGGTATAATACATCTATGTAAGACTGTCTGACCATGGTACCAAATGGAATAAAATCAGCATTTGTGATGCTTCATGTGGTTGGAGGGACTGGGAAATGGATAAGACCCAAGTCACTCCTAGGCCTGCAACATTTTGTGCCAATAAGAAACCACTAGTACTTCTATTTAGTAGGACTAGGTAAATGTTAAATAGGTCTATAATAATGTAAATGCAAAGTGTGGCTAAATCATACCTCACAAAAGTTGAGAGGGTTTTTTTATTGCCTGCATTGCTTATTCTAAACAGGTTTGCATGTATCTATGCACCAGATACCATGCTATAGGAGTTATATATGTTACTTCATTTAATCCCAACAATGTGTATTAGGCAAGAGCTATTTTTCCACCTGAATTTCAAAATCATCTTAAGTATAGGTTTGAAGCATTAGACACCAATGATCAAACTCCAGATGAATTGTGGATGGCATCAAGGATATCATCCATGAAGGGAGTAAAAGGTCATTACAAAGACAGAGGAAAATAAAAAAACAAACAAACAAACCTGAAATGGATGTCAGAAGAGACTCGGAAAATTGCGCTAGAGCATTGAGAAGCCAAAACAAAGAGAAAACATGAAGTTAAAAGGCTAAGCAGAAGATTTCAAAGAGCAGCTTGAGGAGACAAAGCAAAGTATAATGTAATGTGCAGAGAACTGGAATTGGAGAATATAAAGTGGATAATTCACACTGCGATTTCTCAAGCTGAGAGAACTGAAAATCAAACTTACGCCTCAAATCACAATATTGAAAGATGCTATGGGCAATATGTTGAATGGTCATAGGAAGCATCAAAAAAGATTAAGGGACTACCCAAAATCACTGTACCACAAAGAATTGACTGATACTAAAAAAAATTCAGTAAGTAACGTATGAGCAAAAGCCAATGATAATGAAGGAAGAAGCTGAAGCTACACTGAAGGCGTTGGCAAAAAATAAGGCCCCAGGAATCAATGGGATACCAATCGACAGTTTCAGCTAACTGGCGCATCCCTGGATGCGCTCACCATTCTATGCCAGGAAATTTGGAGGAAAATTGTCCAACCAACAGATTTAAAGAGGTCCATATTTGTTCCTATTCCCAAGAAAGGTGATCCAACACAATGTGGAATCTATCCAACAATATCATTTATATCACATGTAAGCAAAATCCTCCTAAAGATCATTCAAAAATGGCTAGAACAGTACAAAGAGGTCATGGCACCAGAGATATAATTGTTGATATCAGATGTGTCCTTTATGAAAGTAAAGAATACCAGAAAAATGTCTATTTATACTTTATTGACTATGCAAAGGTATTTGACTGTATGGATCATGACAAGTTGTGGCTGACATTGAGAAGAATCCCAGAGCACTTGGTTGTGCTCATGTAAAACTTATAACTAGACCAAAAGACTGTTTTGTGAACTAAGTAAGGAAACAAACACTACATGGATTAAAATTAAGAATGGTGTGTGTTAGGGTCATGTCCTTTCTATATGCCTATTCAGACTATATGCTGAGCAAATTATTTGAGAAACTAGACTCTGTTAAGAAGAATGCAGCATCAGGATTTAAGGAACACTTGTCAATAATCTGAGTTATGCAGATAGCACTACCTTGCTTGCTGAAAGTGAGAAGAACTTGAAGTACTTGTTGCAGAAGTTCAAAGAATACAGCCTTCAATTAGGATTGTATCTCAATGTCAAGAAGACAAAGATTGTTACCACTGGACAGATAAGTAACATCATGATAGATGGAGAAAAAGATTAAAATTATCAACAACTTCATCTTACTTGGATCCTGGCTACCAACAGTAAAGAAATTAGGAGACAGATTACACTAAATCTGCTGAGACCTCTCCAAATTATTGAGCAGCAATGATTTCAGTTTGAGAACTAAGATGCCTGGCCTGAATCAGACACAACTTAATCCTCAAACTGACATCTCAATGAGATGTAGATAATGAAAACTTCAGAACTAAAGTTAAAATATTACACTATTGATTTAAAATATGAATAATATCCATTTAAAAAAGCCCACTAGAGCTATGAACACCTATATCCTTGATTCTGCTTCTATTCCTAAATTTCTGAACTACTGGCAAAAGCTAAGAACATCTTCTACAGGCATTTCATTCAATTAAGCAAAACTGCTGAACAGAACTTTTCCTGAACAAGTCAGGCTGCCGCATAGCATTCATCCTGTCAGCACTTTTCAATAGTCTTTGAGCAGAAAATACTGCAGAGGTTAAAAAGGTCTACTAGAAGAGAATGATGCGGTAACCTAGTGACTCTCAGTTATCTCATTATCTAACATTTCACATTTACACTAGTGGAAGGGGTAAATCTACTATTAGACTATTTGGGGCATTAATGACATACATCTGGTAGTAATAAACACCAAGGGGCAAGCTGAAAGGAAGTCTGGCTGTGATGGTTAAAGTTATGTGTCAGCGTGGCTAGGCTATAACTCTTAATGGCTTGGCAGTTCTGTAATGACGGAATCATTCCATTTTTTGCAGAATTCTAATATTCACATAACAACCTGATCTCTAAAATCCAACCATGTCACGAAGTGAAGTGAGTGAGTGTGTGTGTGTGTGTGTGTAGTGTTTACTTTGTCCCAGGTGCTAACAAAGCTGTTCATCCATGACTCATTCATTCTCCATTCTCCCACCAGGTATGAGAGATTTCCTACCATGGTTCACTGAATCTATATTGTCATCACTTCTAGGCTACATCATAAGTATGGCTAAGAAAGGAAAAGTGCTAGCAACTAAATTACAAGATGGTACTGCTGATAAGATACATGTTTATTTCAAGGATATTAAGATTAAAAGGGTACAACTTAAAATTGATGAGAAAAAATATTTTACTCATGAAGTAACTTCAGGAAACCAAAAGATATGAAGTCATTTTCCCAAGGTCATGTACTTGGTTTCTAAATTTTACTTCAGTCTTAACTTAGTCTAGTTTTGTGAGTGCCTCCTTCTCCTTACCAATTGCTGTGCATATGAGGGAGAAAGACAACAGTGTGCCTCTACTCTTGCTCTCCTGAAGCCTTGGAAGGATGATAAACACACCAGTAATAAAACAGCCTTCAAAATGCAAAATTGGGGCCATATACAAGATCATCTTCTCTGAATAGAGTCCAGTGGATTGCCAGAGGCTTCAAAGTGGTGCAGTTCAAAGAATATAATTTTCAGAATGGGTTTATGTTTGTTTCTTTATTTCCAACCAATATTTTTATTTAAAAGAAAATTTCAGCCAAAATATCCTGTCAACTCTTTGTTAAGTTGAGGTAGAATATTTCTGAGGGAAGAGATGGTATCCTGTGACTTGGCTTATATCTGTACTTTCAGCCCAAGGTGGTCTTTGTGTGCCCTCGAATAAGAACCAACCCATTGCTGACCCTCCAGTGGGTTTTCAGCAGATCACACAGGAAGAGATCACCCAGTCTTATACCACAAAGCTGGTAGATTTGAACCCCGTGCCTTTGGGATTGCACCATAGCTTCTTACCCAGTAGACTACCAAAGCTTCCTTGAGAAGGAAAGAATTTGAGAGGGGGAGGCTGAACCATGAGGGATGTTGAGATGGTTCTTATTATAGAAGGGACTCCCTTGAGGAGAATGTCTGAAGTATAAGGCCATGGAGTTGGGTGAAATGGAGAGGGTGCATGTGCTTCCACGTCTCAGCTAATAGATGTGGGATAATCTTTTCCTCCATCATCAGCTCCTTCTTGAGCACCTTACTGGGGCAGATGTCCTTCCTCTTGTATATTGTCTGCCTAACACTCATTTCTAGCACTTTATCTTTCACACTAATGTAAAACTGTCTTTAGGACTTTAATAATTAGCTGTTCTCTATTTGGTATTATTTCCTCCAATATCTTCATGACCAACTCCCTCATCTTTACCAAATCTTGTCTCAGATGTTTCTTTCACAGTGAGTCCAGGATTAACCACCTCACTTAAAAATCCAATCTTCATCGCTATCACAACCTTATGCTATATCATAACCCTGATCTTCACTAGTCTTCTCTTTTTAACTTTTCCCCATGACAGCTATAAACTCCAATTTCACCAGTTGCATGTTTGTTAGGTTTGTTGTATTTTCAGCTCTCTCATTGGGATATAAGTTCCATGAAAAGAGGAATTTTTTTTCAGTTGTCATTCAGAGTCCTTGGACAAGTATTTTTTCAATTAATTCATAAGTGTTTAACTAGATGACTATACTTCTAGTCTATATTCTAAAAAAATATTATGTTTTGAAAGGACAGAAAGCAAAACTCCTGTATACATCTAGGTCCTCAGCAAATGACAGAACTGGCTCATAGTAAACATTTGAGGAATTGTAAACTACTGGTGCTCTGTGGGAGAAAAATGGACAATTTCCACCACTGTGACTTATAGCCACTATAAATCCACTGGAGGGTCGTCTGTGAGTCAGTTCTGAATTGATGGCATACAAAAATATTCAAATGCATTTGGCCTCATTTCCACGTGTGAAAGTTAAGTTAGATTTTCAACTCAAGATTTAACTTTGATGAGTAAGGAACCACAACATCTTCTTTGTTGTTGTTGTTATGTGCAGTTGAGTCACTTGAGACTCATAGTGACCCTATGTACAACAACTCTGAACCCTGCTCTTTTGTGAGCTTTTTTTTTATTGTCCCCAACACACCTACCTTTATTACATTAGTCACTGAGTCAATCCATCTCACTTGGGGCCTTACTTTCTTGTGTGGTCCCCCACCCTTCTAAGCATGATGTCCTTCTCCAAGGACTAGTCCCTCCTGGCAACATGCCCTAAGTATGTGAGAATGGAACATCAAAATCTTTCCCTTCAAGAAGTGGCCTACTTTCATCCTTTCCAGGACAAACCCGTTTGTTCTCTTAGCAGTCTATGATATATTCAACACCCTTCTCTAGCACCACAACTCAGAGGCTTCAATTCTTCTATCATACTTAGTCATTTTCAACTCTCTGATGCATAACAACTAATTGTGAAAACCATGGCTTGGATCAGGTGCAATTTAGTCTCTAGACTGACACTGTTGCTCTTTAATACTCTGGACAGATCCCTGACAGCAGATTTTCCCAGTGTAATTTGTCTTTTTATTTCCTGGCTGCTGGTACCAAGAGTGTTGATTAAGGAGCTAAGCAAGCTGAAGTGTTAACAATCTCAATGTCCTGCCCATAATTAGTAGATGATATAATAATAATCTTGAACATATTGTGATTTTAAGGTAAACAGTGTTTAATTCCCCTCAGAACCTAACCTTGCTACTGTCTTTTCCCAGCTTTCTGAATAAATCATAAATAAAAACCCATGCTTACATTAAGGGGAGCTGAAATTATCTGTCATTCAGAGACTTTGGAGTCTCCGAATTTCATTCCTGACTCGGAATGACCTTATGGTCATAGTAAGTACTTGGGTCAGTCACATCAAATTGTTTCCTCTCATTCTTCATATAATCAGGAGGTTATGGACATTCAACTTCCCCATCACATGGTGATTTGTCAGGCAGTAAACACTGAAAACATTTTTTTAAAAGAAGGTAGGTTTGCTTTGTGTGTGGTTCCAATGAGATCAACACTAGGACCAGGGGAGAGGGTGGGATGGGCTTTTAAAGGAAACTGCTTTCGGTTTCCGGCTCAGTTTACATGTATTGAGCACCTGTTGGGTTCTAAAATCTCTGTTGTTGGGTTAATGGAACTCTTAAGGACCCCGTCTAACAAAGCAGAACTGCCCCATCAGGACTTCTTGGCTGTGACCTTTATGAACACAGATCGCCAGGTGTTTCTCCCACAGAGCAGCTGGCTGGATTCTTAACACCCACCTTTCAGTTAGTAGCTGAGATCTTAACAATTATGTCACCAGGGTTCTTTTAGAGGGTCCGTTGGACTGGAATTCTTCCCCTTAGTTTTGCACATTCAGAAACTGAGATACAGAGATATAATCTATTAAAAATTGCACAGTTTTTATATGTAGAATTTATAAAATACTTGAGAACCACAGCAAGATAAAGGTGAATAATCCAATTGAAAAAATGGACACAGGATATGAACAGACACTTCACAAAAGAAGACATTCAGATGGCCAACAAACACATGAAGAAATGTTCAAAATCCCTAGCTTCAAGAGAGATGCAAATCAAAACAACTATGAGATATCATCTCACCCCAGTAAGACAAGCAAAAATTAACAGAACAACAAGCAACAAATGCTGGTGAGGTTGTGGAGAAACTGGAACCCTTATTGACTGTTGGTGGGAGTGTAAAATGGTGCAACCACTGTGAAAGGTGGTATGGCGCTCTCTTCAAGAGTTACAAATAGAGATACCATTTGACCCAGCATTTCCACTACTGGGAATATACCCTAAATAGACCATAACTGACATCCAAGTATATGCACATCTATGTTCATCGCAGTTTTGTTCACAATAGCTAGGAGTTGGAAACAACCTAAGTGCCCATCAACAAACAAATGGATAGAGAAGCTGTGGTTTGTTCACACAATGGAATACTATGCTGCATTGAAAAACAAGAAACTCATGCAATATTATTCAAAATGGGTGACCCTGGAGGACATTATGCTGAGTAAAATATCTCAGGCACAAAAGGACAAATACTGCATGGTGCCGCTGTTGTAGAAAGTGACTGACATCAGAGTTGGGGTAAGACTGAGAAAAACTGGATAGATTATGTATACTGAATTGAAACAGATGAGGGAGAGAACAGTTTAAAAGCGATATATGATAGCACATTATTATTATGACAAGAATCCAGAATTAAGGTTGCATAGTGGAGTGCATTGGGGGGAGGGAGGGGTTGGGTCAGGGTCAGGGTCGGGAGGATTGTGTACCAACCAAGAAGTTTATCTGTTGCTTTTCAAAGAGAGGAGAGAACTGGGCGTGGGGGGTAAAGAAAAAAGTGCAACAATGAATGAATGAAAAATCCAAATCTCTATAAATGTTCATTAAAATTTAAAAAAAAAAATTGCACAGCTTTTAAGTAGCCAAGTCAATTTCTGAACCCAGAACAGCCTGATCTCATGCTATTTTTATGTGCCTTCCATAAACAAATGTAAATGTTCAAGTGATCATCTTGCCTCATCAGATTGGAATTCCTGCAGCAATGTGTTTTCTTTCTCTACACTGCAAACTTAGTGACAATAAGATCCTGAAAAGTAAAGACCAAAGTGTCATCTACATTTTTAGCCCAGATCAAAGATAAAAGGCTACTGAAGAGGCTGTGTCAGCATCTATAAAACATCTCGATTAATGAGATACAATTGCCTGAGACACACACAGAAAATAAATACTTGTGGAAATGTCATGAAACATGAACTGTTGATCCCAGCCATGTTCTTAAATCTCATATTTATCTTTGAGTGGCCAGCTAATAACACTGGGCTGGGGAAAGAGAGGGGAAGGCAATTATTTCAAGATAATTAATCTTCATCGTTCCACCCAGCAATGAAACCAAAAGTACTATTTGTTGTGGTCCAGCAAGCGCAGCCGTTGGGCAAGTTCAGATTTGCCTCTCCTTCCATATGCGGGGGACCTGTCAGTTGGCGCTGAAGTGTAAACTGGTCTGACAGGCTGCTGAGACACCCTGAGAGAGAATGTAAGCTGGAGTGGGCCCTGGTCCCAGGAGATTCTGATGATGAGTTGCCTGAAATGATCAACAGGCAGGACAGGACATGTAAAACCTGCTCTCACTGTGTCCCCAGGGAATCAGAAGCACTGGGAGATCCAGAGGGGGAGACAGCGTGCTGGTCCCTAGAGTGGTGTTTCTTCTCTGATTATAATCAAAATCCCACAGCTGCATGGACACCCGGGCTGGTTGGTACCCAATTAGTCACATCTCTCACCATGACAGTGACTGCCTGATTCCTTGGGTACAATGAAAGGTGACATGTTCTCCAGCTCTTTCTAACAAGGGGAAACAGTTTAATGGGATGAGAAGAGTGCCTGTGAAGAGTACGGTGTCTGCCTTTTAAGATTATTGATGATTAAATGGCATAGCTCATGGGATACCATAGCACGTGCCACTTACATTAACAATATGAAATGCAGAATACACCCCCTCCAAGCTGTTGTGGTGGGTGGTGGTGGTGGTGGTGGTGGTGGTGGTGGTGGTGTATGTCATCTAGGAACAGTTAAAAGAGGTGGTCTGGCTTCAGTGTGTGTTCCTCCACTCTGAAGTTGACAGCAACTTACCTTAACGATATGAAAAACAGAACACACCCCTTCCAAGCGAGGTACAGTGGGACGGGACAGAAAGCAGATTTACCGCCACCCTGCTTATACAAATTCGAATTTGCAAAACTTAAAAACCTTAATGCATTAAATCTCAATGTGGAGTGGTTTAGTAGTATATGGGGATCCAAAACCAGACCCAGAATTATCAATACAATTCTGTCTCCTGAGGACCTTCTAAATCTATAAGCCTGTGAATGTTAATGACAGGAGACTGCTTCCTTATTCTCCCACAGAATGTCTAATGGATTCAAACTGCCAGCTTGGTGAGTAACAGTCCAGCACTTAAGCTTCTACACTACTATACGGAAAGGACACATAATTCCCTGTGAGGGTGTGGGGAAGGAGGAAGGGAGGAGTCCCAGGATTGTTACAGAAGATGATACAGAGTCAAGCGATTCTCTTTTAACACTAAATGTGTTCTACCTAGAACACACATATTAATGTCAACTTCATGCCAAGTTATTCCATCTTCCCATTCAAAACAACTTACAAATTAAAGGCATAGAATAAGACAACTGAAATATACCTGAGAAAGTTTTGAGGTTGTATTTTTAAAACAAACAAAAAAAATGCAAACACAAAACTATTTGGGTATACATCTCTCTCGGTGTGTATAATGCTGAAAACAAAATAAACAAGAAGCTGAATCCAAGGAGGTTATGTAACTTAACATGCGGTGAAGTTATGTTGAAGCCAAAAAAAAAAAATTCCTTCTATCTCTGCTGTACTAATATCGTCCAGGGTTCTTAGCCCTTCTAGACTGACTTTCCTGTATCTGAAACACTTATTTACTCATCAGAAGAGTGAACAAATGCTTTTCAAAAACAGACTTGGAAAATTATGTTGTTGTTTTCTTTAAGAGCAAAAAATTCGGATCTCTCTGGTCCTAATCCAGCAGCATTCCTCAATTCACTCAACTGGGAAAACATTTGCAAAATCTTACCACAAACTTATCTATATTTCATTTTCAAATGTCATGTATTTTCCTTCTACTATACATAGAAATAATGTTGGACTTATCTTGGAATAGAGAATAGATAAAGTAAGAAGACTACTGGTTGCCAGTTACTATGCAATTTGTTTCCTGTCATCCTTATAGGCTGAGATATAGGGATGGTTACCCATTTATACATAAACTGAAGCCCTAGTGACATATTGCATTATGTGTTAGGCTGCTAACCAGAAGGTCAATGGTTTGAGTCCACCACCACTCCACAGAGTAAGGGTTTGGTAGATTGCTCCAATTATGATTGCCTTGGAAATCTGATAAAGGTTGCCTTGAATGGAATTGACAACAGCAGTGAGCTTGTATTTGAACATTAGGGGGATCTTAGAGGCCTAGTTATAAGAAGCTACACTGCAGTCCCAAAGGCACATAGTTCAAATCCACCAGCTGCTCCACAGGACAAGGATGGGCACTCTCCTTCCCTGCAGTGAGTTGGTTCTGACTCCACAGCACACAACAACAACAGCAGCAAGTTGAAATAGCTGTGCTGACTTATGAAGGGTACTCAGTTAAAAGAAGTGGAATAGTTTGAATGTATAATCCTCCACTCTGAAGTTTACAGTCCACTTACCTGAACAATAGGAAACTCTTGTCAAACGAGACATAGTGGGATGGGACAGAAAGCAGATTTACACTTCTGCTATTTTTCTTCTTTCTCTTGTTCCTTAGAAAGGTGAGAACCAGGTCAGTGAAAGCACTCAATTTGTTGATCCTTGAAGTTGCCATGAGAACAAGAGCCTTTCCAGCCTAAAGTTCTCCGTGCAGAGGGAAAGCATTTTCTGGTTCGCTTATTCGCTTATAAATGCATCTGCAAAGACTGCATGCTGAGTCTGGAAGTAGGATCTTCTGACCTTTAGGAGCATCTGGCCCCATTAGAAGAGTTGTGACATATTCCCATTCAAGACTGGGACTTCCCACAAGTAGTGTTTTACAACTTTAGAGAAAGGAAAAGTGACTATTTCTGTGTCATAGCTTCCTCGTCCAAAAGTTGGTATAATAGTAACCTCACAGGGTCTTTAAAACTGTGATGTTGAGAAGAATATTTAACACATGGACTGCCAATGGAACAAATAAATCTGGTTTAGACAAAATGCAGCCAGAATGCTCCTTAAAAACAAGGCTGATGGACTTCACCTCATATACTTTGGGCATGTTATCAGAAGGAGCCAGCCCCTAGAGAAAGACACCAGGCTCTGTAAAGTTAGACACACAGCTCGTTGCTGTGGAGCCAGACCGCTTCGTAGCCCACCCTCCACAGGGTTTCTGAGGCTGTAAATGACGCCAGAGGAACTTGGCTATTTTTCCCCCTCAGAGCTCCTGGTAGATTTGAACTGCCAGAGAAATGACTCCTTTGGGTTTAACAGCACATCTCCCTATAGACTTTGCCACCAGAGTGCCCTACATAGTACAAAGTCGTCTAAAAAGAAGGCCTTCAATGAGATGGACTGACATAGTGGCTTCCGTGAGAGATTTAAACACAGTAGCAATTGTGAGGATGGTACAGGATCAGGTAATGGTTTGTTCTGTTGACCATAGGTTTGCTGTGAGTGGGGCTGACTTGCTGGTACTTAACAACAATAACAAATACATGTAAGAAAGGTAAGCTTCAATTTTGTATGCTGTTGTGGCTGTGTACCATCACGTTGGAACTGTCTCAGCTAGCTGACCCTCCAGCAGGTTTCCAGAGGTGCTAAATCACATGGAGGAGATTGCCTGCCCAACCTTCTCCTGAGGAATAACTAGTGAATAAAGTAGAAAGAATTATATCCAGATACCAAGATATTTGCATGGTTCCAATAAGAGGCAATTATGCAAAACAAAAATACTTTGCATATAAAACAAATAAGTTCATTACTGTCAAATTGATTCTGATTTATGGTGTCTGACTTACAGTGATTCCAGATACAAGGGAGCAGTGCTCCATAGACTTTCCTGGATGGTGATCTTTATGAAAGTGACTCACGAAGGCTTTCTTTGGCAGTACCCCTGGCTAGGTTCAAGCTGCCAACATTTAGGTTAGTAGTTGAACACTAACACTAACCTGTGGCACCGGTTGATTTACTATGCACATAGTCTGATCAGTGGCAGGCACTCATAGGTGATTGTTGCTGAGTATTTGTTTTTACAAAGAAATTTTTAACAGGATCATCAAACAGGTGGCTCCTGCCCTCTATGAAATCATTCAGATTCTAGTTTTCCCTTGCTGCTGTAACATATTCCTATCCTCTCGTATTTAAATCTAGCAATAGCTGGTGAGTCCTTCTTATGTTGCAGTAGAAGGCAGAACATACTATTCTAACTTTTCTCTTTAATCCCATGTAGTCCAAGGTAATCTATCTAATTTATTTTGTCATATAAAGTCACATATTCACAAGTTCTGGGAAATAAGGGACAGAAAATGAGGGAGTATTATTCTGCCTTCCAAATCCTCCATAACCATATGGCACATCAATTAAATTTCCTTGTCCTTAGTGACACTGTCCTGGAACTCTCCCCACCTTCATCACCTTCTCTTTACCAGCCTAGCATGTTCCTTTATGGTTTTTTAAAAATTTTTTATATTGATTTGCTTATAAAGTTCATATACATTGTGTTTTATACTATCCTTCATTCACATTGTTTCATACTATCATTCCCATTCATTATGTTTTATAAAATCAATTTCCAATGAACTATGCCCACCATTGCTCTGTCTTTCCAGATCCCTGTCAGATCTTTCCCTTTTTCTTTACCCACACCACCTTCCACCCATTAAATTGTGGCACCCTATTATTTCCCCGCCGCTCAACCTCACCTCTTTGCTCCAGCACTCCCCACCTTGGATCCTCATACACATTTTACTAGTTATCTTTCCACTTCTACAATAATGTTCTTATGTAGTATTTGTCCTTATAAGTCTGAGTTAATTCATTCAGAATAATAATATGTTCCTTTTACAGTAACAGAACCAAAACCATATCCTCTGACCAAAGCAGAAAACATTAGTTTTCTCTCCTTAGTTCTACAAGTGTTAACTAATACTACAATATAAACTCAGATACAAAGTGTGAGTTTCCTTGGTTGGAAAGTGCTGACTGGTGAAAACTGAGCTTGTGAACACAGTTTGGTATAGCAGAAAGTCTGAGGGTCTCAGAAGCAAGCAGATTTGAGTCCTGCCTCATTGTTTGATGGCTGGTGTGACACTGAACGTGCTGTGCATGCTGAGTCTGCATTATAAAATCTGTTGCAAATGGCTGATATATTGCAGTGCAAAGCTGTATTGAGTACTGCATGAGAAAATCTGCTTTTAATAAACTCCTCGGGCCTCTTTCCTGCAGTCTAGTCCTTCATGTCTTATAAACGTGATCCTCAAATCATGGGATGCTTGAGAAGAAGACCAACATAAAATGCAAACTAGAAAAATATCAGAAATCCCAAGCTGAATGTGTAGGGTCAGGGGCAAAAACTTTTGAATCACACACACACACACACACACCAATTTTGAGTTTATTTTCTTTTTCTTTTTTAGCTATTTGAATCTCATTTCCTTTGTGAGATGTGGAATGCATGCATGGCAAGATTATATTGTAGCAAATAATAAAGCAGAATTCATTTTCTGTTATGTACTTTGCATGTGTCATTCCATTTTATCTTCACAGAACCTTTCCTGACAATGCCATCATAGTCTGCATTTCATACATGAAGGAGTAGACTAAAGGGGTTAAGCAATATGCCTAAAAATCCACAGCCAGGAATGGCAGGACTAGGACTTAAACATAAATCTCTCTTCAGAGTCAGTAAACTGAGTGACACCATGCACTTAAGAGTGCTTAGTACAATGCTAGGCACCCAGTAAGCAGTGTTTCAATAAAGTTTCTCACAGCCAGATTGCATAACAGAGGATGATTGGCTGCTGCTACATTGTAGATTTCCCCACTTGGCAAGAGGCCACCACACATTGAAATGCAAGAGACACAGGAGGGATGGGAGAGTCAGTTGTGTTATTTGCATCTAATTCCACTTGTCTAATGGACTTGTTAAAAGCACCCTAGGTGGAAAGTGTGAGTCTTAATGGCATTTTATAAAAGTTGCTGTGATGAATTAACACATAAAGCAAATTAAAAACAGCTTATCGCTTTTTAACTTGCATGATGGGGGCACAGTGGCAATTTTTTCCCCAGACGTGAGGCTCCATTAATATCCAGAAGAGCCAGAAGCTGCTGAAATGTGTCAGCTGTTCGGCTTTCAGGGACCTGACAAGTTTGAATCAGTGTAATCCTAGTGGGGGCAGATTGTCCAAGATGAATAGTGCTCACAGAAAGAATTCCTCCCGAGCTGAGCTCTTCCGGAGGACACCTAGTGGGACACCTTGGGCTGTGACACTTCCCCTCAGAATTTGTTGAAAATAGATGGAACATAGTAGAATGGTTGCCACACCAGGAGAGGACTCTAGGGAACAGTTTTGAATCCCCCCTCCCCTTCCAAATAGAGATATTTAGCCTTGAGAGATGAGGAGCTTTAGAAGGCCATTGACATTTGGTCAAGCTAGAAGCAAGAAAGGACATTCTAGTGGCATAGCCAATGGGGTGTTATGTTGCTAATCCAGAAGCCACACCTCTCTGGTGGTTCAAATCTGTCAGATACTCTGCAGAAGAATGATCCATCATCTCCTTCTGTGCAATTTACAGCTCAGAAACCTGCTTAACAGCCAGTTATGAGTTCATTCTGGCTTGAAGGCAAGGAGGTCTTTGAGAGAAATGAAGTTCATGATTCAAAGCCAATATTGTTTTTTCAGCTGTAATGTAAACCCCAAATCCTCTTGCCATCTTGTCAATTCTGATTTATCAGGATAGGGCTTGCAATACTTACAAGTATGGCTTCATTTGATCCTTTCCATAACACTTTCAGATAACTTGTGCTGTATTATGGCAATTTTACTAGTAAGGAAAGCGTTAAATGACTTGCTCCAGGTCACATCATAAAACACTACAAGCGACAGGCAGTCTGACTCTAGGGCCCACTTTCCTAACCACTGTCAGCTTTCCTGATGGCCTCTCTGCCTACTTTCCCAGCATGACGTATGTAAGAAAAGCCTGAATCTTATACCTGGGTGAAGTCTGAAACCCAGCTAGACTTTTAGAGTAAGAAATATTGACACAAGAGATGAATGATAAAGATGCTTCAGGACTTTGTGGAGGATGTTATTAATTAAAGCTTAAGGGAGGATTAGCAGTGCAGGTTGCTACTACTAAACAGTTAATATGGCTAGACTTCAATAGCCTAGGAAATTAAACAGTATTAAAAAAAAAAAAAAAGAGCCAGGGAGCTCTGGTGGCCTAGTTTCAAGAAGCAACACTGCAATCCCAAAGGTGCACAATTCAAATCCACCAGATGCTCTCCTGGAAAAGGGGGGCAATTTCCTCCTGTACCAGTCAGAGATGATTTGACAGTACACACACAAAAAAATTAATAAAATAAAAAAATTTTTTAAAGAGCCAGGAATGTGGATTTTGAAGTCAGAAGGACCTGAGTTTATAATTAGTGTCTACCACATACATATGTGACCTGGAACAGATTATTTAATTTTCCAAGCCTCTTTCCTGAATCTATTAAAAGGATCATCCCAATTTTAACTTTAGGGTTGTTTTGAGGTTAAACTAGACAATAAGTACAAAGTTTTAGGATCCACAATCAACATCTGTAATACCAGAAGTCAAGAAATTAAAAGACATATTGCATTGAGCAATCTACTACCAAAGATCTCTTTAAAGTACAAAAGAGCAAGGATGTCATGTTAAGACTAAGGTACACCAGATCCAAGAAATTACTTCTTTTGCATGTGGAAGCTGGATGATGAATAAGGAAGACTAAAGAAGAATATTTTAATTGTGGTGTTGGCAAAGAGCATAAGACTGTATGGTGCAGGATAGGGCATAATTGATTTTGAGCTGTTGTTCACAGAGTTAGTAAGAGTCAACATCTCTACTCAATGGCACCTAACAACAACAATAATTAAGAGTATAAGTAACGGCTACCATTGTGACTAGCATGGAGTCTTAAAGTGGCACAAACAGAAAAGCACTTGACTACTGGCTAGAAGATTAGTCTCAGGCCTGTTATCTTACCTCTTTTATTCAGAGTGGTTTTTGTAGAATGCATTTTTATAAGTATCCACTTAAGACAAAAAGGGAAGAAGATAATAACAACTGTCTTCAAGTCAGAGATGGTCACAGTTGATGTGTCAGGGACTATGCTTTGTGTATATTACCTTATGTAACACTTAATTGTTATAACAATTCCAAGGTGAAGGTAGTATTATCCACAGTGTGATCAGTATCATCACCATTACACAGGAAGAAAATGAAGCCTAAGAGAGGTTGAGTAGTTTACCTACATAATTAGCTAAACAGCTAGCAAGAGTTAACAGGGTCAGGATTCTATATTCTTACTATACTGCACTCTGTTATGTTACACCTGCCATCAGCTGTGTGATATAGATTAGATAGACAGATGATAGATAGATAGATAGATAGATAGATAGATAGATAGATAGATAGATAGATAGATAGATAGATACAGGCATACCTCAGAGAACTTGTTGGTTATATGTACTGTGGAGTCAAAACCAACTTATACCTGACCAGCAGGTTTTCAGAGGCAGTAATTTGAGTGGGAGGAGATTGCTCATCTTTCTCCCACAGAGCAGCTGGTGAACTTAAACTGCATGTCGTTGGGTTGACTGCACAGCTCCTTGGCACTAACCCACTAGTGCTTCCTTCCCTCAAAGATGCTGTGGTTTTAGTCACAGTCTACCATCGTAAAGTGAATGTAACTAATTTCTGTGGCTTCTTACATCCAGAGAAGTGACAGGAGTGGTTCCTCTGAGCTTGTATGCCCTTCTTCCTGGTGGGGGCTTTGTTTGAACCTTTGGTTGGGAAGATACATATAATGGACCTGGAAATTATTCACTCCAGAAGAATGGCTCCCCAATTTTGTGACTTGAGCACAGAGTTAATGGAAAAGGTTGTGTTGTAAATTATTTCACTTTTCCTCCAGAATCGGAGAGCTCTAGATGCTGTCTTCGGCTCTATTTGGTTGTCATGACAGCAGATATGACATTTCTTTCATTGGGAAGAAAAAAAGAAGAAAGGAAATAATCACACATGGTTCTGACTGATTTTTAAAAAATTGTTTCCCAGATTCGACTAGTTTTGTATGCAGAGTGGTTACGTGGCAAGAAAATTCTTAGAGTAGAATCAGAGGGGAAGAAATAGGGAGGTGGTGAAATGACTTTCTGGAAAAATCATATGGGGGGGTGGTGATGATTGCTGTGACAGGGGGATAGGGGAGAGAATGGACAATATATGGCTTGACACAAACTGTCAGCTCCTTAAGGTAAAATCTGGTTACCAAGGTCTTGCTCATCATTTTAATTATGCTTTCAATTCCCATTCCCCACTGCACATGTATATTATTTAAGCTTAGCAAAAGGTCAGCAAATGCTCCATGGTGGAAGACACAATTCAGTATGCTATGTGCAATGATGTGGCAGAATCAGCATTTTGTGGAAGCACAAAAGAGACATGCATCCTTTCATCAATGTACACATATGTACTTAAGCAGGCTTTCATTTGTTCCATTTTAAGCACTTGTTATTAGTTACTTCTGTCAAATTTCAGTGTCAGCCCAATTCTCCAGTGAATGAAAGGGTCATGTGCCCTAATTTGAAACATCAGAATTGAAATCATTTTTCCTGATTATAAGGGAAAGAAATAGTTTGACACATGTGAGATTTCTTTCAGACAAAAATAGTCCATTTCAGAAAAATTTCCATGTTTCTCTTCTTTTTCTTGTGGCATTTTAATCTGCTTGCATTAGGAGGGTTAAAAAGATCTCCTTTCGAGACTAAAGTGCTTTTGGCATCTTGTATTATTAATTACTTTTTAACAACTAATGGTCTTCAAAAAAAGAAGTCCCCTATCCTTAGGGTGCTATAGGCTACCATAGAAACCACCAAGGTGAGGCAAATGTCAGCCTCAGCATCTGACCAGTGCAGTTTGCTTGCTTACCATAATCTAGGTCATCATCCAGGAAATTGTTGTCAAGTAGATGGTGGGTTCTCAGGGAAAATTCAAAACTGTGAGTTCTAGATGTGAGCCACCAGAGATTCCTAACAGTGTGCTTTTCTGTCATTTTCTCCAGAGCCATGTTTGACTATGACAAGAGCAAGGACAGTGGGCTGCCAAGTCAAGGACTTAGCTTTAAATATGGAGACATTCTCCATGTCATCAACGCCTCGGATGATGAATGGTGGCAAGCCAGGCGAGTCACCCTGGAGGGCGACAGTGAGGAGATGGGAGTCATCCCCAGCAAAAGGAGGTAAGAATGCTTTTCGGGTATTTCGGGATATTAGCTTTTCTGTTACCCGGGAAGTGGAGCTGATGGGTAGGGGTGGTATAAGTGGGAAAACTGTCAATGAAAGAACTATTTAAGTGAGACAGTCAATCCATGAGAAAATTGTCAGTGGTGACAGATGAAAAAAATTTAAAACTCTTAACTCTCTTCATATTAGGATTTTACCAAATTTAATGGCTTTGAGAAGATGGAGCAGGGGCAGAGAATCTGCTCAAACTTCCTTCACAGACCTTTTACAAGTATCCATATGTCCAATACATGTTTGACTGAGTTGATCTGTTCCTATACAGATTTAGAAACTCAGAGGGCTTGTTCTAGATATGTAATAGTTTTCAAGAGAATTTTATAATTTGTGAAAGCCAGACAGATTGTTTTCTAATCTTGCTGTGGAATACTTCCAAATGAAAAAGAAAATCCTTATCCCAAATCAGATGCTTGGACTATGCACTGTCAAGATTCTTAGGTGATACAAAGACTATCTGCAGTTGCTTTTTTTCACTGAAACACTAACTTCTTTACTCCTATTCCTCTCCTCAATCCTCAGCTCCAGCTTCCATTTAAGATTTTTTGTTCCCGCCATGCCTTCTCTGAGTCAGAACTGTCCTATGCTTTCTTCTTTGAGCATGCCTTCAATCTGCTTTTAAGAAGCAGGCAAATGTTTTAGAAGAGCGAACTCCTTCATTTGCCCTAGCAGTTTCTAATAACCACTGCTAGAGAGGAGTTTTTCTTCCACAAATGTCTTTTTTGACAGCAAGAAGTAGAAATTTTCTGTCTATCCAATGGAAAATAGATGTGGCATGAAATCAAAGTCCGGTATCATGCTTATTTAAAATAGTCACCATCTACTCTTGAGCTGCAAGTTCCTCAAAGGACCCTTATAGTAACATCAGATCCAGAAATCCAAAGCGCCCCAGAAATGGTCTTATGCAAAGTTGGATATTCACGTGTTGAATATCACAAAGTGATATAGTTAGTTAGCTGGTAAAAATCATAGACAAGATACATGAATTATACCCAAGAGTAACTCTGTGAGGCACCCCAGCAAAGAATGGACCCTGCACTTGGGTGAGCAAGGGGTGAGTGCAGGCAAATTACTCCTCGTTTACCTTTAGTGAGCAGGCATCAGGATGAAACGGTTGCACTTCTGGGTCTTCTCTCAAGTCTCTTTGCCTCTCCATCTCCTATCTGCAGATAGACTATTTCTCTTTTTCCTTGAATATCTTCAAACGTAAAGAACTGGGCTTCTGGGTAATTGCCTAACATTGCATTGTAAGAGAATCCTGGCTTTATGCAATGACTTGTAGTGTTTACTGAAAGGTTAAGTATTCAAAGCAGTGGCTCTCAGGGCCATTTTTTTATATTCAGTGGTTCTCCATTTCCATTTCTATCAAAACAATATGAATTTGGTTGGCTTTAATTTAAATCATCAAAGCTGTCTGAGGAGCTATCCTCTAGATGGAGCGATTATGGCGAATGCTGTTCCAAGGATAAAAACAGGATTGTAGAAGGAAAGCTATGGAAGAATAGATTTCAGGTCATTTTAAAGAAATCCTTTTAATACTCAGAGCTGCTTAGAGACCGTCTAGACAACCTGAAGAAATTGTGGGCAGGAGCAATAGTTGTCACAGAAAGAGAACATTATAAAAACTTTTATATACTTCTGTCTACCAGTTCTCTTTACAAACATGCCTTCCTAAGATTCTGGTCCAGTCCAACCTGAATAGGTCCTGGAAATCTGTATTTGTTTACATATTCCCTCATATGATCCTAACGATTGAAAAATGCCTTGACAGAAAACATTGTGAAACTGATTCAAGTTTGGATGAGAGGGCTGAAGTATATCATTTCAGGTTCTTTGCAAGCCTGAGATTCCGTGACTACTTCTAATTTTTGTCAATAGTCATTCACTTGCCCAATGACACATAATTATCCTCCCTAAGAAACATTCTCAGTTCTTCTTCCCAAGATAATTTTCCATCTACTTACCATCACTACTGAGGTAGCTGTTGGTCTCTGTCCCATTTTGGATGGAAACCATCTTAACCTTAGTACAGCTGGCCTTTAAGAGAAGCTTAGTGCTTTGATTCCAATATTGATACTTATTTCAGTTTTATTTCATGAAGGGTTTTAATAGTGTAAAAAGAGTGTATCTGATACAGGAGTAACAGGGTCTGACCTCCATTAACTACACAAGGGGGTAAAAACCTCCATCAAGAACATGCAGCTCACAGGAGCAATGATTTTGTAAATTATTACCTAACTTGGAAGGGACTAGAGAGCATTATGCTGAGTGAACTAACTCAGTCTCACAAGGATAAATATTGTATAAAACCATTATTGTAGAATGAGTATAGGGATCCAAGGGAGGTGGGGGAAGGTAGAAGCAGAGGGTTGAGGATGTGCAGGAGTGGGTGATTAATCATGGAGTTGTAAAATTTTATGGGTGGGGAGATGAGGGAAACTGGAATAATCTAGTCTCAAAAACAGTGTATTCAAATTCTGTAAATAAACTAGTACTAAAAAAAAAGAAGAACATGAACAATGCCAAACCAATCCCTGTGGGGACAGACATGCCTTCATGCTCCTGCACCTCCTTCTGTCAATTCTAACCTCAGTCATCCCTTCCCTCACATCTCTCACTTCACTACCTTTGGGGTTGATAATTCATTGCAGTGACCACACAGAATTCACAGACCATAGTCAAGAATATAAAGTTTATTTGTTAATTAATAAGTTATAGTTTAGGTTTTGGAAGCAGAAGTGGCATCCACTTCCTAAACAACATGCCTCTGGAAACTCTATGAACTTTGATAAAGAACAATAGTTATAGAAAGGCTTCAGGCCTTTTGTTCATAGAGTCACTAAAAGTCATGCACAATTTGACGGCAATCAACAACAGTTTGGGTTAGAAGCATGCAGGATAACGTTTTCACAGGTCTACTTTCCGGTAGGCCTCTCTGGTCTTAAGGGTCAACTTTGAGCCAAAGTTACAAAGCTCTGTTAGTTCTCCCAGTTATATGTCTCCCGTCTCCAACTTTGAAAGTAAGATTAGGCCAGAATACAGGCTCAGCTGTGGTTCTGTGGGATGGCAGATCTCATTCAGCTCTGTTTCACACAAATCCTTGGCCTCTGCCACTGCTGCCTCTCAAGCCATCTAGTCTCAGTCTCGCTTCATCTCACAGGAACCTCTAGCTCAAAGGATGTGCTAGGCTCGCTGTTTCTTTCCAGAAAGTAGTGAGATTCATTTTTGGTCTCTGAACATGCTCAATTTAAGCCTGATGTGATGGCGAAACTGACCAATCTTTACATTAGCATTCTATACATCTTATTTGCATGTTCTTAACCCACCCACCCACCCCCAAAAAAGGCTATTTATTTATATTACTAGCAAACTAGCCAATCCCTTGATGGGGCCACAAACACGTAAAATTTGTATAGTCCAGACTTTATTATGTGAAGAATGTAGCATCACATTAGAAGATTGGAGGAAGACTCATCATCAACCTGCCATATGCAGAGGGCATAGCCTTACATTAAAAAAATAAGAGGACTTGAAAGAATCTACCAAAGAAGATCAAAGACTACCATCTTTAATATTGGTTATATGTTAACACCAAGAAACAAAAATCTTCAGAACTAGACCAATAGATAATATCATGGTAGATGGCGAAGAGATTGAAATTGCCAACAATTTCCTTTTATGTGAATCCATAATCAAGATCCATGGTATCAGCAGTAAAGAATGACATGCATTGCACTGAACATGTATGTTGCCAGGACCTTCTTCAAAGTTCTAGTAGACATAGAGGCCACTTTAAAGACCAAGGCGAACCTTATCCAAGCCATGAAAAAAATTAGATATAAAGAGGGAACCAATAATCTAATAATAAAAATCTATAATAAAGTCCACCCTAAAAAGAATATATATAACTTTATTATTGCATAAAATAAAAGATTTGTTGTGAACTTTGTTGAGTCTCATCTTTAATATTTAACTTCTAAATAAGAAACTTGCACATGCATTAAGGATCTTAAAACTTAGTTCTGAATAAATGGTAGCTGGTATTAATCTGATTTACTATTAAATTGAGATTTTTTAAAAAAAATTTCTAATCCTCTCTTGTCCTTTTTCTCAATAAGGTTCCTCTAGTAGAGCTAGTCTGGAACAATCCTATGTGGCTAATATTGATGTAGGACTTTACCAAAAAATGTTTCTCTGTCAATGATACCTTGTCAGTGTTCCAGTGAAGCCATGAGCTGGGTAGTGTGGAAATCATTGCCACTTTCTTATGTAAGGAAATGAGAACTAAAAATGGCAAGTGACACCATGTACAGCATTACCATAATCATCTTAGCAGCAGCTTATTGTGTGCCAGGTTCTTAATATGAGCTAGCAATTTTGCTATAGTTTCTCTTTTTACATCACATTTTCTGATGTCTCTATTAATATTCTACTTTTATGAATAATAATCCTGAGACCTTAAAAAGTTGAATACCTGTCCTAAGTCACAGAGCTAGTAAGTGACAGTGTCAGAATTCAGGTTCAGGACTAAGTGATTTCATGAGCTTAGCAGAGGACCTCTGCTTTATGAGTTCACACAGCTTGTGAAAGCCAAGCTGGGATTTATTTTACTGTCTATTATGCTAAGCCTCTACAGTAACTAGTCACCTGAATTCATTGATGGCAGCTTATAGCCACAATTGGGCAAGGGTTCACTACTTACCTAATCTCTAAGAGAAAGCAAGCTGTGGCCTCTATTGTGAGAGATATTTCAACTCTAATGCAGCCATTGTGGATATCCTGGATGAGATGGATTGATTCAGTTACTGGGGTAATGAAGGTAGGCGTGTCAGAGACAATGAAGTTGCCTCAGTATAGAGCAGGGTTCAGATGCTCAAGTGACTTGACCACCTAACCATCGAGTTGGAACCGAATCATAGCTGACCCTCCAGCAGACTTTCAGAGGCAGTTATTCAGCCCTAAAGATGTTCCCATCATCCATCAGTGCACTAAGCTTTACCTTACTTCATAGTTGTCTGGAACCTGAAATACCAGATGGGAAAAAGGTGAAAGGGGAGAGGAAAACAGTTGAGCTTCTTAAACCAGGACCATTTGTGTTCCCTGTTGGTGTCGCCATCCAGTTTGTTTCCAGTATTTTGGTCAGTGAGCAGGGAGTGAGGGGGTTATTTCTGCCTAAATAACCTAATTAATTGCTTGATTCTGTCCATAAAGAAAATAACCACACTTGATACAGGAGGCTCACTATTTCTTTAGGTAAAGGTCTAAGGTTCTTCATAAAATTTATTTCTGCTTTAGAAGTTTTGTTCATTAAAACAGAGAAAGTGATGCTAAACCCTTTCATGAATTCTTACATGAAAAAAAAGTAATGAAATGGTCAACAACTTTCAATAGGAAATACTTGTTATTTGGCCAAGTCACTTAACCTTATTGAGCTTTAGTTTTCATGTCTAAATGAAGAACTAGAGTATTCATAGTCACTCATTCATTAAATATGTATCATGTGTCCCACTGCACATTAAGCCCTAAATTGTCATCTAAATTAGAAATAGCATAAATAGTATCTACCATAGTTTCTAATACTTAATCTGTACTCAGATTGTGACCAAAGTTGTTGACCATCAAGTTTCATCTTACTTAGATCCACAGTCAACATCCTTGGCATCAGCAGTCAGAACATCAGGAAGCATATTGCACTGGTGAAAGTCTGCAGTCAGGGATCTCTTCAAATTATTGAGGAGCAATGATTTCAGTTTGAGGACTAAGGTGCACCGGATTCAGGCCATGATCTTTTCAATCACTTGCTATGTATCTGATAACTAGGCAATAGGTAAGAATAGGAGAAGAAGAATTGGTGCCTCTGAATGGTGATGTTGGAGAAAAGCAATGAATAGCCCATGGATTGCCAAAAACCAAATTGATATGTCTTGGGAAAAGTACAGTCAGAGTGCTTTTTGGAGGCGAAGATGATAAGGCATCTCCTCACATACTTCCAACATGTTGCTAAGAGGGGCTATTCCTTGGAGGATAACATGATGCTGAGAAAGGCAAAGGGTTGGCAAAGGATAGGAAGACCCTCAACCAAGTAGATTAACACACTGACTGCTGCAATGGGCTCTAGTATGTCAGGAAAGGTGAGGAGGGTACAGGAGAGGACAGAGTCAAATCTGTTACTCATAGCGTCACTATGGGACGTATTCAACTCAACAGCACCTAACAACAAGAACAATAACAGATTATTATTTTTATTATTATTATTTTGTGTGTGTACCATCAAATCAGATCTGACTTGTACAGGAGGAGATTGTCCCTCCTCCAGCAGAGCATCTGGTGGGTTTGAACTGCTCACCTCTGGGATTGCAGTGCAGCTTCTTGCCTCTAGGCCACCAGAGCTCACCAGATTATGAATTTTTTCTTTCTTTCTTCAGACCATGAGATTTAGTAAATGGAAAAAGTAGGACAGCATTATTTAGGGCCTCATTTTTATACTTTAACTCTCATTTCACCAGTGAAGTATCCATGTGCAACTCAGTAAGGTAGGAGAGGGGTGTACAGAGAGCCCCAAGAGGCAATCAAGCAATCAATAAAAGATGAGGGAAAAAGGATACAGTAGACTTGAGATTCTGTTCGCGAGGCTCACCTATGATGGGATTTCTGTGAATGCAAAAAGACTGCTTAGGCGAAAAACCAATATATACTTAGCATGTAATGTTACACATAAACATTTGGCTAACTGAAATTTCAGCATTGAAGCAAATTTATTCTGAACTTTGAGCCAGCCTCAAAATTATGACTATGCTACTAACTCTCTGAGTATGTACTTAAATCTGATTACAGCTTATTTCATTCAAGATATAAGGGATAGTGGGGTACATTAAAAGAAGAAGTTATTGTCAAGCACTCAGCCCAGGCTTTCAGACAACTGCATTGGGCTAGAAATTGTAAAGGACTCATCAAAAATCTCATGTCTGTTGTAAATCCCATTGGATAATAGTTAGACATAGAAGGTGTTTCCCCTACTGAGTGGCTGTGATGAAAGCTGATTTTCAGAAAATATATCCTTGAATGCTGGTTTTCCAACTGAGTGGCTGTGATAAAAGTTGGCTTGCAGTGTATATATTCTGTCCTTGTTTCTTCTATTTTCCAGACTCGTAAATCGCAACCTTCCCATCCATAAATGGAATGAATAATATGTACCATACTGCATAATAGAAACCAAATACGGTCATGTAAATGTGGTGGAACTTCATTAATAATCATATATTAAATTCAACTGTAATTTGTATTTTTTTACTAAGGAAATTTTGAACCCATGGAGGATGAAAACCTTTTTTTCACTCCCAAAATCCTGCTGAGGAAAGTTACTAGTGGTCAGTCACCTTTAAAGCAAGGCTTTTAAAACAAAACAACTCAAATTTTACCTTTTGTATTACATGTTTGAAATTAATAGCAAATATTACCAATATGTGAATGTATGTTTGACCTTTTTTTGCAACCCTTTTAAGATTTAAGGGATTATTGGATTATTATCAGGTAGAAATACCAAGTTCACCCTAACATAGGCGTGGGGCCCATGTGGCTTTTGAGGGTTTATGAAAAAAATTCTTTGCATAACCTGATCAGGTAACCATGTGTTCTATGCATTTTAAAGTCTTTTTGGCATATTCTAATGACCTAGTTTACCATCATTAGTCTGCTTAAAGCAAAGAAGCCAGGATAAATTTAGGGCTCTTGCAGAAATTTTTAGAAGGTTCAGAAGAGATGAAAACAAATTAGCATCTGTACTTGGATTAAAATTGAGAAAAACTGATGAGATTCAAAGCAGGCATTTTCTCAGTGAGCATTTCCACTTGGCAGTTTACCTTATTCTCCAATCTTTCTTGTTCTCCTCCCGACTGTTGTATTTGGGGTACACACAGAAACATATTGCTTTAATATCAGAGGTTAGATCTGAAAAATTTTGTTCAGCTGTTTCCACTCAGATATTCTGTTCACACTAAATAAATATATTCTGAACTCCATTCTGTAACTATAGAAACCCTGAAATTCACCGTTTTCAGTGGCAAATACAAAAGAATCCTCAGTTAGAAAAGAGTGTGTTGTTAATTATTGATCTATTAATAGCTTTATAGACTTCAAAAGCCATTAAATTCTGGGAGATTTTATCTTCCCTCCATCCCCCATCCATTTTTAGAATTAAAGCTAGCCATGGTTAAACAAAGGGTTCTTCTACAGTAGTGCATTGACTATTTTAATTCTGTAAAGCCAACAACTGTGGAGTAATGCATGGGTGTGCCCTCAGGGAACATAAAACTCCATGTGTACCTTGTAGGAAACATACACAAAATCCAAGAAATACTGCCAATACAGAGATAGTAGTTTCTGATGCATCTTGAAGGTAGAAATGATCATGTCTAAAAAGAGAGGCTCAGAAATCCAAGGTAAAGTTTAAATTCCTGGTACAATTACTGGTCCTACTGATTTTATTTTTCTAATACTTCTCAAGCCCTTCAAAATTCTTATGATGGATAGATACCCTTTATAAAGGCTTCAACCTGTGTCCTTTTTGTCTTCCATACATGAATCTCATAAATTGTATGATTTATTGTTGTATTTCAATAATGACATGTTTCTCTACTTAGGGAGGTCCTTTCTCGCTGTTTTTTCTATTTGTAAGCTCCTTCAAGTCTTAAGTAAACTGACACTACCTCCAAGAAGTCTACTCTAAGACTTCCATCTTTTTCACCTTCCAAGAAGATGGTATTCCCAAACTGATTATTATTACAGCCCATTGCAGCCATGCTTTCTAAAACAGTTTTCTTTGTTCTCTAGTTCCTTGTATGATACATAAGAACTATTCCTTGAAAGTTTAAATGAAGTACTGATAAAATAAAGAATTCCTAGAGATGACTGGCAAGTATCACTTAAGAGGAATAAAAGGAAGAGAATCTTGCTTGATTTATGTTTAGGTATTCATCTATTTATTCATCAAACATTTATACAGCAACTACTGAGGGTTTTTTTTCTTTTTCTTTCCAAATACTTTCCCAGTATGTGTAATACAGTCTGTTTCAAAGTACCTGTAACTTAGATACAAATACATTAAGACTTTTCATATTGAAACAAAGAACATTTTCAATTTTATTTAAGCCACAAGGATAAGGAGGAAGTGCTTCATTTAAAAGGAACTTAGTCATAAATGCTCTGTCATATAACTGCCTCTAATTTCAATTTCCATAGGGTGGAAAGAAAGGAACGGGCCCGACTGAAGACAGTAAAGTTTAATGCAAAACCTGGAGTGATTGATTCAAAAGGGGTAAGTACAAAATAACGAAAACATTAAGTTATCCTCGTTGCCATAGATATAACTATAATTAAACTTTAAGTTTCAGTAGCAAATAAAGAGCTACTACACTGTTATAAATGTATTCTTAAATGTATTATAAATGTATTCTTAAACATGATTCCTGATGAAGTGAATTTACAGTATATAGATTACATAATTAGAGTCAAGCTACTACCAGTGTGTTGATACTGATGCAATGACTACAATGAAGGAAAATAAGATAGCTTAGAAGTTTTAAATTTTTTAATAAGTTTCTTTTAAAGAAAAGAATTTGTTTCATTAGCAGATGACTTATAAAACATTTCTAGTTGATTATAGATTACAAAGCTAAAAACACTGGTTGTGGAAAATATATATAAAAAAATACACTAAATGAATACCTGGATTGTTGTGACAGACAGAAAGAGGAATTACCATTTAATCATAAATATTAAAGCATTTACACAAAGGTACCTGCATTACTTTCATCGCTGTCATTCACATACCATAAAATTCACTCAGTGAAAGAATCCAGTTTAATGGTTTCTAGTTAGAGTTGAACAACCATCATCACAGTCAATTTAGAACATTCTCATCATTCCGTAAAGGGGCACCATAACCATTAACAATCACGAATCTCCTACTTTCTATTTCTATAAATTTGTCTATTCTGGATTGTCCTTGCATACTTTTATGGCTGGCTTTTTTCACCTAAGAGATACTAAATGCTTGAAAACATATTAAGAACTCTTTTCTTTCCAACTAATATTCTATCATATGTATATACCAAACTTTATCTATTCACCAACTGATAGGTATTTGAATTGTTTCCACTCTTTGGCTGCGATGAATAATGTTGCAAATATATTTTTATTTCTTTTAAGCACCTACTTAGGAAGTAATTATACTGGAGGGAACCTTGACAGTGAAATGGCTAAAGATTTTGGCTGGTAGCTAAAAGTTGGTAGTTTAAATCTATCAGTCTCTCCACAGAAGAAACATGAAACTATCTCCTTCTATACAGATTTACAGCCTTGGAAACTCTGTGGGTAGCTCTACTCCATCATACAGAGTCAATACGTGTTGGAATTGACACCATGTCAGTGGGTTAATTCTACTGAGTCACATTCCCAGAGTTTTTCCCCACTAACAGTGTATGAGGATATCAATTCCTCCATACCCTCCTCATAGTTTGCTTACATTTGTCTTTTTTTTTAATTATAGCCATACTGTTGTTGTGTGTTATCAAGGTGGAACCAATTTATAAATGACCCTCCACTGGGTTTTCATTTTTCAGAATTAGTTACTTGTCATTTTAGTATTTGTTGCATTATAAGAATTCATTTTCTGAATACTGGAAACTTCTCAGATTGATGACTTCCAAATATTTTCTCCCATTCTATCTACTGTCTTTTTTTTTTTTTTAATAGTGTCCATGGAAGTTCAAAAGGTTTGGGGCAGATGTGGGGAGTGCGGAGTAGAATAGGAAAGATTCACAGGGACTCAACATTATGGGGTAATAATAACATAGATCAATAGTAGCTACTTATAGAAAAGACAATGTATATGAATGATTTATGAAACACAATGTGAATGAAAGATTACATGAAACAAAATGTAAATTAGTAACTGTATCCAAACTAATATCCCCCCCAAAAAAATAAACATATATATATATACACACACATACACACACATACCCATACCTTTTCAACCTGTATGCAGAGCAGATTATCCGAGAGGCTGGGATCTATGAGGAGACACGTGGCGTTAGGATTGGTGGAAGATCTATCAACAATCTGCGTTATGCAGATGACACAACCATGCTCCCTGAAACTGAGGAGGACCTCATGCACTTACTGCAGAGGGTCAAGGAC
>NW_006399913.1:7640724-7667000 GCF_000299155.1 Elephantulus edwardii
ACGACTCGACGGCACATAACAACAACAACAACAACAGTCATTGGCTTTAACTTTTGCCAGAAGGCTGAGTGAGACTATGCTTAAAATAAAGGTTTTGTTCTGATTTTTCAATATTATAATTTGATGACGCCAGATTTCTGTTTGAAGTTTGGGGGTTTTTCCCTTTGTTTCTTGTTCTTGTGGTAATATATCTAAGAAACTGTTACCTAGTCCAGGGAGCTCTGATAACACAGTTGTCTATGTATTGGGCTATCCAAGTGGCAAGGGAGTTCTGGTGTTCTTGTAGTAAAAAGCTGCACTGCAATCCCAAAGGCATGAGGTTCAAATCCAACAGCTGCTCCGAGGGAGAAGGATAGGCAATCTCCTGTGTGATTCACTGCTTCTGAAAACTTAACAGCACACAATAACCCAAGTGGTTGGCATTTGAATGTACGTGCTGCTCCACAGGAGAAGACGGGATAGTGTCCTCCTGAAGGAAGGTCACTATAAGTCATGATCTACTCAACAGCAGTGGAGTTTATATTTTCTTCTAAGGATTTTATCATTTTAGCTCTTATATCTTCTTCAAGTTCATATTTTTTGTTTATGATGTGAAGTAGGGTTCTAATTTCTACTTTTGTATGTTTCTAAATGTCCCAGTACTACTTGTTGGAAGATTACCATATTTTCACATGTGGCCCACAAATAAATGCCTATAACATACATAGGAAACCACTTTGGTTCATTTACATTAAAATACTGTATTCTCCCCCACTGTATGGTTTTAACACCTTTATCACAACCAAACTATAAATTATTTTATTTCTTAATGCTTTTTTTCTTAAATGTTACATATAGCTTTGTTGTCCTACAATTATGTGATTCTTTTGGGGGAAAAATTTGGCTATTCTGAATTCCCATATGGATTTAAGGACTTGTCAATTTTAAAGAAGCCAGAATAGATGTTGAAGGGCAGTTATTGTCAAATGAAAAATTATTAAGTAATCCAATCCCTAAAAATGGGATGCCTATCCATTTGGTTAAATTATCTTTAATTTTTTCCAGTATATTGTACCTTTTTATTTACACTTAATTTTCATTTTCTTCTCTTTGAGAGTTTTTTATATGTACTACTTTTTCAATTTCCGATTGCCCTTGGCTCATACATAAAAATAACCTTCTTTGTACATTAATTTTGAATCCTGTAGTCACATGGAAATTTGTAGTTTTATTATTCTCCATAAATTACCTAGAACTAGTCACACCTGTGTCAAATATAAATACATATCATTTTCTTTCCTTTTCTTTCCTGGTTGTTCTGACTCAAAGTGACAAGAGTAATTTTTGTCTTATTCCTCATCTTATGGAGAAACTGTTTCATTTTACACCACTGAATATAATGATAGCTGTGAATTATATAGCTTTTCAAATCTATTTTAAAATACTTTAGAGGCTAATCTTCCTACTCTCTTGTTTTTTCATCTCCTTTCTATCTAGTGAGCTTTGCGTAGAACCAAAAGTAAACATCCTCACTAACCCACTGCTGTCAAGTCAATTCCAGCTGATGGTGAGACTCCTCTTAGTCTCACAGAGCACCTGGTGGCTTCAAAAGGCTGATCTTTGGTTACCAAGCCCCCAGCACTCCTTGCATATTGCCATGAAAAACAAGAGCCCCACAGCACCTAACGAAATGCCTACTCAGCACATATTCCTCTGTAATTTACTTAGAGCAAGTAGAATTGAACGGCAGCCATATAAAGTGGTGGGAAAACTAATTCTGAAAATGTAAAGTAAAACATTGTCAATAAGAAAATATTACCTGATATTAGTGAGAACTGCCATCCTAGAAAACTTGACTCAATATTCTCTAATAATTTTTTTTCTTTTTCCAAAGCTTTGAACTTCCATTAAGAGGAGATACTGATTTAATTGTGGGTTGTTTTTGTTTTGTTTTGTTTTGTTTTAAATTAAACAAAACAAAAAAAGGGGAGATATTGACAGAAAGAAAGGCCAGGGAAAAGATGGAATTGTGAAGCTAGCAGACAGCTACTGAGTGGACTATTTATCACCCTGAATTAAAATAAAGACTGACGCTGAGGAATCTGAGTGCTACTTCATCGAAATTTTTAAGTGGTCAATAAGCTGTGCCATCTATAGATGAAAATATGAGCATCATTGCTCAGGGCTATAGAGTTAGTTGCATAATCTGCCATGGTGTCATTTATCAAAAAAGGTATGTGACATCTAATGTTTTGTTAGCAAGATAGGACTCAAGTTTTGCTCCACCAGGATGAGTTATGGGAATTGCTTGTGTAAAACATGCTGTATTTCAAGAGGAGAAGCTTAGTGCCAGCAAACACAGCTTCCTTAATGGAAGTAGTCTTTGAATGGCCAGAGCAAGAGCTCAAATGTCCAGAAGGTGACAAGGACATAGGAGGAAGGACATAGGAAAAGTTACTGTACACTCATTGTAGGCTTTCATATAACGGACAAAGCTAGGGATATGTGTCCAGGGACTTCTACAATGTCACTAGCCCCATTTAATAAAAAAAAAAAAAAGAACAGCTGCTGACTAATTTTCTCTTAAATGTAATAATCACTTTTGTCCCAACCTTGACCTTTCCTGTGCTCCGCCTAAACAGCACATAGATAATTGTCTGATAAAGAAGTGCTTGTCCCTTCTCTGTGAATAGTTCTCAGAGCGACCCTCAAAAGAGTTTCCTTTTCTGACACATGTAAGGAGGCTGCTGCCTGAACACTGAAGAAAGCCAGCTGGATGCAAGTTGTTTTGGGCTTTTGTTTTTGCTTTTTTAATCAGCAGATATGCATTACTTGCTAGTAGCACCTCTGTGGCATGGTGCCTCTCTTGACAGTTCAAATCCACCAGTAGCATCTTGGGAGGAAGATAAGCAATCTTTAATCTTTTCCTGTGCAATCTACAGCTTCAGAAACCCAATGAAGGGTCTACTATGAGGCATTCCTACTTGATGGCAATGAGATAAACAAAATATACTTACTTATCAACTTAATTGTCAAGATAAATTAGCTGTTGGTTTGTGGATGTAGAGAATAAATATTGTCACTTATATATTTATATCAGAGTTCTGGTAGCCTAGTGGTAAAGAATTGTGCTGCCAGCCCAAAAGCAAGTAGTTAAAATCTGCCAGCTCTTCTACAGAAGAAAGATGGACAGTGTCCTCTTGTGTGATTTACAGCCCCTGAAAACCCACTGGCGAGTCAGCTACGAGTCAGTTCCAACTCAGTAGTACCTAACAGGTAACGTTTATATGCATATGCACCGAGCAATCATCTTCCTCCAAGATCTACTACAGTCTTCTTGTTGTTATCGTTTTGTGCCATAGAGTCAGAACTGACCCATAGCTGACACCCAAGCAGGTTTTAAGAGGCAGCAAATCACACAGAAGGAGACTGCCCCTCCTCCCATGGAACAGCTGGTGGATTCGAAACATGTGCCTTTAGGATTGCAATGTAGCTGTAGTTGGGATATACACTGTGGTATTTTGGAAATACCAAATTAATACTTAACACTATAACCAAACTTCACTCACTGCCTTCCAGTTGAAATTAACTCATAGCCAACACGCCATTAGGTTTCCACAACTATAAACCATGCAGGAGATTATCCATCTCTTGTGCTGCTGGTGGATTCAAACCATAGAGAAGTGCAGGCTTTGAGTTAATAATGCAACTCCCTACAGATTAGGCAATGAGTATAGTTATATCTGACCAAACCTGACTACTGTGTATGTGTCTAAAATCTCCAAGCCTTATAATATTTGGTGGTTCAGTGGTAAGGATTAGGACTACCAGCCAAAAGGCATGCCGTCCAAATGCACACACTGCTCTGCTGGAGAAAGATGGGCAGTCTCCTTCCATGTGACTTACTACCTCTGATAACCCCCTGTGGTTGGTTTTGGCTCAGAGGTAAATAATGACAACAATACAGTTCTTGACACTGCTGCAGGTTAATTTTATACTTAATGCATTTGTTATGTGTATGTGCATACACACACACATATATTGTATAAATTGACACCTGACTGTGTTTGCTCAACCTCATTGCCCAAAGGGGAAAATATGTGAAATTGAAAAAACCACTTTTGAAATCTAGTTTCATTTTCATTGCCTAATTAAGTGTAAGTTTTCATTTAATTAGAGTCTGAGGGAACATGACACATTGAAAGAGAATAAATTATCTAATTCATCAGTCTCTGTTCCTTTCTAATTTTTTTCCAGTTTTTGAAGTTTTTTAAATTAACAGACATGTTTTGAGACCACACTACATGCCAGGCACTTATCAGCAAACGAAGTACAATGTGAATACAGCATGATTTCTACCTTTTACTCAGACACAGCTGTGGAATCACTTCTGCCTTATAGGACCTGCCATTGGGATTCCAAGACTATGAATCCTAACTGGAGAATATGCCTGCCATTCTCCCTAGGAGCCACTGTTGGGTTCAGACACCAAAGGTAGATGGTTAGCACTGCACATGCTACACACTATGCCACTAGAGCTCCCTAAGGAATCAAGGCATTCTGAAACAGCAGCTACACTGGCAAATAGTATTTTCTGAGCAAAAGGTAAGCCCAGAAACCTCAGATCTACCATCAAATGTCTCTAGGAGTTCTGAGGAAAATTCCTGGAAGAGATGTTGTTCAAAATGAGACCCAAAGTTTCAGTAAAATCCAACAAGGCATAAAAGGATGGAAGGAATGTTGTAGGCGAAGACAGCCATCCATACAGACAGGCAATGGCCCATTAAATACAGGATATCTCTGGTCCAGAGTACAGAAACTTTGCAAAGGAAGACAAGCCTAAAGACTAGAAGTCCATTTGGGACACATTTTAAATACTGAAGTTAAGAAAAGAGCCACAAAATAGCAATTGACAAGAGAGAAGACTATACAAATAGGTAGCAAGGAGGAAAAAAGAAAAAAAGTGAGCTGGAGCGCCTAAATCAGAATTAACTGAGACTGTTATTAAAAGTACATAACCCAGGGAGCTCTGGTGGCCTAGTTGCAAGAAGCTGCACTGCAATCCCAAAGGTGCACGGTTCAAATCCACCAGAGGGGCAATCTCCTCCTAGATTAGTTGGATCTGATTCAATGGTACACACACAAAATAATATTTTTTAAAAAAAAGCACAGCTCTAGTCCTGCAGAATCAGACTCTCTGGGGGTTCTTGCAGTTGTAATGTGCCTTGATCAGCTCCAACTCATAGTAAGCCTATATGTCCAACGAAAAGAAATCCTGTACCATCTTCACAATATCTGCTGTGAGTAAATCTGCTGTTCTAATCACAGTGTCAGTCCATCTCACTGAAGAATGGGAAATCTGTGTTTTTAACAAGCTACCCCAGAAAGTTTGGTGTGCATGTCACAATCTGAAATGCACAGTCCTGAAAGATTTGTTATTAGACTTCTATCAGAGTTACCATATCTAAGCCTCAATGTTCTCAAATGTAAGTGGGAATCATATAAAGTGTGTGTACTATTAGCTCATCTTTTCTGCCACCTTCACTTACATATGCCCCAAGTGCTTGCCTTTCATAAGGCTAGAATGAACAAGCTCCTGAAAATACTTTAGTACTAAGGCTACACATCATCTTTTACGTTGATGGAAAGGAGTTGCCAAAATTCATTCCTAAACCAGAGGAATGAAATGGTTCTCAGCTATCAAACCCACCACTCTGTCATCAGGGTCACAATTGAAAATCCAAGAAATAGAGAGTGTCTGGGGGCGGAAGTCAAGCAAAATTCAAAAAGCATAAAAATTAGCAGACTTACTGGCCTGAAAGGGACTAGTGAAAACTGCCATGACTGTGGCCCTCAGATACACCTCAGTCTGGGAACTGCTCACAATCCCAGGGATCAACTTTCAGGCAAGAAATATTGTTACATGCCACCAAGTCTGCTATTGTAATGGCCCTAGGAACAGATTGAAACTTTGCCCATCAGTGGCTACCAACACTAGGGAATGCTAAGAATATGAGGCCAAAATGGCAACATTTGCACAAAAACAAAGCTCAGAAGGAAGGAAGAGCCCAGTGAAAGGTACAATTGGACATGGGAATCCTAGAAATAAGGGGGAAGGATGCTGTTATACTGAAGTATTACAATCAGCATCACAAAGCAAACAGTATATGAATTGTTGAACAGAGAACTAATTTAACAGAAATCACCTCAACCCCTTCCCCTACTGATTGCAATTCTTGATGGTTTATTATTTCTCTGCCTTAATATATACCTGTAGGAAATTCCAGAACATACTTGATCAGTGCTTTTTGGATTGTAGAAGAACAACATTTCACTCAATATGCCCAGTTATCCTGAACATTTATAGATTGCCTTATTTAAATGGATTAATTCCACAGGCATTGCTCATTCATTCCTTACAATAACCGTGTGAGATTAAATATCTTATCCAAGCTTGCAGAAGTATTAAATGGCAGATCTGGGTCCTGCATGATGATAACATATGATTATTGTGTGAGCAAAACGGAATAATTGATTCTTAAGGGCATTTTTATGTATGAACCAAATTTGGATGTTATTAGCATATTTAATTCTATCCATTCAATTAGTGATGGTAGGACCAAAGTAATATAAATAGGAGCTGTATCATTTATGGTTACATAAATACCACACAATTTTATCAGATGAGAACACTGGGTTTTGTAAAATTTTCCCCCCACTATTAATTCAGAATTTTAAGTCTATTCACGAAATTTGGCTCAAACTCACTTTTTTTCTTTTCTTTTACTTTGGGTGTTAATCATGAGTAAATTCTGATTTACTACAAGGCTTCTTTTGACCTGATTCTTTATAGTAAAAAAAGTCCAAAGTTATACCTTGGAGTTTGCAAATTTTACTGTGCAATAATTCTTAACTATCTTGAAAATAAAACATAATGATTCAGAAGTAGCTATCCAGTAATATGACTTCCTCACTATAATAATTATAGCCAGGCTCTTAGCAAGGAAAAATAGTGTTTCTTACTTCTCTCCAATTGTACACCACGTTTATATGTGGGTGGAAATTTTCCCCTTTTTATGATAGATCACTTAATGTCTGAAAAGAGCTGCAGCAATTCTTCTAAGTGTATTTCTAATATTCACAGAAATACTTGTTTTATCTTTTCCTTTTAAAAAATAAGTGGTCTCTGAAGATAAGAAAGATAAAATAGAATCTATGCCTTAACTATAGATATGGAACTAATAGCTCTTTCCCTGAAATTGTGATTTTTCAAATAATGAAAAGGTAGATTACAAGTTCCTTGCATGCAGAGAGTATGATTTATTTAGACCTGAAATCATTCAGGGCATGTAACCAATTATTGAATTAAATTTAAATCATCTGAGAATTAAGATGATGTACTGGGGATAATTCAATTAAAAGGCATCGGCCAAATAATTTTAACTATCGCTGTGAATGATAAATTAAACCATTTCAATTGGCATACCATAGTCCACAGGCACAATGGTCTACATCCTACTTTGGTGAGTAGTGACTGTGGTTTTAAAATCTTATGAGCAACCATCTAAGGACAAACTGTTGGTCTCTCTGTCTAGAACCAAAAACAAAAAAGAAAATAAAATCAAAGATGTAATAAAACAATTCATCACTTATACATCAACTTCTATGACCTCATGACTTGAAGACCAGAAGAACTAGATGGTCTCCGGCTACCACTTCTGACCACCCTCAAAGGCAACAATAGAGAATCCTGGATAGAGTAGATAGAAAGATGGAGCAAATAACACTAAAAAGGTCACACTTATGGGTCTGATGGAGCCTGGTGGGCTCTCCAAAACTAACACTCTTAGTTACCCTTCAAATCTAAAACAAAACTCACCCAGATAGCCAGGCTGTTCAAGTGACAAGTAACACAGAGCATCACCCAATCCTTGGAATAACCTACCATACAAAGTCAAAAGCACAACATTCGCTCAAGGATAATGTCCCAAAGGCAGAAAGGGGTGAGATACGAAGAGTAATGGAAATAGGAATTACAAGGAGAAAGTAGGAAAAGTGCTACTGTGGACATCAATGTTATAAAACAAAATGTGTATGAATGGCTGAATGGAAAGTCAATTTCCTTTTTTAACTTCAACTCAAAGCACACTCTTAAAATGGAAAAATTCATTATTGCCTTTAAAAGAAGTTTCCCTGGTCTGAATGCTATTTCCTTTTGTTTTAAGAAATAGATTTTTATTTTCCTATATGTACAGGATATAACAATGCTAGTGACAAAGAAATTGAAATTGCATGCATGATTTTGGGCCTGTTCTCAAGCAAGAATCTACCTGTCAATGGATATCTCCAGCATCAGGTGATTAATTGTTCTGTGTTATTAGAAATTGCACACATTATACTTAAAAAAAATCAAGTGGTGGCGTTGTTGTTGTTGTGTGCCAGCGAGTCACCTGGGACCCATACATCAGCTCTGAAGCCTGCTCTGACCTAAACCAATCTCACTGATTCCTACACATGAAACCCCATTGCCCCAGTTACTGTATCAGTCCATCTCGTCCAGGGTCTTCTTCTCCTGTGCTGTCCCTCTACCCTTTCAAGCATGATGTCCTTCTCTAAGGACTGGTCCCTTCTGGCCACATGCCCAAAGTATGTGAGACATATCTTCAAAATCCTAGCCTCAATGGAGAAACTTGATTTCACCGTCTCCAAGACAGACCTATTTATTTTCTTGGTGGTCCATGGTATGTTCAAGACCCTTTTCCAACACCACAACTCAAAGGCATCAATTCTTCTGTCATCCTTAATCATTGTCAATTTCTCTGATGCATAGCAAGTACTTAAAAAGACCATGCCAGATCAGGTACACTTTAGTCTCTATACTGACATCGTTGCTTTTCAGTACTCTGGAGAGAGCTCTGACAGCAGATTTTCTCAACGCAATTCACCTTTTAATTTTCTGACTGCTGATGCCAAGAGTGTAGACTATGGAGTTGAGCAAGCTATAATTGTTAACAACCTCAGTCTCTTCTCCATCCATCATAGTGCTGCCAGTTTGCCTAGTGGTGAGAATCTTTGTTTTCTTAATGTTGAGCTTCAATCCATATTGAAGACTACAGTCATTGACCTTCTGCAGCAGACACGTCAGTTCCTCCTCACTTTCAGCAAGCAATATTGTGTCATCTGCATAACGTAGGTTATTGATGAGTCTTCCTCCAAACCTGATGCCACATTCCTCTTCATAAAGACCAGCTTCCTGGATGATCTATTCTGCATACAGATTTTAAAGGTATAGAGCATTACTGACATACTTCTTTCCTGATTTTGAACTATGCAGTGTTTCCCTGCTCTAGTCTGAAGACTGCTTCTTGATCCAAGGATAGGTTTTGCATAAGTACAATCGAGTGTTCTAGGATTGTCAGTCTACCTGATGTTAGCCACAATTTACTGTGAGCCACACAGTCAAATGCATTTGCATAATCAGTGAAACACAGATAGACATACCTCTTATATTATTGGCTTTCTGCCAAGATCCATCTGACATTAGCAGTAATGTCTCTAGTGCCGTGACCTCTTCTAAACCCAGCCTATACTTCTGGTAGTTTTCTGCCCATGTACTGTTCCAGTCATTTCTGGATATATCCAGATTTCTTGGCACAACCTAGTGAGCACATATAGGGCAGCATTTGTTTGTTGAGATAAGCCAATTGGTGTTCCATCAATTCCTGGCCAAGTCCTTCAGAGCAGCCTGCATTTCCTTACTCATCACTACGACCTCTTGATCATTTGTCATTTCTTGAAATTCTTATGTATCAACAAATTATTTTTGGTATAGTGACCCTATATACTCTTTCCATCTTTTAATATGTCCTGGATCATTCATATTATGCCCATAGCATCTTTACATATTGAAACATGTGGCTTGATTTGTTCTTTGTTCCTTCAGCTTAAGAAATGCTGAGCGAGTTTGGCCCTTTTGATATTCCAACTCCAGCTGCTTGTACATTTCATTATAATATTTTGCCTTGTCTTCCCAAGCTGCCTTTGAAATATTTTATTCAGCTCCTTAACTTCTTGATCTCTTCCCTAAAATCCACTCTTCCTTTAGAGAGAAACTTTTGTGAATACTAATCATTTACTGCCAACCTGAAGGCATGTGGTTTGAATCCACCAGCTGCTCCAAGGGAAATGGATGAGCAGCCTCTTCCTGGGTGATTTACAGCCTTTGAAAACCCTCTGGAGGGTCAGATATAAGTAAGTTTCAACTCAAAGATATATAACAACAACAAAGCAATTCCGTTTTTAAATTTACAGAGCACTTTGGGATCTTATCCATTGCACAGATGAAGATCTTTCACATTGCCAGGTCCTTTGAAGCAACATGAATATTTCTTTTCTATAACATGTTTTTATTTAGAAAATTATTGTGCTAGAGCTGAGGGGTGAAAAAAGTAAACCTTTGCCCCTGCTCTTGACAAACAATAAATGGTCTATAAAATGCTTGGATATCCTTGGAAGTTGCCAATTCCTTTTACATCATCTCAGTTCAGGTGGTTAACAAATTCAACGCTACAATCTTACTTGTGCTTTTGAATATACATTCTGATTTGATGCCACATACAATAGCAAAAAAAAGAGAGAGAGAGACTAATGCTGTTTATAGAGACTGATGTGGTGTGCAGAGACCAAAGTGGAGAGTAGGAATTTGAATCAGAACTTTTATTAAAATAATTCATTTGGGAACTACAGGAACAGTGAATAATTCATTTGGGAGCCACAGAAACAGTGAGCCACAGGCCTGGCAGAAGCTGCCAGCTAAGCCCCAGCTGGAAGCAGCCAGCCAAACTACTGTGGAACCCACTGACAAAGAGCAAGCAGGTCAGAGGGAATTTGACTGACTTTTCTTAAGTACCACTGGACCCACAGACCCACTTGGGCAAGAGCCTCTGGACAAAGGCCGCTGGACAAGAGGCACTGGGGGAGGGCTGCTGGGCAAGGGTTGCTGGGCGAGAGGCAGACAACCGGAATTTGAGGAAGGACCCCACGTGCATGCATACTCAGACTGTTGGAATCTGAGTGAGGTTCATGTGCCTGCCCCACCTCCATGCTTGACCACCTCTGGGGATCTCCCCACCACCCATTCAACTCTACACCCATGCCTACACATCCAATCAACTGATTTGCCCTTAATCTAGAGTACCTTGATCTGACTTAGCTACAAGATGCTTTTCTCACAGGACCTGATGTGAACATTTCCTTGAGTCAGAAGTTTAGACAGAAACACAAATAGGTTAGCTGCCCCAGCAATTTCTAGAGCAGTGTCTTCAGATCAAGAACCTATCATCACCTCTGGCATGAAAAATTCTACCACAGCAGTGTCACAAAAGAAGCAGGCTATATCATACCCTACACAAGCACAAAGCAAGATATCACCCTCAAATGGTGACACAGTGTCAATGAATTTCCTGAAGCCAGAAAGTCTGATAGAACTTTCTGAAACAGGATTTAAAAAAAAAAGAATTTAAAAGGACAATGATTGAATATTTTCAGTGGGTGAAAGACAAACTTGGATAATTACAGGACTCTGGAAGGAAAAACCAGGAAGAAATTTAAAACTACAACAACAAAAAACTATCCAGAACAATGGAGAGAAAACATAAGGTCCAATGTCTCAGATGCTGTCAATATGATGGAGGGACACATGAACAGAAGAGATGAAACACAAAACCAGTGAAAAAGAAGATAGAATTTCACCACCGATCTCCTGGAGCAAAAAGCAGCCTCAAAGAGGAAGGAAAAGAAGAAAACCGAAGAATAATGTGGGACACCATCAAGAAAAATAACATGTGCATCATAGGAATCCCAGAACAGGAAGACTCAAGTAAAGGCACTGAAAAAGTTGTGGAAGAAATACTAGAGGAAAAAAATCACAGGCATAATGAAGAATGAGAGAATATATATTCAAGAAGCTGAGCAAACACCATATAGAATATACCTCAAAAGAAAAACACCAAGACATATCATAGTCATATTTGCCAGAACCAAAGATAAAGAGAGAATTCTGAAAGCAGCAAGGAAATACAAAGAGTAACTTTTAAGGGAGAGCAAATAAGATTAAGTGCAGGTTTCTCAGCAGAAACCACACGAGTGAGAAGACAGTGGAATGACATATATCGAACATTCAAAAAACACAACTGTCAACCAAGAATACTATACCAAGCAAAATTGTTTATCAAATATGAAGGAGATATCAAGATATCCCCAGAAAAACAGGACCTAAGGGAGTTTGTAAAAACAAGACCAGCATTGCCGGAAACACAAAGAGATGTCCTTCTTAGAGATGTCACAGAAAGCAGGATGGACCAAAGTAGCTAGCAACAACACCAAAAAAGAACTCAACAAAAGGAAAGCAATAAAACCCTGCATCTCAATAATCACACTGAATGTGAATGGTTTGAATGCACCACTGAAGAGAAAAAGAGTAGCAGACTGCACTTAAAAAAAAATCCATCAATATGCTGTCTACAAGAGACACACCTGAAAAATGAAGATAAAGAAAGACTAAATATAAAAGGGTGGAGGAAAAATATACCAAGAAAAAAGCAGGAGTAGTGATATTAATCTCTGATAAAATCAATTTCAGTGCAAAAACCATACAACAGACAAGGAAGATCACTACATAATGCTTAAAGGGTCAATAAAACAAGATCACATAACAATAATAAATATCTATGCACCAAATGAAAGACCTGCAAAATATATAAAACAAACATTAACAAAACTGAGAAAGGAAATAGACAACACTACAATAGTAGTTGGAGACTTCAATACACCCCTCTCAAGAAAAGACAGAACTACCAGAAAAACACTCAACAAAGATGTTAAGCAATTAAAACAAAGTAAACCAACTCAACCTCAGATATTTATAGGCTAATGCACAAAAAGTGGGAGGTGAGGGGGAAACCACGAGAAGCAAAACCCAAAGTATAACTTCTTCTCCAATGTGCATGGAACATTCTCCAGAATAGATCACATTTTAGGTCACAAAGGCAAATATCAATAAATTTAAAAACATAGAAATAATATAAAGCATTTTTCAGACCACAAGGCTACAAAACTGTAAAATAATAACAAAAGGATAAAAGAGAAAAAAATGTACATTTTGAAGCTGAACGACACCTTGCTTGAACATGAGTGGGTACTAGAAGAAACAAAAAATGAAATTAAAAAGTTACTTGAAACAAATGACAATGAAAACTCCACTAACCAAAACCTCCGGGAAACAGCCAAAGCATTCTTCAGAGGTCAATTTATAGCAATAAGCAAACATATCAAAGGACAGGGAAAAATGACCATTGACTCTTTAACCCAACATCTCCAACAAATTGAAAACGAACAAGAAAATCTGACTCCCTCTAAAAAACTAAAATTATAAAAATTAGAGCAGAAATAAATGAAATTGAAAACATAAAAAAAACTAGGAGTTGGTTCTTTGAAAATGTCAATAAAATCAACAAGCCACTAACAAAACTAACAAAGGAAAAGACACAAATAATCTGAATAAGAGATGAAAAGGGCAACATCACAATAGAGCAAACTAAAATGAAAAGGCTAACAATGGAATATTATGAAAAACTATACTCAAATATTAATACCTAGAGAAAATGGACAAATACTTAGAAGTCCACAACTTACCTAAACTGATACCAACTGAAATTGAACACCTGAGTAGACCCATTACAAAAGAAGAAATGGAAAAGGTAATAAAACAACTTCCAGCCAAAAAAAGCCCTGGAACAGATGGTTTTACAGGTGAATTTTATCAAACATTTAGAGAAGAACTGTTACCAATTTTACATAAACTATTTCAGAAAATATAAAAAGTTGTTATTCTTCCTGACTCATTCTATGAAGCAATATCCTTGATACCAAAGCCAGGTAAAGACACCACCAAAATAGAAAACTATGGACCAATATCTCTCATGAATATAAATGCAAAAATCCTGAATAAAATCCTGGCCAACAGAATCCAACGATACATAAAAAAAAAAAATTCACCATGACCAAGTAGGATTCATAACAGGTATGCAAGGATGGTTCAACATAAGGAAAACAATCAATGTAATTCACCACATTAACAAAGCAAAGAACAAGAAACACATGATCCTATCAATTGATGCTCAAAGGCCTTTGAAAAAAATCCAACACTTTTTTCCTAAGTAAAACGCTCAACAAAATAGGACTAGAGGGAAATTTCTTCAACATAGTAAAAAGTATATATGCAAACCCAAGAGTCAAATTGTTCTCTATGGAGAGAGATTGAAGGCATTCCCCTTGAGAATATGAACTAGGCAAGGAAGCTCACTATCACCTCTCCTATTCAATATTGCATTCGAAGTCTTAGCAATAGCAATAAGACAAGAAAATGAAATAAGAGTTATCCAAATTAGCAAATAGGAGGTAAAATTATCTCTCTGTGCAGATGATATGATCGTTTACTTAGAAAACCCTAAAGACTAAATAGTTGACCAATTCAGCAAAATGCGAGGATACAAGATCAACATACAAAAATAATGGATTCCTCTACAGTGACCAAGAGAATACAGAGTGGGAGCTAAGAAAAATAATACCCTTCACAATAGCTAATCACATGATTAAATACTTGGCAGTAAATATAACCAGAAACACAAAGGACCTATTCAAAGAAAATTACAAAATATTACTACAAGAAGCAAAAAGAGACCTGGAGAAATGGAAGAATATCCCTTGCTCATGGATAGGAAGACTCAATATTGTGAAAATCACAATACTACCAAAGGCAATTTACATGTTCAAATACCAGTTCCATTCTTTGATGAGATAGAAAAAGCAATCTCCAATTTCATTTGGAATGGAAAGAGGTTCCGAATAAGCAAAGCACTCCTTCAAAAGAGAAACAAGGTAGGAGACATCTGACTCCCTGATTTCAAATCATACTACACTGCTATAGTGGTCAAGACAATGTGGTACTGGTACAGTGGTAAACACATAGATCAATGGAATAGAATTGAGAATCCAGAAATCAGCCCATCTACCTATGTTCAACTGGTTTTCTTTTCTATAGACTTATTTTATTATGCAGGGGATGTTTATGTAGAATGAGCTCTGATTCTGTGTTCTCAGATGGGCCTGCTGCCCCAAGGCCAAGGAGCTGTTCTAGGGGCAGTGTTGGCTCCTGGTGGGCTGCAGGGCTTCTCCATCACCCTCACCAGGTGGCCTGAGCGCCTAGCATACTTAGAGGAACAGGTGCTGGCGGTGGGCATTTGGGCTGGGCTGCCAGCCAGGGTCAAGTCCAGCCAAGAGGTCCTAACGGAGAGAGTGTAAGAAAGAATCAAGATCCAGGCTGACACCCAAATCTCTTTAATGGGGGGGGGGGGCACCACCCTCACTGCATAGCCTATTCATTGGCACTGCTTCCTGAATCCTGTGGCTTCATCATGTCCAGCTCTAAGAGAGATGCAAATGAAGACAACTATGAGATATCATCTCACCCTAGTAAGAATAGCAAAATTTCACAGAACAACAAACAACAAATACTGGCGAGGTTGTAGAGAAATTGGAACACTTATTCACTGTTGGTGGGAGTACAAAATGGTGCAACCACTATGGAAGGCTGTATGGGATTTCTCAAAAAGTTGCAAATAAAAATAACATTTAACCCAGCAATTCCACTACTGGGAATATATCCTAAAGAAACCATAACCACCATCCAAGCAGATATATGCACACCCATGTTTATCGTGGCTTTGTTCACAATAGCAAAGAGTTGGAAACAATACAAGTGCCCATCAACAAACAAATGAATAGAAAACCTGTGGTGTATTCACACAGTGGAATAAATACTAAGCTGCATTGAAAAATAAGGAACTCATGAATTATTATATAAAACGGGTGGCCCTGAAGGACATTATGCTGAGTGAAGTATCTTGGCCACAGAGGGACAAATGCTGCATAATGCTACTGTTGTAATGCATGACTGATATCAGGTTTGGTGGGAGACTGAGAAAAGAGGGGATAAATAATGTGTACTTCATTGAAATAGATGAGGGAGAGAACTGTTTAAAAGGGATATATGATTAGGTATCACTGCCATGACAGGAGTCCAGAATGAAGGCTGCACAGTGGAGTGGACTTGAGCGGAAGGATTGTATCACAATGAAATATTTTTTTTTTTAGCTTTTCAAAAAGAAAAGCTAATTTGGGGGGAATGGGTGAGCGGGGAAAAAAGTGCAACAATGAATGAATGGAAATCCAAAGTCTCTAAATTTTCATCAAAATTATTTTTAAAAATGTGGAGCATTTATAGTCTGCCTACAGGCTTGCTCTGAGTCAGACATTTTTAATTGATTTTCTAGCACAGGTAATGGAGACAAATCATCCCTGAATCATCAATGCTAACTGACCACCACCTTTGACAAAATTCTACATCTGATGATTTGAAGGAAAAATAAAAATGTGAAATATGGATTTCACTTAGTGGAACTTCAGCTCTAAAGGGGATAAATGGAACTAAAGGAAGTAAAATTTTGCTACAGTAAAAAAAAAAAGCAAAATAACCCTGGAATTTATAAGAAAGTCCTAATAAATCTGCAGGGTAAATTCTTAATTACAATGTAAGTTAACATAAGAAAAGTAAAAGTACACATTGCTGCAGAATCAGAGCCAACTCTTGGCTGATCCTCCAAAGGGTGGTTTTGGCGTTTTGTTTTGTTTTGTTTTGTTTTGTTTTGTTTTGTTTTGTTTTGTTTTGTTTTGTTTTGTTTTGTTTTGTTTTGTTTTTTTCCAGATTCTATAAATCTCACAAGAAAGGTGACCCAACTGAGTGTGGAAACTACAGAACAGTGTCATTGATTTCACATGCAAGCAAGATTCTACTGAAGATCATCCAAAAACGATTAGAACAGCATATCAGCAGAGAACTGCCGGAAGTCCAGACTGGGTTTAGAAGGGGTCGTGGTACTAGGGATATTGTTGCTGATGTTAGATGGATCTTGGCTGAAAGCAGAGAATACCAGAAGAATGTCTATCTGTGTTTCATTGATTATGCAAAGGCATTTGACTGTGTGGATCATAACAAACTGTGGCTGACTCTGAGAAGAATGGGAATCCCAGAACATTTAATTGTGCTAATGCAAAACCTGTACTTGGATCAAGAGGCAGTAGTCAGAACAGAGCAGGGTAACACTGCATGGTTCAAAATTGGGAAGGGTGTACGCCAGGGATGCATCCTGTCTCCATACCTTTTCAACATGTATGCAGAGCAGATTATCCGAGAAGCTGGGCTCTATGAGGAGAATTGTGGCATCAGGATTGGTGGAAGATCTATTAACAATCTGCGTTATGCAGATGACACAACCCTGCTTGCTGAAACTGAGGAGGACCTCATGCACTTGCTGCGAAGGGTCAAGAACTGCAGCCTTCAGTATGGACTGAGGCTCAATGTCAAGAAGACAAAGATTCTCGCCACTGGACCAATTAGCAGCGTCAGGATGGATGACAAAGAGATTGAGAGTGTTCACAGCTTCAGTTTGCTCGGCTCCACAGTCAACACTCTTGGTATCAGCAGTCAGGAAATCAAAAAGCGTATCGCGATGGGAAAGTCTGCTGTTAGGGACCTCTCAAAGGTACTCAGGAGCAACAGTGTCTCTCTGGAGACTAAGGTGCGCCTGATACAGGCCATGGTATTTGCAATCGCTTGTTATGCATCAGAGAGTTGGACAATGACTAGGGAGGACAGAAGGAGAGTGGATGCTTTTGAGCTGTGGTGCTGGAGAAGGGTACTGAATGTACCATGGACTGCCAGGAAAACAAACAATTCATCTTGGAGAGGATTAAACCAAGCTACTCCTTGGAGGCAAGGATTCTGGGGCTTCGTCTGGCATACTTTGGACATGTTGCCAGAAGGGATGGGTCCTTGGAGAGGGACATCAGCTTGGGAGGGTGGAGGGACAGCACAGGAGGGGAAGACCCTCTATGAGATGGATTGATTCAGTGACTGGGGTAATCGGGATGGGTGTGTCAGAGGAGGTGCGGTTGGCACAGGATAGAGCAGGGTTTAGGGCTGTTGTGCATAGGGTCGCTATGAGTCGGAAACAACTCGATGGCACATAACAACAACAACAACATAAATCTCACAAGAAGAGATTGCCCATCTTTCTTCTACAGAGCCTGATAGATTCGAACTGCCAGAGAGGCATCTCCTTTGGGTTAGCAGCATAACTCTCTAGAGACAAGACCACCAGAACTCCCTACAGCTATAAGTGATAGTTTTTAAGTTATAGTTCTATTTCTTCATAGCAGCTATATATAATCTTCTTTATCAATTCATGAACCTATCTCTCATGATGTTAACCACTGTACATCTGCCCTCCGACATTAAGACATAAAACAATGAATACACTATTACAACCAAAGATTATAGTAAAATGACTCAAGAGGAAAATAATTTCCAAATAAGAAAGCTGATGGGTGTGTAGAGATAACAATGGAAAAACTTGGTAATTTTAGCAGTAAAGATTTGTCATGCAAATTATTTCTGTTCATTCTGGGACATTTGAGGGACCAAACTTCTAAGTGAGAAATTTCTGGGTGGCAGTTTCAAATTTATTACAAACCCTTGTCAGTCTCTGTGAGAGCTGGTCTAACATCAAGTGATCTAGAGCTCACTTGAAACAAAGGAAATACTTGCAGATATACTATTTGCCTTTCATGTTTTGGTAGATTCATAAATATTAGTAATTAGAAGTTTCACTTGTTGAAATTAGTATTTAGGGCATTCTTGATGTGAGTAGTTGTTTTTCTTGGAAAGACTTAAGCGATTGTTTTTCTTTGTAATTGGCTTGTGCTTATCTACCACAAGGAATTAGCACCTTAATGAATCTGGATCTGGTAGTTTATGTGAATGATGGTTTTTCTCATTCTTCATTTATTCTTTAAACATGATTCAAGCCCATAGGCTCTCAGTGAAGGACTAAGAGCCCAAATTACAGCAGGGGTAGGAAGATTCCATGAATCTATGACTATTATTCAGTGGAATTACTGCTTTGTTAAAAGTAGAGTACACCTTTACCATTACTGAATCCAGGAGTCAAGTGAACTTCTGTGTTTACCCTGTTCTAAGTAACAGGCCACCCATTTATATTTAGCAACTGAAAGCACTAAGTTCAGTCAGTATTTCTAAAATATGAGTAATAACAATATACCTAACATTTGTTATGGTTACTTATGATCCAGGCACAGCATGGGTTGCTGACAAGTCATCCTCCAATCCTGATGCCACATTCATCTTCATATAGTCTAGACTCCCAAATGATTTGCTCAGCCAACAAAATGAATAGGTTACTGAAGGTCAAGACTATAGCCTTCATTATGGATTACATCTCAACATCAAGAAGACAAAAATCCTTATTACTGGACCAATAGGAAATTATAAATGGAGAAATGAGTGAAATTGCCCAGAATTTCATTTTACTTGAATCTACATCCACACCAGCCCCATAGAGGACGGTTCAGAGCTGTTGTTCATAGGATCATTATGAGTCGTCGTCAACTCAATGGTATATAAAAATTACAAACAACATCAGTACCCATGGGCACAACAGTCAAGAAACCAAATTATGTATTGTAATGGGAAAATGTACTGCCAAAGAATTCTTAAAAGTACTTAAAAGCTAGGATGTTTACATTGAAGAGTAATGTGTAGTCAACTCAAACCATGGTATTTTTTTGTTGCTTTATATACATGTGAACGTTGGGTAATGAATGAGAAAGACTGAAGAACTGATCCATTTGAATTATGGTGTTGGCAAAGAGTATTGTATAGACTGTGCTTCACTAAAAGAACAAACAAATCTGTGTTGGAAGAAATGTAGCCATATGATTCCTTAGAAGCAAGGCTGATAAGATTTTGTCTCACATATGTTGGGTGTTTTTGAGTGAATCCAGTGTTGGGAAAGGGACATTATGCGTGGAAAGATGGGTAGTTGGAGAAGGAAAGGCAGAACCCCCATGAGATGGCTTGACACAGCGACTGCAGCAATAGTTTTAAGCACAATGGAGATTGGTGCGGGATCAGAGAAGGTTGCAACCTGCTGTATACAGTCACCCCCGTGGCCTAACAAGAAGCCAGGAATTTTTTTTTTCTAAATATAAGTGGGTTTTTTTCCTTAATAAGTTCTTGCAAAAACCATATGAGTACCACACAGCGAACTTCTTTAAACACTGAAGCCCCTAGATCTTTTTATTATTTTAAACATAAAACCTTAAGCGGTAGATAGAAATGCCTTCTGCTTATAGCTTTTGGCACCTATTAAAGATTCAGTTTTCCCACCAACTATTTCTCAACAAAAATATCCACACTGTAGAACCACTCACTGCAAAGGGCAGAGGCTGGATCTCACTCATCACCATTTACCCAGCTCTGAGCTTGAGCCTGACACCTGCAAGTCATTGAATGAACCCATTAATATGCACCCAATATTGTTCCTTGCCCCCCACTTTACTATGCAAGATAAAGCTGTTTTGCCTGAAGCAGCATCTTCCTCCAGCCCCTGCCCAAGCAGAATTTTCTATTTTTAAGCTTCTGTGCATTGAGAAACCCAAGGAACAAGCTTTTGTTTTATTTACCATTAGTTATTATTTTCCTCATTTATAATTGCAAGTCAAGCCACCATTAAGTAAGACCTTTCTTGTGACTAAAGTATATGAGATCATTTTACTTCTTCAGTATTTCTATTCCAAATACTTAGAAGTGCTGATTAAATGATAAAAGACTGTTTTCAGAGCCCTAAATACCATTAAAAAAATACTGACAGCTTATTATTTTTTTTGCTTATTATTTTTTAAAAAAGAAGTAAGTATTCAGTAGTTAATTGTTGTGAGAGACCCTGGTGGTGTAAGGGGTTAAGCTTTTGGCTGCTTAGTGAAAGACCAGTAGTTGGAAGCCACCAATGGCTTCAAGAAGAAAAATTAAGGAGCCTGTTACCATAAACATTTACAGCCTCAGAAACTCTATGGAACAATTCTGGTTTTATTGTTGTTTTCTCTTGCAAGTGCTGTTATTTGTCATTGAGTCAATTCCAAGTCATAACAACCCTGTGTGCAATAGAGTGAAATGATGCCTGGTCCTCTCTGAGTCCATTATTTGATGATTATATCAATTCATATCATTGAAAATTGCCTTAATTTGCCCTGGCCCTGGATGTTAGCAAACATGGTCTCTTTTTCCAGCCTTTCCTAATAACATATTAAAGTAAGTAAGCCAAATCTCACCTTTCTTGCTTTTAAGGAGCGTTCTGCTTGTATCTATTCTAAGGCTGGTTTGTTCAGTCTTCTTATAGTCCATGGCAGACTGTCTATTCTTTGTCAGGACCACTACTCAAATACATCCATTTTTCTCCTAACTTCCTTTTCCATTGTTTAGGGTTCACGTGTATCTGAAGCAGTTGAAACTTGGCTTGATTCAGGTGAACCTTAGTGATAAAAATGACAGTTTTGATTTTTCAAACTTCAAAGAGGTCTTTTAGAAACAGATTAGCCCAGTGCAGTAAACTTTTGATTTAATGACTGCTGCTTTCGTGGGGATTGATAATCCAAGTTGAATTAAATCCTTGATAACTTCAGGTTTTTTCCTCCGTTTACCATCATGCTCAGCTGTCTATCTGTTATGAACATGTTCATTTTCTTTTGAAGATGTTTATGACCAACCTGTCCATTTATGAAGATGTTTATCAATCCAGTGTAGTTACAATCCTGACACTGTAGTCTTTGGTTTTCATCAGTTAGTGTTTTAATGAGGTTTTTCCCCACTAATCATGACTAAATCTCTGCATGCTTTTTAGCCCTTAAACTCTTAGACCATTAACCCTAAAATGCTATAATATGTAGGTCTCTTAGATTCTCGAGTTATGAATAATAGTGTCAAATTCAGTGTTTTCTACTAGCATTTAACCTCTTTTTGGTCCCTTGGCTGAGGACTTAGAATGTGATAAAGACTGAAAAAATCTTGGAAGCTTACTCTTTCCAAAACATAATGGGAAGTACTGCAAGAACATTTTATCACAAACAGAATGCACCTACATGACTAAACAAGATATAAAAAGCTATGGTGGCCTAGTGGCAAGAATCTACACTGTAATCCTCCAGGTACATAGTTCAAATCCACTAGCTGCTCCACAGAATAGGGGTGAGAAATCCCCTCCCATGTGATTGTTGTTGTTGTTGCTGTTGTTGTTGTTGTTAAGTGCTGTCGAGTTGCAGGCGACTCATAGCGACCCTATGAAGGAGAGTCCTCGACCTTTCATCCTCTCTCCAGGTTCATAGGGTTTCTGGATGCAAGCTATTATGGAAGTGGACGCCACTCCTCCTTCCACCCATGTGATTACTGCCTCTGAAAACCCCCTGGAGGGTCAGCTATGGGACCACTCCTACTTGATGGTGCATAACTGTTATGCAGAAGGAGCATTCAAGGAATATAAAAAGCATATGCTGTGACTTTAAAGTGACAGTGGGTTTGCAGTGATAGGTTTACACACTAAACACTGGTGTCTGGTACAGATGTAATAATGTAGCTGCAGGATTGTGAAGTGAATGTGAGAAAAGGAATGTGTGTGCGTGTGTGTGCATGCATGCACATATGTGTGCATATAAAACAGAGGAAGAGATAGAGAGAGACAGTTGTGTTCAGAAGAGGATGTTTTATTACTGTGAGGTGTGTGTCTGTGTGTGACTTGATGACTGTCATCTCCACACTGTAAAACCTTAGTGGAATTAAAATGCTGGCCAAATAAGAATCTGCACTTTTATCAGCTACTTAAAGTGCAGAAAGCAGTACTTTATTTTTCTTCTAGAAATAAAAATGAACCTTTGAGTAATTTGGATCACTCACGTCTTCTCACTTTAGAAATGTGACATGCTCCTCTGACTGATTTGCTTGTTAGAGTCCACTTGGATACAGCACAGGAAATGCATCTCAAAAGACACATGTAGATGGACACAGCGTGAAGTAGAGAGAATGCTCAAGACAGAAACCGAGAAGCCCGTGGTTTTGTCCTTCCTCTCTCACCTTGATGGAGAGTCTTAATCCCTGGGACTCATCCTGCTAAAATGAGACTACTGGTCAGCAGACTCAGCTGTAATGGATGTGTCTCCATTTGTAAATTACCTCTCATTCCATTCATGATGAGAATTATTCACTTGTCTACAATACCAAGAATCTCCAAACTCACTGCTACTCTATTCTGAATCATCGTGACCTTCCATTGGCTTCCAAAGCAATAAATCTCAACAGGAAGAGATAATCCATCTTCCTGAGCTGCTAGTGAAATCAAACCACCAGAGACATGCTGCATTGGGGTTAGCAGTGCACCTCCTATGGTCTACACCACCACAGCTCCTTCTTGTTATTAGTATTGTATGCCATCAAGTCAGAACTAGTCAGTAGCTGATCCTCTGGTGGGTTTTCAGAGGCAGGAAATTGCATAAGAGGATATTTTCCATCCTTCATCCATCAAGCAGCTAGTAGATTTAAACCGCTGGCCTTCAGGATTGCAGCACAGATTCTTACCACTAGGTCATCAGGACTCCTTAGTACTTCTTAATATATTTAACTTCTTCACGTTAGCCAGTAGGAAGCAAAGAGCGAGCCACCTGCCACTTTTTTAAATCTGAGTAATTATCCAGTAAGGTGAGGCTAAGTGCCTTTCCTGTCTGAAAGTAGTAGGGAATAAGTCAAGGAAAGAGGAGGAAACATCTTGCGAGGACAGATTTTTAATCCCATACACCTTCAAGGTCACCTCTTTTGACTTGCTGATTCACAAAAATGGCAGTGATGCTCAGGAAGTGAAAGACATTTTCTTAGCCTAGATAGAGTTGATAGATAGATAGATAGATAGATAGATAGATAGATAGATAGATAGATAGATAGATAGATAGATAGATAGAAAGAAATAGATAGAAGCACCACAGGCTCCTTCTCTGCTTCCATCACACATATAATCTTTATTTTGGACATAGTTATTGCTCTTTACTGGACTAAGCACCACAGCAAGGCATCTTATCTTTATTTGCTTCACAGTTGTATTCCTAGTATCTAGTGTGAGCTTCCAGCAGGTGCCCAAGAAATAATTGATGAATGAAGAGACAACCCCAACATTTATACTCAGATCTCATATCTGTCTGCACTTTCATCTTGTACTTCCTCCCAGGACTTCTCAGATAACTTCTGACAAGCTTCCAAAAAGTAAATTCAGGGAGGTTGTATCAAAAGTATATCAAAGAAATAGAATGAACCTCGGCATTCACCAAGTTAATTTCTTTATTGAGTTTTGAATGCAAGCCAGATAAGTCAGTTTAGACAAAAGAGTATCCTGTTAAGTTTTGAGAGATAGGGTACAATGAGGAGCATTCAAAGAGAAAAAAGCACTGCGAATGTTGCCTCCTAAGTGGGTGTGGGGCTCCCCTCCCCTCATTGGTATTTCAGGAAGTAACATGAAATAAAGGCAAGAACAGAACCTTTCTAAGTGTACAGATTCAGGTTCCAATTAGGATTCTTCTGCTTTCTATATTTATAACCTTGAGCCAGTGACTTCTCCAGGCTTATAACTGATTGATGATAATGTCAAGTAGACAATATTATTGTGTTTTATTAAGAAGGTAAGGAAAACTAATCCTAGAAATGTTATAACTAGCCCAATTTCACAGTTAGTAAGATGTCTCAAAATTCTTAGCAAGGACAATACTAAAATTAAAATATATTATGCAAAGAAGCAGTGTATCATGGTCTTTTAAACCACAACCCTGGGCTCCTATGCCTATGTACCATCCTCACCTCCCTCCTTCTCCCTCCCTCTACACTGTCCTACACCTCACTTAACAAATATCTAGAAGGAACAGTGTCATGGCTTCATAATTTAATATTGCAAGCCTCCATCAGAGCAACATTGTCAAACAAAGTCATTAGATCCACCTTCCACTGAGAAACCCTACTATGGTCAACCAACTGTCAACCAATTCTCCCCTCACCTAACAATTCTGAGGCAGTGTCTGTGCATTCAGTATTTGTTACATCTTGGAGGAACCCATTGAATAAATAGTAGTCAAGTTTAGACTATGGAGATTAATAGAACTAAGTTTAAATCTCAGCTCTACCATTTACTAGCTGGGCAAATTGTTACCTAAGCCTCAGTTTTTTCATCTGTATACAGACAATACTATAGACAGAAGTGTATGCTTGTTTATGTCTGTGTGATAGTGTTGTGGGGAGGATTCAATGAGGTCATTAGTGTACAGTGTTTAGCAGTTTGTACAAACAATGCTCAGTAAGTTTAAGTTTCTATAAAAAAAAAAAAATACTACTTTTCTGGTGGCCTTAGCGGCAAGAAGCTGTGCTGCAATCTCTAAGGCACACAATTTGAGTCCATCAGCTGCTCTGTTGGGAGAAGGATAAGCAATCTCCTCCTATGCAATTTACTGCCTCTGAAAACCTGTTAGAGGGTCAACTATTGGTCTGTTCCAACTAGATGGTACAGAACAACACTAGTAAATTTATCATCTAATCAGAAATAAAGACGCATTGTCCTTGTCAAAGGATAGCTAAGTCCTCTGCCTGAATCCTTTTGCTTGTGAACAGCTTTTCTTTCTTATTCCATTTGCCCCTGGCTTGCCTATCATCCTCGCAGCAGTAGAACTTATTCTATTTTCATGATTCCCTTAAATACATTATAAGCGCTACTACATCATAATAAAACCCACTACCATCCTGTCGATTCCAACTTAAGACAACTTTCCATCAGGTTCCTGACGATGTGAAATTTAACAGGAGGCAATAACCCATCTTTCTGCCATGGAGTGGCTGGTAAATTCAAACTCTTGAGCCTTTATTTAGAAGCCAAATAGACACTATACTACCAAAGAAGCTCTAGTGGCCTAATGGCAAGAAGTGGCACTGCAATCCTGAAGGCACACAGTTCGAGACCACCAGCCACTCCATTTGAGAAGGATGGGCAATCTCCTTCTGTGCTATTAACTGCCTCTGAAAACCAGCTGGAGGTTCACCTATGTGTTTATTTCAACTCTATGTTACACAACAATAACATACTACCAAAGCTCTGTCTACAACATACTATTCACGTGATTTTTATGTACCATTGAATCAGAACCCACACCCCCCCAATAGCTGACACTCAATGGGTTTTATTTATTAAAGGAAGGGAAGGAAGGAGGGAGGGAGGGAGAGAATAAGGTGAGAGGGAGGGAGGAAGAAG
>NW_006399913.1:7667100-7667703 GCF_000299155.1 Elephantulus edwardii
AGGAAGGAAGGAAGGAAGGAAGGAAAAGATGTTTCTCTGTATATTTCTCCGTAGAAAATCATACTAAAAATGATTGCACATCTTTGTCCCTGAGAGCAACTGGTAGATTCAAATAGGATGCCTTTGGGTTGGCAACACAGCTTCTCCCACTAAATGACAGTTTAGTGTGGCTCTAGCATAGTGCCTGGCTTATTATAAACATGCACAATATATTATTATTTCATGGTTCAATGGGTGTAACTGTCCAGGAAATAGTGGCGTGGAATAGTTAGGAAAAAACCCAGACAGATCAAAGTTTAACAGATGAGTAACTGGGGAATTGTTTGAATGACAGCAATAGAAGAGCCATCTGTTACTTTGAAATGGTATAAACAGATTTAAGTGAGAGTCTCTTCCTTACATGAGTTGGTGGGGGTTTTTTTGTTTGTTTTTTTACATGAGTAAGCCTTACAGTGTCCTTGCTGGTCTTATGGGGTGCCACAGGGTAGATGTGTAAGACTAGCCAGCGAAGACTAGCATAGACATTATAGAAAGAGGAGGCCTCGGAACTTGCATATCTGTTGTTGTTGTTATGTGCCATCAAGTCGTTTGCAACTCATAGCG
>NW_006399913.1:7668378-7704437 GCF_000299155.1 Elephantulus edwardii
TCTTGATATTGAGCTGCAGTCCTTGACCTTCTGCAGCAAGTGCTTCAGGTCCTCCTCAGTTTTAGCAAGCAGAGTTGTGTCATCTACATAACACAGGTGTTGATGATTCTTCCAACAATCCTGATGCCACATTCCTCCTTGTACAGCCCAGCATCTCAGATGATCTGTTCTGCACACAGATTGAAAAGGTATGGAGACAGAATACATCCCTGATGGACCCCTTTCTTGATTTTGAACCATCCACTGTCTCCCTGATCTGTTCTGACGATTGCCCCTTGGCCCAATGTTTCTCATTAGCACAATCAAATGTTCTGGGATTCCCATTCTTCTCAGAGTCAGCCATAGATTGTTGTGATCCACACAGTCAAAAGCCTTCGCATAGTCAATGAAGCACAGACATTCTTCTGGTATTCTCTGTTTCTGCCAAGATCCATCTTACATTAGCTATAATATCCCTAGTACCGCGACCTCTTCTAAATCCAGCCTGCACATCTGGCAGTTCTCTGTAGATATATTGTTCCAAACAGTTTTGGATCATTTTCAGCAGAATCTTGCTTGCATGTGATATTAATGATATTGTTCGATAATTTCCACAGTCTGTTGGGTCACCTTTCTTTAGAATGGGAACAAATATCAATCTCTTCCAGTCAGTTGGCCAGCTGGCTGTCCTCCAGATTTCCTGGCACAACTTAGTGAGCACATCCAGGGCAGCGTCTGTTTGTTGAAATAAATCAATTGGTATGCAGTCAACTCCTGAAGCCTTGTTTTTTGCCAGTTTTTTCATAGCAACTTGAACTTCTTCCTTCATCACCATAGGTTCCAGCTCATATGTTATTTCATGAAATTCCTCTGTGTCAGCCAATTCCTTCTGATACAGTGACTCTGTGCACTCCTTCCATCTTGTTTTTATACATCCTGGATCATTCAACATTCTACCCAAACTATCTTTAAGTATTGCCACCTGTGGCTTGAATTTGTTTTTCAACTCCTTCAGCTTAAGAAACGCCGAGTGAGTCCAGCCCTTTTGATTTTTCTGACTCCAGCTCTCTGCACATTTCATTATAGTATCTTGCTTTGTCATCCTGAGCTGCCTTTTGAAATTTTCTATTCAGCTCCTTGATTTCTTACTTTAGCTTTGGCTTCTCGGTACTCTAATGTAATACTTAAAGTCTCATCTGACATCCATCTTGGTCTTTTCTTCTTCTTTAGCCTTTGTAATGATCTTTTGCATTCTTCATAGACTATTTTCTTGATATCCTCCCAGAGCTCATTTGGTCTGCACTCATTGGTGCTCAAGGCCTCAAACCTGTTCCTGAGATGGTTTTGAAATTTGAGTGGGACAGACTTAAGGTCCAATCTTGGTTCCCATGGACTTGACTTAATTTTCCTCAACTTCAGCTTGAATTTTGCAAATGAGTAGTTGCTGGTCTGTCCCACAATCAGCACCCAGCCTGGTTTTCATTGCTGATATTGAGCCTCTCCAGCAAATCTTTCCACAAATGTAATCGATGAAACTGAGGAGTGTAATGGCCACTGTAAAGTAGCATATTATTTATCCTAGATGGAAGTTCCCAAGAACTAGTCTTATATTCCACTGCATTAACCAACTGAGAATGATCAGGCAACAGAGATGATGTTTCAGAAATAAGGTCTAAAAATCCATAGAAAGGGGATTACTTAAGACATGCGACTTAGAGATGTTCTCAGGAATAGTGACTGAAGCCATAAGCTTGAAATATTTGCAAGCCCCACCACAGGGTCAAGGACTGCAGCCTTCAATATGGATTGAGCCTCAATATCAAGAAGACAAAGATTCTCACCACTGGACCAATTGGCAGTATCAGGATGAATGGTGAAGAGATTGAGATTGTTCACAGCTTTAGTTTGCTTGACTCACAGTCAACACTCTTAGCACCAGCAGCCAGGTAATTAAAAGACATATTGCTATGGGAAAGGCTGCTGTTGGGGACCTCTCCAAAGTACTGAAGAGCAATGGTGTCTCTCTGGAGACAAAGATATGTCTGATACAGGCCATGGTCTTTGCAATCACTTGTTATGCATAAGAAAGTTGGACAATGACTAGGGACGACAGGAGGAGAATTGATGCCTTTGAGCTGTGGTGCTGGAGAAGAGTATTGAGGGTACCATGCACTGCTAAAAAAACAAACAGATTCATCCTGGAGAGGGTTAAACCACGCTGCTCCTTGGAGGCAAGGATTCTGAGGCTTTGTCTGACATACTTAAGTCATGTTTGTAAGGAGAGACTGGTCCTTGGAAAGGGACATCATGCTTGGGAGGGTTGAGGGCAGGTGCAGGAGGGGAAGGCCCTCTATGAGGTGGATTGATTCAGTGAGTAGGGTAATCGGGATGGGTATATCAGAGACAGTGAGATTGGCACAGGACAGAGCAGAGTTTAGGGCTGTTGTACATAGGGTCGCTATGAGTCACAAGCCACTCGACGACACATAACAACAACAACACAAGCGAAACTCCAGTATCTTCTACTTGGATAAGATTCATTGCTCATGAATTTTACCTATTTAAACCCTGAGCAAGTAACCCAAACTCTACTCACGTCCCTTGTATATAAAATATAGATCGTATCTATGTTCATTTAAGTGTTAGAGTATGGAAAATACTTGGGAAATTTCCTGCCACATGGAGAAGCATTTAGCAAATTTTAATGACAAGTGCTATTACTATCATCAAGGGAGTTTTGGTAGGCTAGTGGTAAGGAGTTGAGCTGCCAACCTGAAAGCATACATTCATATCCATCAACTGCTACATGAGAGTAAGATGGGCAATCTCAAATGATTTACTGCCTCTGAAAACCTGCTAGAAGGTCAGCTATTATTCCGTTTCAACACGATATCATGTAACAACAACATTAATATCACCAAGTACCTATTACAGAGTCTGTTAAATGTATTATTTTGGAACACTTTATGGAATACAATAACAATATTGGTTCTTTAAGAGTTAAATTAGTGAATAAATATAAAAGTAGCATTAGTAAAACAGTTGTTGTTGTTAGATGCCATCAAGTCAACTACGACTTATAGGGTTGCTATGAACAATTGGTCTGAATGTGGCCTATCCTGTGCCATTCTAACCATTTCCATCAACCATACTCAAGTCCATATTTATAGCCACTGTGTCAATCCATCCTGTTAAGAGTCTTTCTCTCTTTTGCTGACCCTCTACCACTCCAAACATGATTTTTTTTCCAAGGCCTGGATCCTCCTGATAACATGTTCAAACTGAGGCAGAGTTTCACCATTCTTGTCTCTAAGGAACACATTGGTTGCACTTCCTCCAAGATATGTTTCTTCTTTAGACAACTCTAAATTACTTCATCAAGCAGTCTCCTCCCCTCCCCCTGCAGAGTTTTAAGCTAGTCAAATATCCTAATAATTACCCATTATGTACAGTGTTTGGATGAGCTTCCAGATTGATTTATGCTGGGAAGCAGGAGTGGCATCCACTTCCTAAACTAGATGCCTCTGGAAATTCTACAAACTCTCTAAATAAACATACAGAAATGATGGTAGTTATGGAACAGAGTTCTGTACAGAAATTATGATAGTCATAGAATAGAGTTTAGGTCTTTTGTGCAAAACTTAATCTCAGTCATACTCAACTTGATGACACTTAAGCACTGCTAAGTGAAACTAGTGCTGTTTTATCTGGAGGAACACTCTTCTACTTTGTACATCACTCTTTGTCAATGTGCAGTATGAAGTAACCCAGGTTGCTGTGATGCTGAACCTTGTACCACTAGAGTATCAAATACCAGAATGGTTTACCAATGTGGACAGTGTTTGGTGGAGCTCCCAGCTGTAAAACAGGTTTGGAAGCAGGAGTGGCATCTACTTCCTAAACCACATGCCTCTGGAAACTCTATGAACTTGGAGAAATGTTAACAGTTATAGAAAGGCGTTAGGTCCTTTGTCAGAGTCACTATGAGTTGCACTCAACTTGATGGCAATTAACAACAGCAACAACAAATTACTTCACATACTGAAAGGGCTTCTAAGTGATAATATGTATTTAGTGAGTACTCAGTTAAAACTAAGCCTTCATTTGGGTTATAATTTTATCAACTCTTTTGTTAAACTGTAGGGTTTTGGGGAGAAAATTACAGGAATAAAAGAACTTTCTCCATTACAGTTTGGAGACTGTTAAAATAGAAAATGAGTCCTCTTTTTAAAATTTAATCTGGGATGTGGTTTCAGAGACTGTAGATGACCAATTTCAGAGGTCACCTGTTCTAAGGGCCTTCTTTTAGAGATGGGGAAATTAAGGAACAATAATAAATTGCCAAGCCTAGCATTCCACAGAGCATCTGACACCATTATACCACACAAATTGGCAAAGAAAATGACATACTGTCAGAGTTTGATACATATTTATAACTAGTGCTAGAGATAATATATATTTAAATGAAGACCAAACTGCTTCACAGAAAGGTTGGTACATAATGAGAATTCTGTAAGTAAATGCTGAATGAGTGAGTGACCCTTTAGCTGACAATAGTGTTAACATTCCATTAGTACAATGAACTTAAAGAAAGTAATTTCAAATTTTTTCAAAAGTAGAGCTATGACTCAGTGACCACTTTAAAATAAAATTGTGAGTATGCAAGGCAGGACAAAGTGTAGGGAAAATTCACCCACGTCAGGTAATATGCAATACAACAGCAAGATCCACAGTTTGATATATCTCCAATCTCTCAATTAGAGGTTATGTTCACACTGATGCTGCATTACTTGAAATCCTATCAAATATATTCATACTAATACTAACCTGCCAAAATCCCAGGTCAGTCTCTCTCTCTCTCTCCTCCCCCCCAAAAAAATCAGGACAATTTTTAGTTTTCAGCCCATTTAGGATGTCTTCAAATAGTGTACCTTGCATTGTAAACATATTACTAAAAACAAACCAAAAAACCCTCAAATTCACTGCCTTCAAGTCAGAACCAAGTAATAGTTGATCCTTCATTGGGTCCTAGGTTGTAAATTGCATGGAAGGAGATGAGATTGCCCATCTTTCTCCTAAGAAGCCACTAGTGGGTTCCAACTACCAGAGAGGCACGTGTAGCCTTTGGGTTAGCACGGCAACTCCCTCCACACTATCCTGCAAGAGCTCCCTGTGCCAGTGTGTTCCATCTCATATTTTTTTTTCATTTTTAATAACATTCTAAAAGAGGCGGGTTTTTTTCTAATTTGTGCTTATATAACTTTTTAAGTGAATGTTTACAGAGAAATAGCTTTTCCATCTAGTGGTTTCTAAATTTTTCCATTATCTCACAGCTTCATATCTTACAGTAAAGGCAATTAAAGTTATACTTTTCTGAAAATGGTCCCTTTTAGAAAAGTCCATTTTCAAGCAGGAAATTTTGTAATTAAAAACCAGAAATTAACTTTCCAGTTGTGTAGGATGCATCAGTGTTCTCCCATACTGATGAATTATTGTCCCATAGATCTTGCTTTTGACTAATGGCTAAGGTGCACCTGATCCAAGCCACAGTTTTTTCAATTATGCATCTGAAAGATGGGCTATAATAAAGGATGATAGTAATTGTAGTAAGTAAATAGTAAAGGATGATATAATAGTAATTGATAATTTGAGAAGTGGTATTGGAGAAGAGTACAAAATATCCCATGGACAGATCAAAAGAACAAATAAATATGTCTTAGAATAAGTGGGTAAAAAATAGTTTTCATAGAGGTTTCACATGAAAGTGTGGAGAAAAGTATGCAAAATTTCCAGTTGTAAATAAAAAATTAATAATTACTGCTAAGAATGTCAATTAGTATTTATCATTTGGAAAATTATTTGGCAAGATTTTTAAGTTAAATTTTTAGCTTAATAACTTAATTTCTAGAAATCTACAGCTAGGGAATAACCCAAAACATATAAAATGCTGTGTTCTTTGAAATATATAGTACTTAAAAATGAAAAATAATGGAAGTATCCCATAATATGAGTGTTAAAGCCAACTGTGGAAAAACTATTTGATAAAATATGTAGTCATAAGATTTATTGGTTTGTTAGTTTGTCATTAATGGTGTTTTTTTATTGGTTGTTGAGTTTAACTTATTGGTTTGTAGTAGTTGTTTTTTCCTGTGATATCATTGTCTGGTTTGGTATTAGTATAATACTTGTCTCGTAGAATGAGTTGGAAAGTGGATCTCTATTAGTGGCATGATTATAAAATAGTACAGCCACCATGGAAAACAGTCTGTCAGTTTATCAAGAAGTCAAAGATATAATTACTATCAATTCTATAAGTAAATACTCAGAAGAGCTGAAATCAGGAGCACAGATACATGGATACCAATGTTCACTGCAACACTGTTTACATTAACCAGAAGATGGAAATAACTTCAAATTTCCATTACCAAAAAAACGGATAAACAAAAGGGAGTACACCATATATTAGAATGTCAAGTACTCAAAAGAGGAAATGACTTCTTGGATCATGCCATGACATGAATGAACCTTACAAACACGCTAAGTGAAATCCGTCAGTCACAAAAGGACAACTATTACATTATTTCACTTATGCAACTCCAAAGTGGTATCTTTCTGTTTGTTTACATGCACCAGCTGTGGAATTAAAGATGGGCAACATCTTCCTGTGCCATTTACAGCTTCAGAAAACCTACTAGAGAGCCAGCTGAGTTGGTTCTGACTTGGCATCAGTGAGATCTTTTAGTTTTCACTTACCTAAAATATCTCTAATGGGCTGATATATATAGTCTTAAGATTATTAGTAGTGCCCAGGAGTATTCAGGAGGGAAGAAGAAATGATATACACTGTAGGAGATATGGAGCTTCTATTAAGGGTGATAGAAAGTGCAGGAAACCAATAATGGTGCTAGTTGCACAACGTGACAAATATAATTAATGTAAGTAAGTTCTATGTGTGAAGAAAATGAAGATGGTGTTTTGTTACATACATACTTACCTGATTAAAAAAAATATATATAAGAAAGACATTCATAGTCTACACAGTTTAGTAAGAGATGACCAACTAAAAGATAAAATTACAGAGTTGTTAAGTGCTAGAAAATTAGTAAATACAAAGTGATTTGGAACATCTAATAAAGCCATGGTCATTTCAATTGCATGTTTTACATCTGAATGTTGGGAAATGACAAAAGAATTATTTATGCCTTTGAGTTGTGATGTTGTAGAAGAGTACTGACTAGCCCATGGACTAACAAAAGAATAAACAAATATATCTTAGAGAGAATGCAACCAGAGTGTCCTGAGGAGGCAAGAATAGTTGAAGCTTTGTCTCACATATTTTGGGCATGTTTTTAGGGAGGGACTTGGAAAAGGACACCATGCTTGGAAAGGTGGAAGGTAAGCTAAAGAGAGAAGGACCCTCAATGAGATGGATTGGCACAGTGACTACAACAATGGGTTCAAGTAAACCAGAGATGATGAGAATGGCACAGGAAAGGTTCAGAACCATTGTTCATAGTGTCTGTATGAATTGTAGCAGACTCAGTGGCACCTAACAACAGCTATGCTAACCCCTAGTCTAAGTATTAGGGAAAAATTTGCGTGTGAAGGAAACCCAGTCCTTACTTTAAGGAGTTAGCTTTCCCATTGAGGAAGACAGACAATAAACAAATATATTTATTTATGTCAAAGTTGGTGTGGAGTTTATCCTTCAATATGATTTTCCAATCATTGTTTGGCTTTGCCATTTAGATAGGCAGGTATATGTTAGTAAGTCATGCTTATTCTCAAGGGGACTAATATCTGTCAGTCCATAAGAGAATTAGCTAGTCTCCGCAATCCACAAGGAGATTGGCTAGTCTTGTCATTAAATTTGAAAAACCCAGCAGCAGAAAGAGAAATCGTCCCTGTCCCAGTGAAAATGAAGAAGCCAGAGAATGTAGAACACCCTTTGAGCCAGATACTCTTGCTCCAGCTACACCTATGGCAATAGCAGTTACAAACAAACTGAGACCCAACATAAGATGAAACCCTGCAACTGCTATACCACTGGAACCAGAGCTAAAAGCCTTTGCCCAAGTTTATTGGACAACCGGGTAGGAGGGTGGGAGGGGGGGCGGGGATGGACCATAATCCACAGGCCTGAGAACTTTGTAACACTGGGCTAAAGTCCTAAGGCTCAAGGCTGATGTGCCTGCATGCACATTTTGAAAGTTCTTCTGACTGCATTCTGCTACTAATCTGGATTATAACCTTTCGAATTCCTCAACATGTTCCTGTGTGATCTGTACTTTTTACTCAGCAAAGCAGTAAAATTAGTGTTGAGATGAGTAGAAAGGGATAGGCGAGAATGGGGAATATGTCTGATCTCATGGGAATTGGTTTTGTGTTATTGATGCTGTTATGGTGGACAGTTCCCCTTTATGAAGTTGGTAAAATTAAATATGGCCACCCCCATGTTGTCCTTGTTCTTTTTACAGGTGGTAACTATTAAAAAAGAAAAAGAAGAAAAGGGGTAATGTTAGGGGTTTTAGATATATTAATTAGAAAAAAAAAACCTACTTGAAAAGGAGCTATTTAAAGAGGAATCCTGAATGAAGTATTGAAATCAAGCCTTCTAAGGAAGAACATTACATACAGAAAGAATAAGAACAAAAGCCTTGAAATGCTATTCTCAGGAAAATCAAGACCAGTTAGGCAGGAATGCATAAGGGAGGGATAGGTAGCAAATCAAATTAAAGTGATAGCTAGGAGCTAATTATGTAGAGCCTGGCACAGGTTTTAGATTTTATTCTGAATGAGGTAGGATGCTATTGTTTTGATGTTTGTTTAAATCAAGATCCAAATAAATACTATCCAGTACTACAAACGATCTATTGTTTCTTAAAGGTATTCTGAAATATAAGATCCACCATTATTTTTTTCTTTGTAATTTGTGTTATTATGGAAACCTAGCCATTTGTCCCATAGAGGTTCCCACCCTCCAGATTTTGCTGAATATATCCTTGTTGAATAATTTATTGTGTTCCCCTGAATTCTGAGTATATAAATAAGAGTTACATACTCAGATACTTTGGGCATATTATTTGAAAGGGCTAGTACCTGAAGAAGGACATCCTGCTTGGTAGAGTCAGTGAAAGAAAGGACAGGAGGACATTATGCTGAGTGAACTATCTCAGTCACAAAAGGACAAATACTGCATAGTGCCACTGTTGTAAAACAGGACTGACATCGGGTTTGGGGGGAAACTGATAAAGATGGGATAAATAATGTATCGAAACAGATGAGGGAGAGAACTGTTTAAAAGGGATATGTGATTAGATATTATTGTCATGACAAGAGTCCAGAACAAAGGCTGCATAGTGGAGTGGACCTGGGGGGAAGGATTGTATCACAATGAAAGAACTTTAGCATTTCAAAGAGAAGAGTGAACTGGGGAGGGGTGGGCAGGGAGAAAAGTGTAAAAATGGATGAATGGAAATCCAAAGTCTTTGTAAATTTTTATTAAAATTAATAAAAATAATAATAAAGAAAGGACAAGCTTCAATGATGATATAGTGATTATAATAGGCTTAGTTGTTGTTGTTGTTATGTGCCGTCGAGTTGCCTGCGATCACTGCATAAATTGTTAGAGTGATGAAGGACTGAGCAGGGCTTGTTTTCTATTGTATATAAGATCCCTGTGAGTCAGAGCCAAATTGATGGCATGTAACAATAACAACAAAGTAGTTAGAGCTAAAGGCTTAATTGGGTTCAAATTTCATCATTTTAGAAATAGGGATTTTAGGTTGTAGTTTTAAAAAAATATTTTGTTCTCTTTCATTAGGAAGCATATAACATCTATTCATCTTTTTTTTGGTAATGTTGGCAGCTGTTAATTTTCAATGTCTGAATCCATTGATTCATTATGATTTTTATAAGAACTTATTTTTAATTGGGCAATGTTAAAGATTCTCAGAAGCTCTGTTGGCACATGGGTTAAGAATTCAGCTTCCAATCAAAAGGTGGGTGATTTAAAACCACCCAGCAGCTATGCAGATGAAATACCTTGTGATCTGCTCCAGTAAAGAGTACAGTCTATAAAACCTTAGGTGACAGTTATACTCTGTCACATAGGGTCACTATGAGTCAAAATCAAGTCAGCATCCCCTAACACTAACAACAGACATGTGTATACCTACATTTCTTAAAACAAAAATATCTCAAACCATTGTTGTCATTCCTGTAACACCTGTTTGTCTTATTTGTTCTTCTAATTGTTCTTTCTATTATCCCTCATTTCAAAATTCTCTTTTTCTCCATAAAATCAAACTATGTATAATACAAGATGGGGCTCCAAAATTATAATAGTAACACCAAAGGGACCACATTTATTTTAGAGGCAAGGTAATAAGTGAGAATTAAGAGGGAAGAAACATCTATAAAAGATAAAGGAGCCACATAAAAAGGTGTATCAGAGCTCAGTATAAATTTACATTTAAATCCTGTGCAGAGAACATTTACATCATCAAGGTGACATTTTAGAAATGAGAAACATTTGAAGTTTGAAAAATTAAAAGCAGGAATATAAGAATTAAAACATGTCCTGATCTTAAACTTTTCTAAGGGGAAAAAAAAGAAAAAATTTGTCGCCAAAATTGACTCAGGATTTTAAGAACACGGGTTTTATTCTGTGGAACTGTGTTTCCTTTCTTTCTTTATAAAATGTCTATTTTATGTAAAGTCAGTTCACCAATGTCATTACATTTCAAGGTCAGTCTGAGCAATCTCATCTCATTTGGACAAGTTAGAAATGTCTGAGTGGCCATGATAATACTCTGATTTCTGATTTGGGAATTCTAATGTCTGTCACAACATGAAAGGTATTCATTAACAGACAAAACAGAATTGGGCAAATAATGACTACCTAAAAGGACTGGTGAAAATTATTTCCTCTCATTCATGATTTTTTAAAAAAAAATATTGTAAAAATTGTAAACATGTCAATAATGATTTGTTCTCACCCATGACAGGCTAGGGTATAGTTTCCTTTAAAAACAAAGGTTTTCATATATCTATATCTATAATTCACCTATGTAAAGGCTACACCCCAATGTTTTTAGCATAATCTTAGAATTATGCAACCTATACTATAATCTAGAATATTTTTGTCCCCACATAACTCTTTTGCCATCATTTCCTGTTTCTAAGTAACCACTAATCTACTGTGTCTCCATAAATTTGCCTCTTTTAGAAAATTCTTTTAATTGCCATCCGTCTATAGACTATTCCATTTAACTTTTTTTACTTGTCATAATAGTGAGAAAAAATAGATTAAGTCCCTCAAAAATGTTGTTGTTGATTGTCTTCAAATCAAGCACGACTCATAGCGACCCTATGAACAAAAGGCCTGAAGCCCCCCTACAACTATTGACATTTATCAAAGTTCATAGAGTTTCCAGAGGCATGAAAAATTGTAACAGGACAACCAACAAAAATATTACTGAAACTGATAGTAGGTAATGGTTTAAATGAATAATTGCCAAGCAGTAAGCTAGAGAGACAATAATGGTAGAATGTGCTATTGTTTAAAGAGAGTCTAGTGTTAGGTAACAGCTTAAAGCTGACTTAGGTTGCTAGATTTGCTTTACTCAAAAAATCATTTGCAACTAGAAATGTCTGCAAATTGATACCTTTTTTAAATGACTCTTGGCAATTGCAGGAAATGTAAAAACTTCAGTTTCATTATCAGCAATATGGAAATAATGACAGTACCACCTCATGGAGTTAGCATGAAGATTAGCACATGTAGCACTTTTAGAATATGCCTGACATATACCATGTGCTCAATCAGTGTTGTTATAGCTTTTATTCATAATAACTCAGATTCAGGCCCAATTCTGAAATGGAATTCTCAGATATGATCACTTGCCCCTTATCACCTGTGATTGGTATTTTAAAGGTTTCTATTAAAAGAAGTTTCCATTCTCTAAAGATTCCTACCATGAAAACAATGGGTTAGGATTTAAGTTAATACTAATGTAGAAAGAGAAGGATTAGAATTGATCAAGTAGAAGTAAGAATAGAGCTCTAAACTATCTTCAGTTACTTTAGAAGTATGTGTTCTATAAATAGTAAAAGTGCTAATTTATTATTCTCACCTAACTCTCATGTAACATATTTTGGTTTTCCAAATTAAAAGAAAATGTATACCCACAAAGAACGATGCTTATATAATGGTATTATACATGTCTAATAAAAACTAGTGTTAAAGTATTATGAACAGTTACATCCTCTTATAGTTGAAATGTTTAAGATCCTTTAAAGGTGTGACTCTTAACTGTATGAGTATAAACTAAAGATTTGATTTGGCTTTGTGTCCATAAATCTAAGAAAGTTTAACTAGAAACTCCATTGCCTTCACTTTAACTACAGTTGAAAGTTACTTTTGATAATAAGACTGACACATTAGATAATTTTACTTTTGAGATATGATGTATTTTCTGTTCCTGTAAAAGTGTGGTGTTCAATATTATGTCCCAATCAGATAACTCTTGATACACAACATTTTCATCCTTGGGACATGTTAACACTTTACATTCTTTGCTTTGAAAAGATAAAAGACTTAATCACAGACAACACGTTTCCATTTTCCTTTGACCCTTCGATACAACTTAAACGATGTGGTTTGCATGCAGCCTCCTTGTGGACCCTCAGAGGTCCTCTACATTGTCCATTTGTGTCTACATTTTAACTCCAGGCTTTCTTCCTCTTGGCACTGTTTTGTATTTGCATGAAATTTTTTATTATGTTTGCATGACAAGTCATCCATAATGTTGAAGTTAAGTCTCTAACATACCTTGCTGTATCACATGTCATTAATTCTTACATTATTTTCTTTCCTTTTATTTTCAGTTATTGAAATTTAAATATGCTTGAAATGTAAAAGTGGCATGAAACTGGAGTGATGCAAAAATAACTAACATTCCTTTAAAGACCTATGATTTTTTTTAAAGAAGAAAATTAGGGAGAATTTCCAGCATTGTCTTTGAACACTAACCCTTAATTACAAATTATGATAGCACTGTATTGAACGTAGAGAGGCTGTCCATAGATTAAGAAGTTTTCAAGTGATACTTCTTTTTCCCCTGAGAACATTTTTTTTACCAGTCCTTGCTTATGAAGCATCGAATTTGGTTCCTATCTTCAGAAATTAATAAATACTTGTTTTCTCTTAGGCTCCACTGACTTTGGCCAAAGTACCTAATATTTACAAAAGCAAGGAATTGCTAAAAGATAATACCAATATTTTAGTACTTAAATGTTCCCTAAATGACCACAATTATCAAATGGATACCAATGCAGGAGGGCATGTGTATATAGAAAAAATAAGTTGTTGAAATCATTGTCACGCTTCAAATCCCTTAGAAAAGGCATGGATTTCCACCAAGAGCCCAAATGCACTCTTCCAATCAATGTTTCCTTCCAAGTTGTCACCCTGCTGGCTCTACCTTTATTCCTACACCTGCCATTGCTAAAATGACTTTAGAATACCTTCTTTCAAATTCCTTTCAGTCTTTGGCACATTCATTTTAATACCTTTTTAATAGCATATGTAATTTCTTGGATAGTGCCTTTAATTTTATTATGTAGCTAAAAGACCTTCAGAGCCAAATGAGTCAAATCTTAAAAAAAGCTGGTGGAAAATATTTCTTAAATATGTGAATAAGAGATTAGTAACACATGCATGGCCTATAGATTATAAAGTGACAATGAATATAATTCTCAAAGAAGTCCACAAACCTCTTGAATAGTAGCAACAGCAGTGGAGCAAATGTTACTTTCCTACAGAATCATATCTGTACATACATTTTTTTAAAAAAAGAAAATGACCCAATTTAAATTTTTAAATTAAGGGAGTGGTTTATATGTTGAAGACAGCCTTCCTTTATTCTGATCTTGTCAGAATATAGATGATTGATCAATATCTCTCCCATGCTGAGTCAATATCAGTATTCCTATAGAGCAATGTCAATGGATTTTTATTGGCTCTTACCCAGTTGTCACTGACCAGCTGTGTAGTATTAGCAATAGGCTCAACCTCTCCATGCCACTAACTCCTTGTCTACAAAATGAGTGAGGTTAACTACCTTTAAAATGTCCTCAGAATAAATAGTGCTATAATATTATCATTACCATAAATCTGCACTCTTCTTAATGTAGTTTTAATTAAGACTAAACAGAAGTAACCCCAATGCTGTGTATTTAAGAAAGACATCAAGACTCTTTTAAGGAAACCTATTTCCTTGATGATGTCTTTTTTCACCTGATGAAGATATTTCTCTAGCACTTGACATTTACATTGTCTAGTGGGAGATACATCGTCTAAGAGCTGCTATCATTGTCCTCATTTTGCAGGTGATGATACTGCAGTTTAGAGAGAAATCATTGACTAGCAAGCTGTAAAGCCAGGATGGAAACTTGGGTTTTCAAGCTCCAATTTAAGACCCTGTTTCTTCCACCAAAATTTATCTGCAACTCGTCTTGTAGTTAGGAGGTAACTTCCCTTTCTGAATTTGCACACCTGGAAAGTCAATATTTCACTTTCCGATACAACCCGGCACCGCTTTAGAGCGTCCACTTGCGTCACTACAGCTCTCTCTGCTTTTACAAACTAGTTGTTTTGTCAGCATGAGTGTGACAACAATTAGACGTCCCCTGTTTTTGCCCCATGCCTTTTCTCCTTCACAGTCATTCAATGACAAGCGTAAAAAGAGCTTCATCTTTTCACGAAAATTCCCATTCTACAAGAACAAGGAGCAGAGTGAGCAGGAAACCAGTGATCCTGAACGTAAGTAGATTCTTGGAGACAATGTCACACGCAACACAAGAGGAAAAAAATCCTTCACGGGCAACACGCATGATATAGGCTCCTCCACGCCACACGCCTAGGCAAACAAACACCGTAGGCAGGCAGGTCAGGTCTTACTACTGTGACCAGTGCTTGACTGCAGTCTGGATCCTTCCCTTGATACAGCCTTTCACTGAAGAGAGACTTCTAGAAACTGGGACTTTGTTTCCAACCAGCATTTATCTGTGACCAGGATTTGGGGCTGGTTTGACTTTTCTCTCATACAATCCTCTAGGGCTTGAGAAACATTCATTTCTGGACAGCAATATTGGATTCCATTGCCACCTACAATTTTTTGGCCTGCTAATTCCAGTGACCTGGGGATAAAGAGATGCCCTGCCAACCAAAGGCATGTGGTTCAAATCCACCAACTGCACGAAGGGAGAAAGATGGGCAATCTCCTTCCATGTGATTTACTGCCTCTTAAAACCCATTGGAAGGTCAGCTATGAGTTGATTCCAACTCAGTGGTACATTAACCACATCATTTATAAATGGGACTGATAAATTGCCTATATTAATTATTTGCCCACCTTTTCCCTCTTATCAAACTTTAAATGCTTATTTGCTAAGCAGTGACTTTGTCTTGATACTAAAGCTAAGAATATGCCCTGAGATTGGGAGTGGACCACTGTTCTAAGTGGTCTGTTTCTATGGCAACACTGACCATGGGCAAAAGATTCAGCATTTGCTTTACAATTTTTTGTTTTACAATCCATTTAACTTTTAGAGCTGTTTTGCAAATCAGAAAGAACATTTCCTTCTTGAGTCTCAGCCCAAGGGATTCTGCTGAAAATTGTCTGAAAGGAGAGAGAGCAGGATCCAGATTGCTTAGGCAACACAGTCTGTCATGGTAGTATCCATTTCAACTCCACTGACTTCTTCCTTCCTCTTCCGTGGCTGTTCTTCCTCTCTCATTGCTCTCTCTGGGGACTTCCATGCAGGACATCCCCGGATTAGGTGACGACGGTTATGGAACAAAGACTCTGAGTAAGTTCCCAGGAATGGTCACTGTAACTTTTCTTTTCTTTTCCTTTCCTTTTGAGTTTGGCTTTTGTTCCTTTTCTTGAGGAACTTCACTCCTAGCATGCACAAGATTCGAGTTTTATTTGTTATCTAGCTGTGAATGCTCCTACAAAGTAATTTTCAATTGTTTTGTTCTGCATGTCAGCATTTAAAAGCAAAGTGTGTCAGGCACTCTAACTTCTTTTGCAGTTAACACCTTCCCTTTCTGACTGTGTGTTACGATCAACATGGTCCTGATGCCAACTGTAGCATCACTTGCTCTGCCGCCTAATGTCTGACAGGGAGCAAGAAACCATGTTGAAAGAAAGGGTGAGCTAAATGTTCTAGAAAAGGAGAGCAGAGATGTTATGTTCTTTCTTCTGCCCTTTCACACAGAAATATTTAATGACCTTGCTAAATTCCGTAATTGGGCTGTATTTGCCATTAGTAAAGGAGCTATTTTATAGTCAAAAGGAACATGCATTCTCAAAAATGTAAATATTAAGCTCTTTGATCTTTCATGAATAATTCTTTCTTATCTAACATTGATTGACTTTTTTTTCTGACTTGCAGTGATCCTGCTTGATATGTTTGTATGATGAAGTTTTAGATATGTAGTAATGTTTTTCAATCAATGATTTATTAGGTGCATTCTATAATTAGGTTTTTACTTTATAGAATGTAGTGAAAGTAAAGTAAATTTAAATTATTTAGTTATTAATGCCACTAGTTTGTGTCTCACTACATTGAGCTGTTAAAAAAAGTAATATTCCCATGTATGAATATACTGTGATTTTTCTTTCTTTACTTCTAACTCCATTGCATAGGCACCAGTGAAATAAGAACACAGTTTTGTGTCTTTTGCAACTGTATCACATGTTCATTGATTTTTCTGTTTTTAATTTTTTTTTCCTTTTCAATTTAATAGCTATAGGCAATATTTTTTAGAAGCTTTTCATTTCATGTGTGTAAAACAAAATAGCATCGAGCTGGACTTTATTTGTAAGAGCTGCATAATGATCTTCTTCATCCTTCTAATTGCTCATTTAAACACGTCTTCTTATACAAGAGAGAACAAATCTAATCAAGAGTAACCACTTTTCTCCTTAAAGATGAAAACTTTATCTCAAGTCTTTTTATATGAAATATGTCATGAAATTTTTCATGACTGCATACCTACACTTCAAATATTCTAACATTATCTGGATAGCATCAAGCACAGAGAATGTTAGAAATTTCCAGTGTAGGGGGAAAGGAAGCAATTTAGTATATTGTTAATAAGGAAACATCAATAAAAGGGAGTTGCCATTTGAGTGTCAAAAATATGACTAATGGTCTTTTAAAATTCACAACTGCCAAATTTTTGTATACTTTTTAAAAACTGAACAGATGTTGCTAGGTAAAGGTAGTTGCCAATTAATGCTATTGTTAGCCATAATTTGGGCTATTGCTACAACATATTTTAATCTTCTATCTACCAAATGGAATCATTTTATTACACAATTTATAGACACTAAAAAAAAGACAAGTTGTTAAATAAATCACTGCTTGCTTCTAAATTTCTCCATAAATAATATACATCATTTTTAATTATTTAAGAATTCAGAATAGGAAACTGTCATCTCCAGTTCAAGATATTTGAGATAATGACGTTCCTTTTGTACATAAAAATACATTCTTATTGGCTTCACTCTTCAGTGACAAAAACAATGCTGCATTGTACATCCTACTTCATTCCCTACTGCCTCTTTTCTATTATTAATGGTTTGCTGAAATTAATGATGTAGTTATGGTCATAAACCACCAACATAATGAGAAATGACCCATGGAGATTTACTCCACATTTTTATTTCCATTTGTTTCATGCTGTAAAATTGTTTCGTCTAAGTGGCAAGAATCTGTACTGTCAAATGCATTTTAAGACCCCTTTTTAAATCAGATAATCATATTAATGTCATATACTTTGCTCTTTCTAATAAGTGTGCAAGAGTGTTCACACTTTTCAAAATACTGACATTACTACTCTACTAAGGAGTTCTCAAAATCAAAATCACCCATTTGATAATTAATTCGATATCCAGAGTTTGCTAAGTCAATGTATAGATTTGAGAAGTACAGGTAAAAGGAAATGATGTTGGAGAGAAAAGTATTCCCCCCACCCCCACCCCCAGGCCATACCACTAAGTTCCTATTATGTTAACTAAACTGTATTTTTCTGAAAAGCCAATTTGGAATATGATCAGTCAAGTCATCCAACTTGAATGAAAAACATACTTTGCATCAGCATCAGGTATCAGGCCGCTTGTCTCTTGCCTGTTCCCTTCCTCTAGATATAAACAAAGGAATATTGAACTGAGTCATAACAGTTTTCAGTGACTCATGTCTTCGTCTAAGACTCACTCATTGAAGCAGAAAAGGTTTTCAACAATCTCTTTTCATCCTGAAGATCTATTAGGAAGTATTTAAATAGAAATAAAATTTAAGGGATTCCAGGAATTGCTGGTGATTTGAAATGCAGTGTTTCTAAAAAATGCCTAAAGGCTCAAATAGAGAAACAGAAAAGCCTACAAGAAAACAGTGCCTACACACCAGAAGCTCCTGTATGTGGAGCCAAGAATTCTATCTAGTCAAGACATATGATCCTGGAAAAATCACAATCAAACAAAAAGATCAAAGTATTTCCAATAAGAAATCTTCTTATGCTGACATAATACTTAGTCATAATTAAAGATAATTTCCTTCTTTGCTGAAAAAGAAGGCCAGGCAGTAGCCTTGTAAGAGAGATAAAGTTTTCATCTTCTTTATCTTCTCTATGACTTTTCGTAAGGCAGTCTCCTCTGTGGCTTTTCACTTGCTTTTGGCTCACATTTCTAGTAGCCTTGCATGAGTGTATTCCTTTAAGTTCTGGCTGCTCGCCAATGCTTGGTATCTCTTTAATTTGCTGTGCTGTTCTTGCAGAACATGTTTCTTCTAATGCCAGCGATAGCGAGAGTAGCTACCGTAAGTTATTGCTTTGGTTGTGATTCTTTTCTTTGCAATTGCCCCATTGCCTGTGGTGGTCATTTCAGCCTTTTGTTGTTGTTTTTCGATTGCTTCCCTTTATCATCTTTAGCCAAAGCAAATGGCTTGAAATGAAATCAATTGATGTGAAAAGATCCAAAAATACACCAGGACCCATCAGCAAACAAGCCCTCATGTGATTTGTGCAAACAGTAGCAATCTTACTAAAAACCAATTTCAGCTTCATTTGGTTGCAACCCAATGGTTCAGTTCTCTCAGAGAAGACAGGAGAAAGTTCAGCCTGGTGGATCTTGACATTCTGCCCTCCCCAAATAATTGCAGCTCCCTGCAGGAGGGGTGAAAAGTCATCATGCTTCTATTTCTTTCTCATTTTGCCTTTTCTGTTTTTTGGCACCCCTTTACAAAAGAAATCTTTAGAAATTACAGTGTTATTTTAAAGGAAGTATGAATCTTTTATGTCACTTCTTGTCCTGATGAATATATTAAGGCAGATATGCTGATATACCTGACTTTCTTTCAGATGATGGGGAAGTGATGAAAAGTTTCATTCTTTTTATGTTGAAGGAGCTAACAATATTTTTTTTAAAAAAGACAAATTGTCTTTGAATAAAAATCTTAACTGAAGAGATAGCTAGCTTTTAAAAACTAATATTATTATTTGGTCACTTCAAGCCATTTGTTTCATGTATAATAATATTCACCACATACCAACCACATGCTTTTGATCAATTCTCATGGTTTCTTACTACCTACTTACTGGGTTTTAATGACTAAAATAAATACATATTATTAATGAGATTGCTACTATTTACCTTATCTATAATGTTGTTGTTGATTGCTTTTGAGTTGCGCATGACTCATAGCAACCCTATGACCAAAAGGCCTAAAGCCCCTCTACAAATATTGACATTTATCTAAGTTCATAGAGTTTCTGGAGGCATGTTGTTTAGAAAGAGGATGCCACTCCTGCTTCCAACTATAATGTTATCTAATATTTTAGTGAAATAGGGAGCTTTGGCGGCCTAGTGTTAAGAAGCTGCACTGCAATCCCATAGGTACGTGGTTTGAATCCACCAGCTGCTCCACAGGATCCAAGAAGCAAGTGTCAAAGATATTAGAAACTGAAGACCCAACTTATGTGGCCTGCAAATTCCAAAACAAAAATGAGCAGTGTCTTGGCCCAAATATATTATGAATTAAGAACCAGAATTTTTTTTTTTAATTTCTTTTCCCCTTAAGGAGTGAGATGCTTTATAAAGCTTTGCCTTTTTTGAGCTGGAGGGCTTAATAATACTCCTGGAACATGAAAAATGTAATTGGAAGTTTGAGAAAGGTTTTGAAAAATCAGATTGATGACAAGTAGGGGAAAAACACAAAGGAAAAATGGAGAAAGCTGATAATAACCACAGAATGGAACAGAAAGTTATAAATAAATACCCTTGAACAATATTATAACAAAACCCAATATTAGTTAGAACTACCTAATTTCTGTTTTTAACAGGTCTTATTGGTAGAAGGAATCAAATGGTTCCTACTCTCAATAGATGGCGCTTATTTCACATTCCTCTTATTCTAGTAATTACATGAAAATCTATCTCACCTTGGGGAAAAATATTATGTCTTCCTTCTCACTTGGTTTTGATTCAAAGAATCCAAGCCAAGAAGGAGTTAACGAGACTTTTCTTCCTAAAACATAAAGTACCCTCAAGTCAGTAAGAGGAAAAAAAGATAACTCGCTTGTTGGGTTTTATGAAGAACATGGTCCCATTTCTTAATGTCCCAATTTTTAAATTTCAAGTGTTTTGTTTTATCCATTAGACATAGAATAAAGAAAAAATCATGCCTTTTGCCTTAGTGAAAGTATATACATAAGAATTATTTTTCCATTTAGAATTTCCACCTTTGTGGATGCCCAAACCTACTCCTGTTGAGTTTATTCTGATCCATAGTGACCATATTAGCCAGACTAAAACTTCCCCCTATGGTTTCCAAGTCTATAAATCTCATTGAAGCAGACTGTCACCATCATTCTCCTGCAGTACAGGCCAGTTCTTTAAACACTGCACCATCAGGGTTCCTACCATTCCTTACTACATGCCAAATTAATGCAAGCAAAAACATTCATATTGCATTGCCTGTGTACTAAGCCTGATTCTAAATGTTGTAAGTATACTAATCAATTTTCCAAATATCCTGTGAAGGTACTGAACCACTAATTCATAATATCACCTTGAACAAATCACTCAACTATTTTGACATTCCGTTCTCCCCTCTGTAAAAATGAATAGTTTTGACAAAAACAAAGGAAGCTAGTGGATTTTACTCAGTGTTCCAGATCTCACCCCCTGGTCATAGCTGCTTGAAGAGCTGTGCTGATTTGAAGGCCAACTGAAAACTCATTAGTAATGGGGACAATGATCTAGAAATGAGGACAACAATCAATTCATGATGTCTACCAAGGGAGGCCAGGGAATGAGGAAGTATACGACATGTGCTGTGTATTTGCTGCCTATAAAACCACATGAGCCCCAAAGCCATTTTTAGTGCTAGCATTCTGTGTCTCCAAAAACCTGATTTATTCTTACTAATCATCATATGCAGGCACTAAGCACTAAATTTTGAACATTAAATGTACTGCCACTACTTCCCTTCTTTCTTTTCTAGCTTCCAAGAGTCCCTAAAGAACAACTTGTTTTATTAAGACATATTGGGATCTCAATGACTCGCTTCCAGATTAAACACACAGTATTTGCATGGAGACACTACTAAGTCTTCTACTAAGTCTCTCAGAGCTGCAAAAGTCCACAAGAGTACTGGGCTGCTCTTCCACATTCAGCCAGGCTTCTGCTAGAATAAGACCAAGAAATAGTCTGTACCTTCATGTCAGCTGTTGTTTCTAAGTGCCAACACCTCCTGAGTAAAAAACAGAAAAACTATGAAGGTTGACTATTTTATGGAGATAATAAAACCACATTTACAAAAGGAGTTGGTGTCTACAGATGGACCACTTTATGGCCTCTCAGTGACTGACCTAGGTCGGTCTCTTAGCTCTGTCTCCTAAAACCTATAGAGAATTCTACACCTCCTACCCTTTTAAGACTGCAATGTATTTGACAGAGTCTAATAATACACAGTCTTAAATCCTGACTCTACTGTTTAGTAGCTGGGAAAATGGATTGGCCTCATTAAGATCTCAGAGCTCCAGCTTCTTTATCTGTAAAATGGAAATCGTCAGAGTTCCTACCTTCAAAAGACATGGGGATGAGAAACAGAAGCTAATGGATAACATGCCATATAGATGTGAATTTATCTTCCTTTTTCTGAGAGGGACTTTTTTTTTATTGCCTCATTCCCATTACTCATAGAGCTTTTTATTCTTAAACATTAAGGTGGAAATCAATTTAAGCTCTTGAATTTACAGCTATTGTTAATACCAATCTCTATAGCCTTCTGAAGGCTTCCTTGGTATCACACAGTGCCTGATTGTTAAAGACTCTCTAGAATTGAGATGAGCCTTGACATGGGGGTGCTGCAGCTGTTATCTGCCAATGCTGCTGCTAAAAACAAGAATCTGTACCTTTTAAAGTTGGATAATAAACAAGAAATAAGTGGATACGCAAACAGGTGTAGAATCCTCTAGCAAAAATAATCAAAGCTTTGCTGCTTTGCCCTAGTTTTCAGAACCATAAATTATATACCAAGTGTCATATCAAGAATCTGCTTTCATACATACTATCCTCTCAGAGTGATTTGCAAAGCCACTGGGAAGAGGTGCCTGTGGAAGAATGGCATGTTATATTTGTTTACAGGAAACCATGCTTCCCAAAGTGAAATGACTAAATTCACAAAAAGAAAAAAAAATCAAGAATCTAAGTTTGGCCTGATTGCTCTTGCTGTTTCCCACTATTGAAGTCAGAGCAAGATTTCATTGGCATCTGTACATTAATCATTGGCTGGGACCCAAGAATAGAATGATACAGGAAACTTGGTTCTTGCCTTTATGGAACTCCCAGTAAAGAGAGGAGATTTTAAACCTCGCTTGACATTTAAAACTTCACTCTCCTTTGAGGATTCTCCTCTAATCATACTGAGAAGATTTCCCTATAAAATTACAGTTCAACATCATAATGATAAATTCTGTCATACCCAAAACTGTACTTATTCCACACCAGTTTTAATACTTATTTCATTAATTCGTATCATTTCTATTTGTGTCAGGATTTAGTTGTAACTGAGGCTTAGTCAGTCAACCACCTTCATTGGTACAGGAGATAAGCTCGATTTTGTAAATTTTTTGGTAATTGAATTGTTTAAGAGAATATACTTTCCTGCCTGGGCACAAATCCAAACCCCTGCCCAAATGTGGAGAAGTCCTCTGAACACTTCATGAGTAGATAACACTACAGAGGAGCCTCATGGTCCAACTTTGTGCCTTTAGGAAGCATCTTGGCCCAGGAATGGCATTCTGGAACCTGGCCCTGCTGGAGGGTGAGGTAAGATGTGACTTAAGCCTGGACCATTTCTCATATATGAAAAAGTTAAGAAGCCCCTACCTCTAGTCCCCCACCCCAGCTATCCAGTCTCCAGGGAAGGTATTTGTATTCCACAGATTTACTTAACTTTCCAAAGTCAGCTGTCATTGTTAAACTCATAAAGTTCACAAATTTTCCTAATGCCTTGAGAGTTAAAAGAGTAGCACTTGGCACTAATGAACTGTCAGTGTGTTTCCTGAGCAGTGAAGATATAAAGCAATGAAGGCAATTGCCCTTTGAATTCAGGACAAAGTACCTCATCTTATCCTTTCTCTGAAGAGATCAGCAATTATGAACTATTTCCCCACCAATGGGTAGTCCACCATAGACCTAATGCCAAGAGCACACCATCTGGGTTTGCTGCTAAAAAAGCTGGCTTCATGGCCATCAGTTGGATAAACTAGAATTATTGGAAAATCCAGTTACCTAAAGCCAGTTTGAACTCTAGTGACAAAGTATTATGTGTGTTGGAATGATAACCAAAGAAAGGTCAGTGGTTTGAGTCTACCTGCCACTCCATGGAAGAAAAATGGACAGTCTCAAATCAATGGATAGCCTCAAATCAGGGTGCGGGAGGTTCACCATGAGCTGGAAATCTGCTGAATGGCAGAGAATTTGCTTTGCATTTTGTTTTGCTTTGTGATTGTGCAGTGTTTAAGTACTCAACTGCTAACACATAGGTCAGTGGTTGGAAACCATCTAAAAGATAAGATTGTCTGCTTCCATAAAGACATACAGCCCTAGAAATCCAGTGAAGCAATTCTACATTATCCTAATAGGGTCACTATGAGTTGGAATAAAATCAAAGAAAATGAATTGAAGCCAATTTGCTTTCCATGATTATTTGTTGACTTGAACCCTTAATTGGAAGAACTGATAATTTTTACCATGTTTTTTTTATTTTATTATTTTTGTGTGCGTGTACCGTCAAATTAGATCTGACTGGTACAGGAGGAGATTGTCCCTCCTTACCCAGCAGAGCATCTGGTGGATTTGAACCATTCACCTCTGGGATTGTAGTTGCAGCTCCTTGCCACTAGGCCACCAGAGCTTCCCTAATTTTTACCATATTTTTTTAAAACTAAATTTTAAGGCATGTTTTAGCAGTAATTATAATCAATGATTTAGAACACTCCTCAATTTTTATTTCACCCACAAGATATTTTCCCCCATAAGACAATATAGTGTTAAGGTAAAATCCTTCGCTATCCTATATTGCATTTTGTTGTGAGTTTTTTTAATCATAAATGAAACCAGTAGGTAGATACTTCCTTTTGAACGATATGATTCTTCGGTAAATCAAATAATAGATGACATAAAAGGTACAGAAATTCTAGTTGAATGAGCCCCTTCTTTGAATAAAATGTTTCATCCTTTAGCAAGTAATCCTTGCTGTAGAGGCCATCATGCTCAATTTCCTGAGGTCGGACAGAGAGTAGTCTTACCGAACTGCAGACAGTTGACTGCCAGTCATCGTATAAAGTTATGACTATGGGATGTGACTAGAAAAACAATTTAGTCACTGAAATACTGCTGAAGAGTTAAAAGGATTTTTTTTTAAATGAGTCAAGAAGAGAGAGCAAGGGAAATTAACCCTGAACTGTGTGTGTTTCCTGGTTTCAGAACAGGGCTTCTAAATGTTACAAATGACTGGTGGTTACTGCACTGTAATTTTCCTTTCTTCTCTTCTCAGGGGGACAAGAAGACCTCATTCTTTCCTATGAGCCTGTCACAAGGCAGGAAAGTAAGTTTCCCAGCATGCTTTGACTTCTGATTTCCAGATTGTAATAGGTGACACAATTTATAGAGTGAGAAATTCTCTAGATGAGTGTTCCTCTAGGAAAGAGACCATCACAATAACCTCGAGAGGCCTGCCTCCAGAACCTTTATATCCACTCGGTATTTAGAAGGAATTTTGAGCAGACTTATCCTAGAATGCAAACTATACACCAGAAGCCTGAGTCCCTTTCCCTTTATAGAAATTAATTTATAGAGAGATTAATGACTATTGACAGGGATATAGCAGAATAAATGACATCAGTTATGTAGTTGCACGAAAGTAACTTCAGAATTTCTTGTAATCCCTTGATACAAAGGAAATGGGGAAAACCCAAAGAGAACATCGTGAGTATTTGAGCTGAAAAAAAGGAATCCTTAAAACAAAATGTCATTAAAACTAATAATCACTTTTATAGTCATTGTCTAAACAACGGCCAAACAGCTGGTTTAAATTCTTTTTCTCTCCCTCAGTTGACAAATTCAGTAGTTGTTTTGACATTGTTGGGGCATAGCCTAAGAGTGAGCAAAACCCCTCCAGATGCCTCTTGTTGTTGACAGACACTGCAGTTGTTTATCTCTGTTAGTAAATTCAAGAAAGTGGGCACTATCTGACACATTGAGAGTTAAGATATCAATATCTCCCTGTAAAACTATATAGATCGTTTCCTCAATAAAGTGATATCCTCAGAAGAATCACATTTGCAGGACAGCTTTGCAGTTGTTTGTTTCAATGTCTCTCTTTTCACCTGGATCTCCCTTCCTTGTCTCTGCAGTAAACTATACAAGGCCTGTGATTATCCTGGGCCCAATGAAGGATCGGATCAATGATGACTTAATATCTGAATTCCCTGACAAATTTGGCTCCTGTGTACCTCGTAAGTACTTCTCTTCCCTTAAGAGACAGAAAAAAAAGAAAAAAAATCCACTGCTTTCTGTTATGATAGAATTATGTAACTTCTGTAGATTCTCCAGTGACACAAATACCATCTTGTGTATTACCTTTATTTCTTTTACTTGCCTAATACTTTTCATTTATGCTACCATGTACTTTTCTCTAGTGAGTGTGTGATGTTCTCTCCAGCTCAATTGTAGTCACCTAGACAAAAGAATGGGTCTTTTTCCTTTATAGCCCTCTCAGCATCTAAAACCTTATAGACTTTATAGTGGACATCATCATGCTCTGATAGATTGACTGAAAAGCCCTTGCAATAGCATCCTCCATAGAACAAAAAGAATCTAAAACAAACACATGTATTAAAGTCATCTTATGATGATAAAGGACTATGTGTCAATCCAAATCAAATAGCCTTCACCTATCTTTTAACAGTCCCAGTTTAGCAGAAAAATGAAGACAAGAATGTTTATCAGTCTGTTCTCTAGGACCCTGGTGATTTTAATCTGTCCTTTTGGTCATTATAGAAAACCATCTCATTTCCTGAGTAGGACTGTAAGATTTTATTTACTCTACCGCTTGTCCTCCACTGTAATTATCCCCACCCCCCTTTTCACCCCCAGAATATGTCACACAGAAATTCATGGAGGCCCTTCTATATGTTTGATCAAGCCTTCTAAAATGCTCACTTATTAGATAAATGAGCTCTTAAATCTAATTTCAACAAAGTGTGTCTCTCATACTCTACACATTTCGTAAGCTTTATGCTTTGAAATGTCTCTCACATGTTAGTTAGGCAAGTACCACCTGGATTCCTTAAGGGGTTACCTGTGTTCAGAACATGAACAAAAGGGAACTGGGATGATTGCTTTATCTCAGGGAGCTGCTCCCAGTGAAGGCTTTGGGAGTAGTAGTACATGTTGTAGAACAGAGGTCTTTAGATAGGAACAAACACAAAAAACCCTGGTCATTTGTAGCACTTTGTTCTTCTACTCTTGATAGAAAATAAGTAGGCAATTCTTCAGCATCCTTTTCATTTTCCCTTGTACCTTGAATACCCTTTTCTTTTTTAAAAATTAATGCTGCTCTTAGATGTACTGTTGATACAATTCCAGTGCATAATGACCTCGTGTACAGCAGAACCGAATCCTGTGCCACCCTCACAATCTCTGCTGTGCTTCAGTCCATTGGTACCGTCACTGCCAGTCTGATCAGCACATGCCTCTTGTAAAAAGCTTGCAAAATACTAAAACTTAAACAGAGACATTTTTAAAAATCCCAAATCACATAGAGTACCAAGAGATATCACTGTTAATATTTTAATAGATTTCTATCTACTCTTTCTTTCTTTGCATGCATTTTTTTGTGATTGGGCATGTATGTTAAGTACAATATTAAATGTATATAACTTGAAAATTTTTTTACTTACCATTAAGTCTATAAACACTACAATAACTAACATTCATGTATTGTCATTCTGAGCTTTCTCTATTATAAATTACAATCATGTATTTTTAAATATATTTTATAATTACTGTTCTATACAGCATCTAAATTAATATAATGAGACAGAGCTTCACTCATATTTTACTAACTTTTAAGGTAGACTCACTGAAAGAGAATAGCTGGTGAAAGATTGGAAATATTTTCATTTTTTATTTTAGATTGTTTTTCCCTTCTTAATAAGTTTAGGTGTAATTCAGATTAGAATTGATGGTTTTTAACACCACCTTAACTAGGATGATCTCATTTTAAACATTTCTGTATCCTTAACTGTAGTCATAATGTCTGTATTTTTCCTTCCTGGTTATGAGACATAGTTTTTACTTCTTGTCCCATAATTTTTCATTGTTTGTTATGTTCTTTATGTTCTTTAGCACTAGTCTTGTTCATTTCCTTTATAAAAAAAAAAAAAAAGGAGATTTTGTTCTTTAAGGAAATAACTTTCTAATACACTTGTTTTAATTATAATGTGTTTGGGGTTTGTTTCCCTTAATTAAGATGAGTCTAGAGTTACACTACTCTCAAGATGTGACCTTTCTAAGATCTCAGCCAAATGCCCAATTTTAACAAATCAAATCCCCCATGTCTCCTAGCATTGTGTAACTTGCAATGTTTCCTCTTAGAAATATTCCCTAAACAGAGAGGCAAGATGATTATAGAGCTCTGGTAGCATGTTTTGTGGTTTTCTTCCTTCAAGGATCAGAGCCCTCTACTGCCTGCTACTCAATGCCTGGAACAGTTGTTCCATATATATAGTCCAGATTTATAAGTTGTTTATAGTGAAATTATAAGACTTGTCCTATTACTATCATCATAAGACCAGAGTTTCTTAATATTTTGAAGGTGTGGTAGAAAAAGAGAGATGCAAAGAAAGTGAGAAATATGAACTTAGGCATATCTTAATATCATTCTTTTCTATTTTATAAAGATACTACGAGGCCAAAACGGGACTATGAAGTGGATGGCAGAGACTATCACTTTGTCATTTCTAGAGAACAAATGGAGAAAGATATCCAAGAGCACAAGTTTATAGAAGCCGGCCAGTACAATGACAACTTATATGGAACCAGTGTGCAGTCTGTGAGATTTGTAGCAGAAAGGGTATGTTTGCTAATCTTCTTCTACTCCCCTAAAAGTACCCCAAGGTGGTGATTTGGTTCATCATTCTTTTCTAACAGCCACAGTAAATTTTTATTAAATATTCCCTTTAAGACAACCAAGCAAAGAATAACTTTAGGGCAAGGTCTTTAATCATTGTTCTAATCTCAATAGAGTATGCTGGCTGAGTTGGGGGAAGAAAAGCAATTAACAAGGCAATTAACAGCTTGAAGTTTATGAGGATTTACTTTGTCCTTGATTTGACTACCTGAGGCGTGAGTAAACAGCACTAAGTTTATTAAAGAAGCTTCGTTCTTATTTAAATCCAGATCCTTAAATCCTTCTGTTAGAAGTTACTTTTTTCTGAGATCCTTGTACAGAAAAATGAGATACATGGGGAAGCCTTTCCAGTCTGTTGGCATAAATTCTAAACTAAAGGAAAATTAAATGCTTTCATTCTCTCTTTAATATGGATTCCATCTCAACTCAAGTAAACAAAATTCCTCATCAAGTAAACTAGACGAATAGCAACATCATGACATGTGGAGAAAAGATTGAAGTTATCAACAATTCTCTTTTACTTGGATCCATAATCAACACCCATGGTGGCAGCAGTCAAGAAATCAAAAGACATGTCATAGTGGGGAAATGTACCAAGAACATCCTCAAAGTGCTAATGACTGAAGATAACAGTTTCAAGACGAAGTGAATTTGATCCGAGCCACAGTAGTTTCAATTGCTGCATATGTATCTTAAAGTTGATCAAAGAATAAGGAAGACTGAAGAACCACCAATGCCTTTGAATTATGGTATTGGCAAAGAGCATAGAATACTCCTTGAAATAAAAAAAAATAAAAATAAATTACTCTGTCTTATGATCCTTTGAGGCAAAGACAGTAAAACTTCATCTTTCATACATTAGGCATGTTGTTAAAAGTAGTCAATCCTTGAAAATAGGCATAATGCTGGCAAGAGTAGAGGGTTAGTGAAAGACAGACAGATCCTTAGTCAAATAGATTGGCACTGTGACTGTAATGGTGGTCTTGAGCATAGTGAAGTTGGAGAAGATGATGCAAGATCAAGCTAAGTCCTACTCTTTTGTTCATACTCTCACAATGAGTCATAGTAAACTCAACAGCGACTAATAATAACAACAATAATTTCTAGAATGTGGCAAAGAGCTTGTTTGTAGGAAACATTGTGAGGACAGCCATATCTGACCTTTACAAATTTCACAAAGGGAAACAACACAACACAAAACCAATTTGCATGATGCCAGGTATGTCCTGCCCACTCATGCACCCCTTTATACTCATCTCAACACCAATTTTACTGTTTTACTGGGTCCAAAACTACAATGTGATAGTTCAAAGACCACACAGAACTATCTTAGGGTAGTTCAAAGGCTATAATTTAGATTGGCAGCAATATGCACTTTGTCAGGACAGCTTCCAAAACATGCTTGTAGACACCTCAGGCTTGAGCCTCATGGTTTTGGGCCAGTGTCACAAAGCTCTTGCTGTTGTTGAGTACCACTGTGTTGAGTATGACACATAGTAACTCTATGAACAACAGATTTGAACTCTGTCCAATCCTGTGTCACCTTCACACTTCCTGATGCACTAGAGGCCATTGCAACAGTCAGTTTGACATCACCTGGTTAAGGGTCTTCCTCTCCTTCACCAACTCTCTGCCTTTCTGAGCATTGTGGCCCTTTCCTATGGAAAGCCCCTCCTAACAACCTGCCCAAAGAATGTGAAGCGAAGCTTTATTATCTTTGCCTCCAAGGAGTACTCTGGCTGTACCTTCTCCAAGATATATTTGTTTCTTCTTTTGGCCTTCCATGAGATGTTCAGTACTCTTCACCAACACTTCATCTCAAAGGCATCAATTCTTCTTCTGTCATCCTTATTCATAATCTAGCTTTCCAATGCATAGCAAGTGATTGGATCAGACACATCTTCAAATTGACATCATGACTCCTCAATAATTTGGAGAGGTCCCTAACTGCAGACTTTCCCAGTGCAATATATCTCCTGATTTCCTTACTGCTGCTACCAAGGGTGTTAAATGTGGGTCCAAGTAAGATGAAATTGTTGACAGTTTAAATCTTTTCTCCATGTATCATGATGTTGCCTATCAGTCCAGAGTAAGAATATTTGTTTTCTTGACATTGAGATGCAGTCCATATTGAAGGCTGTATTCTTTGCTCTTCTGCAACAGTCTTCAAGTCCTCACTTTTCAGCAAGCAAGTTTGTGTCATCCACATAAAATAGGTTATTGATGAGTCTTCCTCCAATCTTGATTCCATATTCTTCTTCACAGAGTCCAGCTTCTTGAATAATTTTCTCTTAGCCCTTCCAGTTATGGCTCTCCTCCTCAGTCCTCCAGTAAACGTGGGCCAAAGACTCTTAGCCCTGGTTCAATGTCATAGAAGTCCCAAGGTCTTCTCTGTCTAACATCAAATCTTTGGTTCTCCAGTGTAGCTGGTATCGCTGGTGCTCCCAAAGGCCCTGGTCTGACTGGCACAAGAATCTTCTCACATTCTGCTTCTGGATCTGCTCAATTTAATAGTGAGGCTAGCCCCTCCCCTTGTGAATTGGTGAGACTAGCTAATCCCTTTGTGGATAGGAAAACACACGCTATTAGCATATACCTGTTCATCCACATGGCAAAGTTAGTCAATGGTAGGGAAGCCATTTTGAACAATAAACCCGTAATACCATACTTGATTATGGCTTTAAGATCTACCAATGGAGAGATCATGGGTATTTAAGTGGTACAAATGGTTTAAACTTAACTACTAAGTTCAGGTTTCCTTCGGTCTATTGTTCATAGGGTCACTATGAGTCGTACTTGACTCAATGGCACCTAAAAACAACAATAAACTTCAAAGTTGGTAGTTTGAATCTATCCAACAGCACTGTAGAAGAAATACCTAATAATCTGCTTCTGTAAAGCTTTTTAAAAAACAAATTCTCATTGCCATCAAGCCAAAATCAACTCATAACTGACCCTCCATTGGTTTCTGAGGCTGTCAATTACATTGAAGACTGTCTGTCTATATCCTTTGGAGTCACTAGAGGATTTGAACCACCAGAGAAACCTTTGAGATAGCAACACTATTCCCTAGAGACTAGGCCACCAGAGCTCCCTTCTGTTAAAATTACAGCCAAGCAAATCCTGTGAAGTTGTTCTCCTCTATACTATAACACATGGTGTTTGTGAGGTTTCCATAAGTCAGAACTGACTCACTAGCCATGTGTACAGAGATATCCTAATCTCCTGGGAACAAAAAGAATAAGTTTTATAGCAGAAAGAGAAAGAGTCACTAGCCAACCTTACTTGTTACATAATTAGTATTTGCTGTGTTTATTTTGTTTAACTCAACCTTCTCTTCCTCCCTCCCCTTCTTATGCACTGCTGAAAATTTAGAGGATATTTAAAATCTGTCCAGTACTCCACAAAGAAGTTACATCTGGTTTCCTATCTCTCAAAGTTAAAACCCATCAACTGTGTATTGTTTCTAGTGAGAGCTTCTTTTTTGAACCTGTACATACAAACTTCTGGCTAGTTAATCTGGCTAGTTAAATAATAGATCCCAAGTTTACCTGATAATAAAGTGATAAAAGCTTGAAGTATCTTTTTTTAAAAAAAAAAAAAGTTTATTAGTTTTGTGCATGTACCGTCAAATCAGATCTGACTGGTACAGGAGGATATTGCACCTCCTTCTCTGGCAGAGCATCTGGTGGATTCGAACCGTGTTTCTCTGGGATTGCAGTGCAGCTTCTTGCCACTAGGCCACCAGAAGCTTGAAGTATCTTGTGTTTCTCTCTTAGAGTTTAGGAATTTTCTGGACTCTTAATTTTCATGTGACTATTTTAGACAACTTTTTATTCCCTGTTACTGATTTCGGACTGTTCCATCTGCATAATATGCTTTCTCCTCTACTTGTGTAAAGTCCTTCAAGCCTCAGGGTAATAAGGTCATTTCTCTCCAGGTGGTAGAATATGATTTGGCAAATGTATCTCTCTACTTTTCCAGAAACATTTTTTAAAGCAGCTCCTTGCTCTAAGCATGCATATGCATGAGGTGGAAGCCAAATTAAATGAGGTATGCTATAGTGTAATAGGACTTTATTTGTTAACAAACAAGAAATTACATGTTCTGTATTTGCCTCTCTCATAGCATTTAACTATATTATATTTCAAGTATTTTTTTATGCATCTTTCATCCTGCAAGCTCAGCATATTGAGAGCTGGACATAAAATAAGTACTTAGTTTTTGTCATATATGAGCTTCATGAGAATGAGTTTGGTTAAATTGCTTATGGCTACGTGTCTTCTTTCTGTAATCCATAAAGAATTTACTTAACTAATAAAACCACAGATGTTAAAACTAAGTTAAGTAATTCACTCTCACTGCTACTACTCATTGCCATAACTTGCTCTCATTACACCTTTGAGTCAGAACCAACTCAGAGTAGAGCCTCCAGCAAGTTTCAGGGAGGATTTAAATCATATGGGAGGAGATTGTTCATCCTTCTTCTGAGGAGCTATTGGTGGGTTCAGACCACCAGAGAAATGCCACCTCTGGGTTAGTAGCACAGCTCCCGTGGACTCCAACACCAGAGCTCTGCTAATAAACCACCAGAGAAATGCCACCTCTGGGTTAGTAGCACAGCTCCCGTGGACTCCAACACCAGAGCTCTGCTAATAAACCACATGGCAAAATATTTAGCACAATGGTACATATTTATTGTTTTTCAGAGCCACCGAGTCGATTACAACTCATAGTAATCCCATCAGCAACAAACCTGCATCTCACCCTAGTCACCATGTCAATCCATTTCAATGGGGGGTCTTCCTCTCCTTCTCTGACTCTCCAACCTTCCAAGTATGATGTACTTTTCCAAGGAATAGCTTCTCCTAACAACATGTCCAAAGTATGAGAGATGGAGCCTTATCATCCTTGCCTCCAATGAGCACTCAGGCTGTACCTTTTCCAAGTGCCCGGTGGGCATGCTGCAGGAGACCTCCTAGAACAAGATAGATTAGAAAGCAGGACTGACTGGCCATCCACTTCTGGAACAACAACCTTTGAAAACTTTATGGTACACACTTAAGTCATCATGCTAGATGTTGCAAGTATTCCCTGTCAGCTTTGGATATCAACTTTTATTTATGCCTTCTCATGATTCTTTTGGAATCTTTAGAAAGCCAACTTTTCTCCTGAAATATCTATAATATGGGTTTTTTTAGACTATGATCCATTCTTCTGTATTAATTCTTTTTTCCCTCTTTTTCTTCCAGGGCAAACACTGTATACTTGACGTATCAGGAAATGCTATCAAGCGGTTACAAGTCGCCCAGCTCTATCCCATTGCCATTTTCATTAAGCCCAAGTCTCTGGAACCCCTGATGTAAGTCCCAGGCTCTGCAGGCTTCTAACACCCTCTCCCACATTACATAGCAAGTCACTAGCAACTTTTTGTCACTAATGCTACTATTGATTCTGACGTCCCTTTTTCCTCTGAATAGGTATTGTATTAAAGATTATTTGGACCTCTAGAGACATAGCATCTTTCATTTTTGTGATACCTTCACAATTTTCCTGTATGCCATTTTTCACAATTCTGTTCTGTTATGGAAAAGGTTCGGTTTAACTTGGGTTTTGTTGTTTTATTATTTTAGTTTCTTTACAATGGCATTTTGCTTTGTTCTGTAAAAGAATTTGTCCATCAACTAAATTTCACATGCCTAGGTGACTGTCCTTAAGGAGTTTTCTTAGTGGCACAACAGCAACACATGTATAATTTAAACTGATGGCTTCATACTGTCTTTCATATATATCTGAATGACAGTAAAATACTTGACTGGATTTTTTTTCTTATTTTTGGTTTGGTGTGTGTTTGTTTATTTGTTTGTTTATTTGTTTTTAAAAGCTTATTAAATACTGTTCTTCAAGAGCCAGTGTAAAAAAAAAATTAAAACCAAACCAATTGGGCAGATATTCATAAGCTGGAGATATATAAATATATTGTCATTGCTGTTAGATACTGTTGAGTCAAGTACGACCCATAGCAAACCTATGAAGAACAGATATGAGCCCTGTCCTATCCCGTGCCATCCTCACACCTCCTGAAACACGAGAGCCCATTGAGGAAGTCACTGTGTCATCCACCTGGTTGAGGGTCTTCCACTGGAATGATATGCAATATCATACAGTATCATGATGTTGTTGTTGTTTGGTGCTGTCAACTCTAGTATGACTCATTATGACCCTGTGAACAAAAGACATGAACCCTGTTCTGTCCTGTGCCATCCTCACACTTCCTGACACACAAAGAGCCCATTACAGCAGTCACTGTGCTGGTCAAGGGTCTTCCTCTCCTTCTCTGATGCTCCACCTTTACGAAGATCATGTCCCTCTCCAAGGAATAGCCCCCACTAGTAGCATGCCCAAAGTATATGAGAGGAAGCCTCATCATCCTTGCCTCCAAAGAGCACTCCAGCTGCACCCTCTCCACGACATAGATGTTTGTTCTTTTGGCTGTCCATGGGATGTTTAGCACTCTTCTCCAACACCATAGCTTAAAAGCATCAATTCTACTTCTGACATCCTTATTCATTGTCCAGCTCTGTGCATCTGGGAGCTGCAGCTGGGCAATATGGATATAGTAACAGATATATTTTCCAGATGACTTGATAGCATTGTTGGCCTTGTTTTGAATACAAATTAATAGAAAAAATGAGGTTGCAGCAACCAGAGACAGCTGAGCAAGGAGACCAAGAGCTAGGAATTGAAAAGTCAGTTAGACTATGTTTGGTTATTTCCTCATCCACTAATCAGTCAGTGTTGTTATTGTGTGCCATCGAGTCAGACCTGATTCATAGCTGACCCTCCATTTTCCAAGGCTCTAAATTTCATGAGAGGAGCTTGCCCATCTTTCTTCTGAGGAGGAACTGGTGGATTCTAAAGGCTAGCCTTTGATATAGTAGTGCAGCTCTTTTGTCACCAGAGCGGTCTTGAAAAAGCTGTTCGACTTCTCCAAGATTCAGTTGGCACATCAAGTACATGTCTCTCTTCACTCAACTCATGGCCATCAGCTTGGGACATACTCACAGCTGATCCGCCAGTGGGTTTTCATTGGCTGTAAATCACATGGGAGGAGATTGCCCATCTTTCTTTCACTGAAAGCTGGTGGATTTGAACTATGCGCTTTGGGTTGGCAGAGCAACTCCTTACCAACTAGTCTCCAGAGCTCCCTACATGTATCTCTGATAATAGTAATTTATGACAATAACAACATTTAACCAGCTACTGTGAGTCAAGTCTGAATTATGGCAGCCTTATATATGTGC
>NW_006399913.1:7704708-7738823 GCF_000299155.1 Elephantulus edwardii
TTGAACCTTTAATCTTTACATTAGTAGCCAAGCATGTAACCTCTTAGGAGGTTACTACTATTTTTTGAGTCTTTACTATGTGCCAAAGGCTGTAGAGAGAATTTTGTATTCATGATCACCTTGTTTAACCTTTACATTAGCTCTAAGAGATACAAGTGTAAGGTTGACATGGGTCAGACTTGACTCAAAAGCAGCAGATTAAATGTTATTAGTATTGGTACAGACTTATTTTAGTATACAAAATAATACTATTTTATCATTACATAACACAGAAACAACTTTTTTTCCCAGAGATAATTCCAGTGTCTATACTGCAAGAGCCTGTTTGAATATTGCTTCCATTACTGGTTTCTAGACCTTAGGAAGTTTCACTGGGTTTAAGGGAGAACCACAAAGAAATGTTTGTGGAGAACCAAAGAAAATGAAATTTAATCCCAAAGGTGAAAGCAGTTACTTGCAGAGGATCCTGACTTACAGGTCCCTGTCTCCTCTGAGTGAAAAAAAAAAAAATAAATAAACCAAGTATTGTATACTAGCTGGAATGCTGGGCCGAGAGAATAAAGTTAAATATGTAACTGATTTCTGGGGAAATTGCCAGAGATGTACCTTAAAAACAGAATGTATTCCCACAAATTTGAGATGAAAATGGGATCATACTGTAAAGAATAAATAGAACCAGCAGGCCACTGATAGTTCTATAAGCTTGGGTATTAAATGCAATATGACAAACTTAGCCTACAGTTGGCATGTGGGAAATAGGTGTCAGTGTTAAAATAATGGTTCCTAATACAATTATGCCCAATAGCCTGTATTAAATTTCTTCCCATGTAAAACATTGCACTGTGCAAACTAAATTAAGCAACCACAAATGCCATTATATAAAACTGATGTATAAGCTGAGTGAAACCAACATTAATATTATCAGTAATGCTGACATTAATAAGAAGAATGGAAAAATGGCCTTTACTCTCTGGGAACAGCATCGTAAAACCTGTTTTAAAAACAGAAAAATAAATTTTTACATCCTAAACAGCTTTCCCAGGAAGTGAGGCCTGAGGGGGAACAGCAGTGGCACATTTGTCCAGTGTGATATTGGGAAATGTTCCCATCTGGCTTTCAGCCGTAGAAGGTATACATCTTTCCACAACTCTGAAATACCTTATTTAGTTTTGCCTTCAGGCCGTGTCCCAACCACTTATCACTAAGGAAAATTAAACATCCTGAAGGGTAGATTCTACAATGAGGACAATGAATCTGGCATAATTTGCGGCAGTCATATTCATGGATCTCGAGTGCAGCAATGATGACATTCAAACCAATGTGATCTCATTATTAAATGAAGGTTGTTTATGTTCTAGTTTACTTCTTCCCAAAGATTATTTTTTTTCCCCTTCAAAAGCAAGGTTGGCATGAATTCCTTATTCCCCAGAGAGGAATGAGTGTTAGGTCAGCTGGAACAAAAGCATGGAAGCTGTCATATTTAAAGCATTAAACATCATCACACATATTACTTCTCAAGGTGCACCATATACATCAACCCAAAGCTGATTAGCACATGTATAACTGACTCTTCAGAGAGACATCAATCCAGAATCTACATGAAAGACAGGATCTTTTTTATACTGTACCACCATATTACTTCCAAACTCTCTATGACAATGAGAATTGCCCCATGCTTCTGTGTCTTTCTACATGTTATCTGTTTATATCCTTTGCTCTAATGCTACCCTATGTTGCCTATGTTACTCTGTCTTCAGTTATGTTTGTCTAGCTATTCATTCATTCATTTATTCATTCAACAATTATGTCAAGTCAAGTTCCATGCCAAATGCTGATGAACAACATCTCAAAGACCTTAGAGAGTAGGTAAGGAAACACAGAAAATTCATACATGAGAGGGAAAAGAATAAAAGCCTTAACTAAGTCATTATGAGAATAAATGCAAATGGGATTCAAAGAAGATAGAGGCCTACATGAGCTGAAGAATGAGAGAAGACCCATCGCTGTATGAATTTCTTGAGATCTGGGGCAAAGCACTAATGCTCTAGAATGTCCCTTAGTTTAATCAACCTCTTCTGCTCTCAAAAATCACGTCCACACATACACGCACACACATACATCTTGCTTAGTATTGAGTTGTTTAGTATTAGGGGAAATTATAGGCACTGTCTCTCAAGTTAAGATGAGTTTATGAGCTCTGGAAATTCTTTCTTTATATTGTAGCTTTAAGCAGCATGCATAGAATCCTGTTGTCTGATTTTGTTTTATTCTCCAAGCAATAGTCTCCTTTGAAAGATATTAAGAGTTGGCATAATGGGAGGTCTGTCTGGCTTGGGGTAAATTTTAAAAAGAAACACCACCACCATTTGTTCTAACCTTAGACTTACTCTTTAATAAACATACAGTCTTAGGTAGGACCCTTCCTACTTCAGTCCTTGGTCAATTGTTCTGATATAAAGTAATCCACTAAAGGCAACATTCTAAACCTCCATCTGTGGTTTCCTAAGAAGTAGCAATGTTTTCAGGCATTCTGGATGTACCTGTGACACATCTTGATGCACCAACTAAAATCTCTTTGCCTTTTATTAGTTCAGTGAAATCACACAACTATTCCTATGAAGCCCAGAGTCTCTGTCAGATTTTGATTTGTAAAATATCCTTGATTAGAAAACAATGTTTGTTGTTATGTTGTTGTGTGCCATCAAATCGCTTGCAACTCATAATTTGTATTCAGTAGGTCCAATTTGTTTGACTGAAAAAACTGTTAATGGTTGGAGAACACAGGTACATAAAGCTGCTGGTTAGGAGTCAGTTGCTTTCAATTTCCCTCTCATTTTTATGCATCCTTGTCTCCCTTTCCTTACACGACCATAACAATCTACCAAAACAGGGACAGAAGTTAGGAACAGAAGCCTATTCCTTCACTGTTCTAAACACTGAGGTCCAAAGTTAGGCTACCAGCCATGTTGATATCTTTGAAAGCTGTGACAAAAGAACTGTTTTGTCTCTCTCTCCTCACTTCCTGGGTGTCTGCTGGCCACCCTGGTGTTCACTTTGCTGCTTGTACCCACACATATTTTCCCACTCTGTGTGTGTGTGTGTGTGTGTGTGTGTGTGTGTGTGTGTGTAAGAGACAGACAGACTCTCCCGAGATATTAGGTAGGGCTAGCACCCACCTTCTTCCAATATGATTGAACTGATAATGCTTACAAAGATATTTCCCCAAACCAAGTTACACTCATAAAACACAGGGGTTAGGAATTCACCGTGAATTAAACCATTTAATTCACCATAGCCTCAAAGACTAAAGCTGCATTGAAATTATCTTATGATGATTTGATAAGCATATGGGCATTTTTAGCAGTTTGCAGTCTCCTCAGATACATACTAACAAAAACACAAATGAAATCTTGCATTAGTTGGAAACTGAGGGACCTAAGTACTACCAGACACAACAGCAAGTTTATTTATCGACATAAGGGTCAGCATTGTTTCTTCAAGACTGAAAAGGTGCCATCTTTTTATAAATTGTGAGAAGGCTTAACTGAGATCATTTATGTCCCCACATAGGGCATTGTTGTTGTTGTTGTGTACCGTAGAGTTGGAATAGTCTCATAGCTGACCCTCCGGCAGTTTTTCAGATGCATTTAATCACATGGGAGGAGACTGCCCATCCTTCTCGCATGAAGCAGCTGGTGATCTCGAACTGTGTACCTTCAGGAATTTCAGCACAGCTTCTTGCCACGAGGATTATTTGTGTGAATTCCTATCACTTCATAATAAAATTATTTACTGTTAATGGCACACAGTGTTTGTCAGACTGACAGACAAGAAGGGACAGAGTTTTGGGCATTTTTCCTTTATAGATACTTCTGCTGTTAGAATGCAAATAAACATAGTAGACATCAGCTTTTCCTTCTTAAGGAGCTCCCCCTTCCCTGGCTCACTGCTTGATTAAATAACTTGCTTACAGTCTATTTGAAAATCTTTTTATCATAATGATTTTGATGTTACATTCTCTCTCTGCCCATTTTAATTTAAACCTTCTTCTGTATATTTATGAGATATTATTTTATTATGGACACAGGAAGTTCAGGGCTTTTGTGCTGTTTACCTGCCTTGCTGTTTGCAAATGTTGAGTGGAAGAGATGCATGCCTAAGGGAGCAATCCTATTTCCTATAATTCTTTTAGAAGCACTTTCCCTGTTTCTTCATTCCCCATGTTTCCTGTTACACACTGAAAATTAGCAGCATCCCACTCTCATAGGAAGTAAAAAAATCAAAGCTTTTTATAAGACTGAGGAGTAGGATCTAAGCCTCTCAAGGCCCAGGAGGCTGGGAAGCACCTCTGTTTCTCTTCGTCTCTTCTATTCTCTCTGATCTCCCCTGTGAGACTTCATTCAATTCTGCATCACACATTTAAAAAGAGATTGTGATAGATCACAGCCAAGATCCGTAGAAGAATGACCAAGAAGCTTATCCCTACTCCATATGATTGAAGGGGACAGAACAAGGACCAGAGACTAGAAACCACAGACATTATTCTTCAGTCTAACCTAGAACCAAGGCATGGCCATCCAAGAGTGAGTTCCTTAGCAGGTAGTTCTTTTGATTGAAATTATCCCAGCAAAGAGAAGTTTTGAATAACAGTTAGGAAGCTACTGCTGAGATCGCTCTGTGCTTATTGTAGGAATCATTTCTTCTATATAATTCAATTTTTTTCGGACTCAGTATACTCCCCTTGGCTTCTTACTAACACCAAACTCTTGTTTTCCCAGGGAGATGAATAAGCGTCTAACGGAAGAACAAGCCAAGAAAACCTACGATCGAGCAATTAAGTTAGAACAAGAATTTGGTGAATATTTTACAGGTAAGTTCATCTACCCTTGTATTGTAAAACAGGGGATGAACTGCCACATTTAGGAAGGAGATGGCTGCAGGCCTGGTAGACCAAGGCTCTGAAACTTTCCTGTTGAGAATCACTGATACCTATTTCATGGGTAGGGAACATCCCTCTGCTTCAGTCATTTGATTCAGAACTCCGGATTTAGGAGCAGTCAGCTTCCAGGTTTTCCATTGGTTCTATAAAATTGTCCCCTTTTCCATGAGTACAGAAGAACTGGATAGTGCCCTGGCACAATTGTTTTTGTGTACAGTCGAGGCAGAACTGACCCAAAGCTGACCCTCTTGTGGGTTTTCAGAGGCATTTAATCTCACAGGAAGAACTTACCCATCCTTCTTCAGAGCAGCTGGCGGATTTGAACCATGTGCCTTCAGGATTGTAGTGCAGCTTCTTGCCAGTAGGCCACCAAAGCTCCCCCTTAGTAGCTACAAAGTCCTTCAATAAATCGTGATCAAGAGCGGAAAATATGGAACATAACTTAAAATTCTAGAGTTTCTAGAGCCAAGGGGGCTGATTCAACCTCTAGAACTATTGTCCTGATATAATCTTTAATATTTAAACCAAAAAATGTCCCTTGACTATTCTTAAAACAAAAGTGTGGCTTAACTAGTGAGGAAAAAAAAAGTCTATCTTGAACATGATGCACTTTTAAGAATTTATACCAGGAAGTGACTGAGAGGACAGCATAATGGCTCCACCAACCCCAAGCCTGGCTACCAGTGACTCTGGGAAGGTGGACGAGCTATTCAATGTGAAGAATACCATCTACATTGACAGCTACCAGAAGTGCATTAACAAGGTGCAGCAAGCGAAGCCTTTTAGTCCAGAGAGAAACATTCAGTGGGATGTCTCCCTGTACTGAGTATACCTTGCACAGAGGTAGTATGACATGGTGCTGAAAGAAATCAAGGCCTTATTGGCCCTAGAGCTGCAGGCTGTGTGCGTGTTCACCAAGTACCTTGCCAGAGAGGGCCAGAAGGATATAACCAAGGTGGACCTGGACCAGGAGAAGAGCTGTAATGTGGACATGAAAACACCATCTTCCTGTTGATAGCCCCCTCCATCTATTTGTATGGCAGAAACCCAGACACCACACTGCGGGCCCTCACCAGGGTGACAGGCTTGAGTACTTGACCATGGTGGTGCAGATCTTGGTGAAGCCGGATATTTCCTAGAAAGAGCTGAGGAAGTGCAGGAGCAAGAGGAGGATCCCACTCTCACCTTGCTGGCCACCGCCTTGGGTCAGTCTGGCTGTCAGTGGTGACAAGCTGCAGGACATATACTACCCTTTCAGAAGCTGGCCAACAAGTGCTGTCCAACCTGCTGTTGATCAATAAGCCAAGCCGCCTATCACATGGCCTATGGGGCACTGGGAAGATGCCAAGGGCAGCGGCAGGAAGTGCTGGGAAAAAATAGTGGCCACCTGGAAACACTGATTAACCTCATTTTCTTGGACAAGCTTTCCAAGGTGACCAATCGCTACCTGTAACAACTGAAGAATTCCCATACATCCCAACCATTCATCAAGGAGAATGACTTTGACCAGCTTGTCCTGCAATATATGCCTCCATCACATGAGGCTGGCCTGACTCCAACTGCATCCATACGTCCATCCAGCCATCACCTACCACTTCTCAGCAGAGCCTAAAAGCCTGGTTCCAACAGCCCCATCTCCCACCAATAAAAACACCTGACTGGGATGCCAAACTCAACACCCAACTACAAAAAGAAAAAGAATCTATATGCGACCAAATTGACAATAATAACTCAACATATCAGATAAGAACCCTTAGTAGCAATGAGTTCATATTGACAAGGATGAAACAAGTCAGAAAATAATGGTTATACGACTTGAAGAATGTAATCAATGTCATTATATTCATATAGATATGGTTGGATCTGTGTATGTTTTGCTGTATATTTTCTCAAAACAACAAAATAAAAAAAAATTTCAAGAAAATACCTAAAATGGCAGAAAATACTTAAATATTTCTCACAATTAAGGCAGATGGAGCTTTATATTTCTTGGGATACTGACCATATTCTTAGCATGCATTAGCCTTTAAGATAAAATATCAATTTACTAGATCTCCTAAGAATAAAACAATCAACACTCTTAACATCAGCAGTCAGGAAATCAAAAGACCAATTGCATTGGGAAAATCTGCTGTCAGGGACGTCTCCAGAATACTGAAAAGTAATGTCAGTCTAGAGGCTAAGGTGCACCTAATCCAGTCTTCCCAATTACTTGTCATGCTTCAGAGAGTTGGATGATGACTAAGGGTTACAGAAGAAGCAGTGATGTCTTGAACAAACCATGGACTGCCAAGAAAACAAATAAGTCTGTTTGGGAGAGGGTGAAACCAAGTCTCTCATTGGGGGCTAGGATTTTGAAGCTACATCTTACATACTTTGGGCCAGGAAAGAATTGTCCTTGGAGAAAGACATCATGCTTGGAAGAGTGGAGGGACAGTGCAGAAGAGGAAAACCCCAGATGTGAAGGATTGATACAGTGACTGGGACAGTGGGGGCTGGTGTGTTGGAATTAGTGAGACTGTCTCTGGACAAGGAGAGAGTACAGAGCTGCTATACATAGGGTTGCTATGGGTTGCAGGTGTCTCGACAACACATAACAGCAAAAACATTAAGGTTTCTTCAGAGTATTGATAAAATGGCAGCATGAAAAGGTCCAGTCTAATCGGGAACTCTGGTACCCTCGTGGTAAGAATGGTACTGAAATCCCAAACGTACTCAGTTTAAATCCACTAGATGCTCCCCAGAAAGACAGGCAGTCTCCTTCTGTATGATTTATGGTCTCTGAAAATCTGCTCATGGGTCAGCTATGAGTCAGTTCTGACTTGATGACACAGAACAACAAAATTAAAGAGATACTGCTGAACTATCTCTAATTATTAAGGCAAAGTGTAGGTTTTTATACCTAATTAAACTATCTCTATGATATCATCAGACAACTTAAAAAAAAAAGAAAGCTGGAGACTAAAGTGAACAGAGTTCAAAGCAGCTCTCCAGATAAATAGTATCAAGACCATCATTTTCTCCTTAAGCCATTTGTAGGTCTCTCTAATCTCAATGAAAAAGTATTTTTTCCATTTTATTATTATTTTATTATTTCTTAGAAACAAAATCTGGTGAAGAGAGAAACATTTTTTTCTAGTGACTATCTTTGTGTTCTCTTATATACTTTCATTGGATACTGATTAAATCTGTCAAGTAATAAAATTTTACAGGGCTTGCCTTATAACTACATACTCAGAGTTCTAAACAAGAACTTAATCTTGAACTATCATTAGGTGAAATTAGCTGTTTTATCTTAGAATATGGAAAAAGCTAGTGATTTAATAGTTTGTAACTATGCTGAATCAATCAATATTAAATAAAGCTTCTATCAATAACAAAGATATGAATTATGTTTTCTCCATAAGCATAACTATACAGTAAAATTAACAAACAACATATTTTGACCAGTGGGCTATATTCAGGAATATAATACAATAATCAATATATCCTGAAGATTATTTTTGAAGATTTAACACTGGTTTCAGTCCCAACTCAGTAGGTTTATATGTAAGCCCTATAGACATTAAGTATAATATGGTTTTCTAACTACTAACGAGGATTTTTTGTTTTGTTTTCCAAAAAGGAGAAATAATATGATTAAACATACTTGAGTGATTTAATACTTTAGGTAAAACAGAATTTAATAGTTTGTTTATATTCCTTAGGAATATTGATCATGTCATTGATATGCATTAAATACAATATCTATCAGATTTTCCCATTATTTTTTACAGCATATTCTTCCCATTTAATTTTTTCTCATTCTTCCATTGTTGCACATTTTCCTCCCTGCCCAACCCTTCCCCCAGTTCATTTTTCTCTTTGAAGAAAGAAAAAAAAATGCTTTCATTGCTATACAATCCCCGCTCCCCAAAGTCCACAGTCCACTTTACTATCATTTCTTTTTCTGGAATCTTGCCATGAAAATAATGCCTAATTATATATTCCTTTTAAAGAGTTCTCTCCCTCAGTTGTTTCAATGAAGTACACATTATTTATCCACTCTTTTCTTAGGTTCCCCCAAACCCCAATGTCAGTACCGCTTTACAACAGTGGCACTATGCACTATTCTTCCTTTTGTGACTGAGATAATTCACTCAGCATAATGTCCTCCAGAGTCACCCATTTTGTATAATATTTCATGAGTTCCTTGTTTTCCAATGCAGCATAGTATTCCATTGTGTGAATATACCACAGTTTCTCTAGCCATTTGTTTGTTGATGGGCACTTGGGTTGTTTCCAACTCTTTGTCATTGTGAACAAAGCAGCAATAAACATGGGTGTGTATATATCTGCTTGTGTGGCAGTTCTGGTTTCTTTAGGGTATATTCCCAGTAGTGGAATTGCTGGGTCAAATGATATCTCTATTTGCAACTTTTTGAAAAAGTACCATACTGCCTTCCATAGTGGTTGCACCTTTTTTGCACTCCTACCAACAGTAAATAAGGGTTCCAGTTTCCCCATAACCTCGCCAACATTTGTTGTTTGCTGCTCTGTTGAATTTTGCTATTCTTACAAGGGTGAGATTATTTCTCGTAGTTGTTTTGATTTGCATCTCTCTTAGAGCTAGGGATTTTGAACATTTCTTCATGTGTTTGTTCACCATCTGAATGTCTTCTTTAGTCAAGTGTCTGTTCGTATACTTGTTTACCTTTATCTTATTGGTGCTCTCTTGTATTCTATAAATTCTAGATATAAGTCCCTTATCAAATATGTCATTGTCAAATATTCTTTTGACAATCAGTCTGTGGCTTCCTTGTTGGAGAAGTTTTTGGATGTGCATAGAGATTTGATTCTTAGGAGGTCCCATTCATCTACTTTATCCTCTCTTGTTTGTAGGAATTTATCAGATTTCTTAAGAATAAAATAGGTCCCCTATTAAAGTTTCTTCTGAATGCTGATAAAATGGCAGCATCAACAAGCCCAGAATCCTGACTTTCCCATCAAGGAAAGCAATAAAACAAACAAACAAGACTAAAAAAAAAAATCTGTATTTAACTCTGTAACAACACTGAAACAGTAAATAAAGGATATAAAAGGTTTTGCAAACTACAACAAAGATCAATTTCAAATAGCAGAAAAATTACCTTTTTCACTTCCCCTTCCTCTCTCCCTCTTTCTGTATCTGTGGCCTCACTTGACTCCCAGCTATCTTATAACCTAAAAAGTGTTCAAGTCTAATATTAAGTATAACAAATCTTGCTGGCTGACTACTCAAGGTGTATGGTCTCACCAGCCTGAAAGATTAGGTAGGTCTTTAATCTGGTCCAAATTGGAGTTTTGCTGATCCTCGGAGAAAGTGTTAAGCAAAGACTTAAGGCTATACCAATCTGAGAAAAAACTGATCAGTTAATATTCTCTGATGGATCTGAATGATTTTTGAAGGACTGAAATCATGGCCTTTCTTGAACCAAAGCTTCCACAGACAGGGCAGATGTGAGTAAAAACTGAAGTCTGTGTCTGGCTGAAGATAAATTGATAGGTATATTTTTTTTAATCAATCTGGGAAGTGCCAAGAAGACTGATATCTTGCTCTGGTCTGAACTGTAACTCTCAGAGCGTAGTGAACATTAAGTAAAAACTAGTAACTGTGCTTGCCTAAGAATCTCTTGAAGAACTATATACTTTCTGAAATACCAGTTATGGGGGGTGAGGACCAGAAAATGATGGTCCAATTGAAAGAATAAGATGAAGAGAGAGTTGTTTCTGTGGGAACTCAGGTAGTGGGCAGAGTCAAGAATCCATTACATCATGAAACATTCCCAAAGAACTAAAGGAAAATACAAAGAAATCAAGAAAATAATATGTCAACAAAGCAAAAATACAAATAATAGTTTTTGTTGTTGTTATGTGCCATCGAGTCAAATGTGACTCATAGCAATCCTATATGCAACAGCTCTGAACCCTGCTCTATCCTGTACTAATCTTATTGTCTCTGACACACCTACTCCCATAACCCCAATCACTGAATCCCTCTCCAAGGACTGGTCCCTCCTTGCAACATGCCCAAAGTATGTCAGATGAAGATAATGATAGAAACACTCTAAAAACGAAGTTAAACAAGTACTATCACTAAAAGATAGGATAGCTAATGTAAAAAAACTTACTGACAGGGCATAAGAGCAGAACTGAGTTGGAAGAAGCAAGAATTGCTTAACTAGAGGACAAGGCATTGAAATTCCAGAAATGCTGAACATAGAAATTCCATATGGCCCATCTATTATACTGCTTGGAATATACCCTGAAAAAATTAGAACTGAGGCACAAACAGAGACTTGTACACTAATGTTCATAGCAGCGTTATTGACCATCACAAGAACATGGAAACAGCCCAAATGTCCAACCACAATTGAATGTATTGAGAAATTATGGTGCATTCATACAATGGAATACTATGCAGCATGCAGGAGCAATGGTTTTGAAAATCACTACCTAACTAGGGAGGGACTGGAGAACATTATGCTAAGTACACTAACTCAGTCCAATAAAGACAAATACTGTGTAAGACCATTACTGTAGAAATAGAAAGATAACTAGTAAAATGTGTATAAGAGGAGAAGGGTAGGAGCAGAGGGGTAAGGATGGGCAGGGTAGTAATTATAGGGCTGTACAATCTAATGGGTAGAGGGATGGGTGGGTGAAGGAAATGGGAAAGATAGAGTGTGAAAAACAATGCATACAAAATTTGTAAGTAAAGAAGTATAAAATAAAAATTTTATTTAAAAGGAAAAAGACAATGAAAAGTTCTTTCTCTCCTTTTATGATGACAGCATCCTGAAAGGGTTCACTCCTGTCCTTCTAGCTGTCCTTTCTTTTTCACTTTAAATCTTTTGCATGGCCCACCTTTCACTAGCTATGCCTGTCTTATTGGATTAATTAATTATGGAACATTCACACAATATAAATACTATGCAGCACGTAGGAGCAATAACTTTGTAAATTATTGCCTAACTTAGGAGGGACTGGAGACCATTATGCTGAGTGAACTCAGTCTCACAAGGATAAATATTGCATAAGACCGTTATTGTAAAATGAGTATAAGGATCCAGGAGGAGTGGGAGAGGCTGGAAGCAGAGGGATGTGGATGTACAGGGGGAAGAGGGGATCAATAATTGGATTATACAATTTCATGGGTGGGGGGTTGAGTGAAATTGAAAGAATTTCTTTGAATTTGTATTAGAATTTTGTAAATAAACTAGTGAAATAAAGTTTTAAAAAGTGAACAAAAGCCATGGAATCACTGTACCAAAAAGAATTTGCTGACACAGAACTGTTTCAGGAAGGAGCATATGATCAAGAACCAATGGTAATGAAAAAATTCAAGCTGCTCTGAAGCAAATGGCAAAAAATAAGTCCCCAGGAACTGGTAGAATACCAGCTAATATATGCAGCTTTGGGTGTGCTCACGGGATTATGCAATGAAATCTGTAGGACAGCTACCTGACAAACTCACAGGAAACAATCCCTATTTGTTCCCATTCCCAAAAAAGGTAATCCAACAGAATGTGGAAATTATTGAACAATATCACTAATATCACATGCAAGCAAAATCTTGCAGAAGATTACCAAAAAAATTACTAGAACATTACATGTACAGAGAACTACCAGAACCTATACCTAGACCAAGAAGCTGTTGTCCACACAGAGCAAAGGAACACAGCATGGTTAAAAATCAAGAAAAGAATGAATCAGGGATATGTACTCTCTCCATACCTTTACAACCTATATGCTGAACAGACTGGACTTTATAAAGAAGAATGTGATGTTAGGAATGGAAGAAAATTCATCAACAGCCTGTATTAATACAGGTATCACAACCTTGCTCACCAAAACTGAAGACAACTTGAAGAATTTCCTGCGGAAAATCTAGAACAATAGCCTTCAGTATGGATTGCACCTCAGTGTCACAAAAACAAAAATCTTTACCACTAGGTCAATAAGTAGCACCATGATAGATGGAGAAAAGATTGGAGTTGTTAACAATTTCATCTTGCTTGGATCCACAATCAAAACCGTTGGCATCAGCAGTCAGGAAATCAAAAGACTAGTTGCACAGGAAAAATCTACCTTCAGAGACCTCTCCAGAGTGCTAAAGAGAAACAGTGTCTTTCTAAAGACTATGGGGAATCTGATCCAGACGATGTTCTTCTTAATTGCTTGTTATGCATCTGAGAGGTGAACAATGACCAAAGATGATGGAAGAATTGATGTGTTTGAGCTGTGATGCTGGGGAAGAGTACTGAACATATCATGGACTGCCAAGAGAGCAAACAGGTCCATCTAGGAGAGCATGAAACCAGACAGCTCCTTGGAGACAAGGATCTTGAAACTCCATCTTACATACTTTTGGCATGTTGTCATGAGGTGACAGTCCTTAGAGAAAAAATTACGCTTGGAAGAGTGGATACTTGGCACAAGAAAGACCCTTTCCTGGATGAGATGGACTGAAACAGTAACTGTGGCAATAGGGAGGAGTGCCAGAGACAGGGAAGGTGGCTCAGGATAGGGCAGAGTTCTGGGCCATTGTTCATAGAGTCACTATAAGTCGTAGTTGTCACATAATAGCTACAACAATAAATGGAAAGACAGTCTAAGGTCATGGATTGGAAGATGGATGATGATGAAGATGATGATAATGACGATGATGATGATGATGATGATGTCAGCACTACCCATTTTGATCTGTAGATTAAACATGAGCCCTATCAAAATCTCAACTTTTTTTACAGAAACAAAAAATCCAATCTTCAACTTCATGTGTAACTAGATGGTGTCCTAAATAGTCAAAGCAATTTTGGAAAATAGGAACAAAGTAGGAGGACTCATGTTTCCCTATTTCAAAATATACTTCAAAGCTACAGTAATCAAAACAGTCTGGTATTGGTGCAATTACATATATGAGTGAATGCATGAACTAGTACGTCACATGGATAGCTCTATAGGACATTATGTATAAAATTAAATAAGTCATGTTGTGAAAGAAGTCAGGTTTCAGGAAAAGATGGGAAGGGAGAACAGGAAAAGAATGGATAGACAATGAACAATGGGACAGACTAGGTAAAGGAGAGATCAAAATGAAATTAATGAATTATAAGACATATGTGTAATGTAGTTAACAATCAAGAACATGACATGCATAACTTACAAAATTAGGAGAGGGAGGGGAGAGACTGAGGAAAAGTTAACACACAGATAGAAATAATCATGGAGGGGTGGTAGGGATAGTAAGGAAGGGAAGGGGAGGAGATATTAGTGGCTGGATGGTTATGGTGAAGGGAAATTGCAGGTACAGTGAGCTTTCAATGAGATGTTATAAATAGTGACATTATACAATTATCAGTAATGCTATAAAATGAAATATGTATGAGTAAATTAAAATACATTTTTAAAAAGTAAGCAAAAGATGTAAGACATTTTACCAAAGAAAATATACAAATAAAATAAAGATGCTAATAACATTTTGGGATGGGAGTGTCAGAGACAGTGCGATTGTCACAGGACAGAGCGGAGTTTAGGGCTGTTGTACAAAGGGTCGCTATGAGTCGCAGGTGACTCAATGGCACATAACAACAACAACAACAACAATAACATTAATTATTAAGTAAATAATGAGGAAGCCATAATGAAATAACAATTCCTTTCCATTAGGATGTCTATGATCAGAAAACTGGAAAACAACAACTATTGGCAAGAATATTGAAAAATTTGAACACCCCATTGTTAGTTGGATTATAAAACAGTATAGACCTTTCAGAAACAGTTCAGCAGTTACTCAGAGAGTTAAAAATCACCACATAGCACAAAAATTCTACTCCTATTTATATAACCATGAAAATGGAAAGCAGGAATATTAAAAAACCTTGACACCAATGTTCATTGCAGCATGATTCACAATAACCAAAAGGTAGAAATAACCTAAATGTCTATAAATAGGTGAATGGATAAAAACAATATGGAATTTATATACAAGGGCACTCTAATGGCCTAGTGGTAAGTAGCTGTGTTGCAATCCCAAAGGCACATGGTTCAAAACCATCAGCTGCTCTGCAAGAGAAGGATGGGCAATCTCTCCCATGCGATTAAATGCCTCTGAAAACCCAAGAGAGGGTCAGCTATGAATTGGTTCAGACTCTCTGGTACACAACAATAACACAACTCAGCAACCATAATGTGAGATGATGTTCTACTATGTGTTACAGCATAGATGAGCCCTGAAAACATTATGCTGAGTGGGATAAGCCAGTCACAAGAGAACAAATATTGTATGATCACACTTACATGAAATATCTAGAACATGAAAATATATAGAGACAGAAGTTACAAAGAAAAGAACAAAAGAAACACCCTTGGTACCAGGAGCCAAGAAATCAAAATCATAATTGCATTGGGAGCAATTATGTCAGTGTAGAAACTAAAGTGTGCCTGATCCAGGCCATGGTCTTTTCAATTACCTGCTATGTATCAGAGACCTGAAAAATGACTAAGGATGTCAGAAGAGGAATTGAGTTGTGATTCTGGAGAAGAATATTGAATATAACATAGACTGTTAGAGCAAACAGGTTCATCCTAGAGAGGGTGAAATCAGGCTGCTCTTTGGAGGCAAGGATTTTGAAGCTCTGTCTAACATAGTTTGGGAATGTTGTAAAGAGAGACCACTCCCTTGGAAAGGGACATCTTGCTTGGAAGGGTGAAGGGGGCGCACGAGAGAAAGACTCTAGATGAGATGGATTGACTCAGTGAGTAGGGTATTGGGGGTAAGTGTGTCAGAGACAATGAAGTTGGCTCAAGATAGAGCATGGTTCAGAGCTATTGTACATAGGGTCGCTATGAGTCACAAGCAACTCGGTGTCATATAACAAGAACTACAGACAAGCATGCACAAAGTATAAAAACTGTAATGCATTGTGACAAATCTAAGATATGCATTAAAAGCATTTTAAAAATTATTATTATGACTCTGCACAAATGAGTTTTCTGGCTTTTTTTCTTAGAAATAATAAGAAATAGTAAACTTCTTTTTGGTTTTTTTAATTTAAATTTATTATTAACTTCAGTAAAAATTTACAGAGATTGGATTTCCATTTATTCATCTGTTGCACTTTTCTCCCCTCCCAACTCTCCCTCCCAGAACACTACCTTCTTGGAAAAGTAAAAGAAATATTCTTTCATTGTTTTACAAACCCTCCCCCAGGTCCACTCCACCATGTAGCCTTTGCTCTAGACTCCTGTCATGACAAAAATACCTAATCACATATCCCTTTAAAATCGTTTTCTCCCTCATCTGTTTCAATGCAGTATACTTCATTGAACCCATCTTTCTCAGTCTCTCCCCAACCCCAAGGTCAGTCCTGTTTTACAACAGTGACACCATGCGGTATTTGTCCTTTTGTGACTGAAATACTTCACTCAGCATAATGTCCTCCAGAGTCACCCATTTTGAATAATATTTCATGAGTTCCTTGTTTTTCAATGCAGCATAGTATTCCATTGTGTGAATATACCACAGCTTCTCTAATCCATTCATTTGTTGACGGGCACTTAGTTGTTTCCAACTCCTTGCTATTGTGAACAAAGCCATGATAAACATGGGTGTGCATATATTTGCTTGGATATCAGTTATGGTCTCTTTGGGGTATATTCCCAGCAGTGGAATTGCTGGGTCAAATGATATCTTTATTTTCAACTTTATGAGAAAGCGCCATACTGCCTTCCACAGTGGTTGCAACATTTTACACTCCCACCAACAGTGAATAAGGGTTCCAGTTTCTCCACTACCTCACCAGCATTTGTTGCTTGCTGTTCTGTTAAATTTTGCTGTTCTTTCTGGGGTGAGATGATGTCTCATAGTTGTTTTAAAAATACTAAACTTCTTGATGAGTTGTCATGAGTTTCTGGTGTATGAGTAACATTTATTTCACCACTTAGAAAATTTCCTAACTCAGAATGTGTTTACTTTCTTAACAGCTATTGTCCAAGGCGACACCTTAGAAGATATTTATAACCAATGCAAGCTTGTTATTGAAGAGCAATCTGGGCCTTTCATCTGGATCCCCTCAAAGGAAAAGTTATAAATTAGCTACTGCACCTCTGATGACAGAAGAGCATTTAGAAGAACAAAATATATATAATATACTACTTGGAGGCTTTTATGTTTTTGTTGCATTTTATGTTTTTGCAGTCAATGTGAATTCTTATGAATGTACAACACAAACTGTGTGAAGCCATGAAGGAAACAGAGGGGCCAAAGGGTGGGACAGAAAAGACAATGCAGTGCACAGGAAGGCTTCGGTTTGCTCAAAGTGCCAGGTGTAGGGATGAACCTCTGACAGGCTTTGTGCCCAAGAGATGGGCAGCCTCCTCACCCCAGCAGATGTCCAGTGCTGATTTAGCTGCTGAGCTCTCTGTGTTTTTTGCTTTAAAGAAAAATTGCCAGCACTTGAACCTCACCAATCTTCCCATTACCCACATCTGTAATTGGTACACTTTGAATTTTATAACTATGCATATCCTTTGATTTCTTAACAAGAAAAAGAAAGGAGTCCTTTGGAGGTGGCATAGTATCAGGGAAAATATAGGGTGTGGTTTCCTTGACTGGCATCTGGAAAGACAAGCATCTTGTAAAATTTGCAAGAGTATGGAGGACTGACATTACCAAGAGGAGGGGAATCCACCTGGGATTAGCTTTATGATTGTTGATTGTCTATTTTGCCATTTATAAACTGAAAGAAGGCACTAAAGATGAGAATAATTTATACAATAAAATATATTAAATGTATACAAATGAATTTCTATAGGTTAAAAAAAAAGTTTTGTGAACTATTTTGTAAAGACTAATTAACCGAAAGACTAAATGTATGCACTCTCAGCAGATGATCAAATTCAAGGTCAACGTTGCACTCTCCCTTTTGTTGCCAATGATCCATTAAGAACACCCAAGTTACTCCCAAAGTCTGACAAAGACTTCGCCCTCACTTTCCTCCCATGATCTCCCTTCCATACAAGCTCTAACATGCCCATCGAGCACATTCTCCAATGAGTTTCCAATGTGGAAAGACTTTTGGAAGACTTCTGGTAAATACACAAACTCCTACAAATGATATTGAGGGGACTTTTTGCTTTTCTCTTGTTAAACCTGGGCCTGCTGTGCAAATAGTTTAATCACTTGCTCCTAGTTACATACATTCCTCAAAGGATCTTTTAGTATTTTGGCCAACCGTGAGCAAGCAATTAGCATTACTCTTCTTTTTTGTTTCACAGAGTAATTGAAGGTTCTGTAATAGTCAATGATGGTATTCAGCCATGAAAGATCTGTCCCAAGATACACAATACATAGATACTTTTTGAGGAAGAGATAGAAGAGGCCTATCCGGTTGGGGGACGAGGAGTGTAGACTTGTTTCTGCGTGCAGGGCAAAGAGAGAAAACTGCAAGGAAAAAACAAATACTTTGAGCTCAACCAATTGAATTGCCTTTCTTGGGGCTGCACCTGGACCAAGTTTTTGTTTGGGTTTTTTTTTAACAATTATAACAATGGTGATTGGGAAAGAAATCTTTCAAAGCCTATAAACTGAACCAGAATTGTCCCACACTTCAAAGCTGATAGGAGCATTGCTTTTGCCCGTGATGATTAGGAAGAGACACTTCAGTGATCTCAACAACCACTCAACTCTGGGTTCTCTCTATGCCCAGATTAAGCCCCATCGCCTTATTTCTGGGGTACATCCAGACCTGGCAGGAATTCTGCCACACTGTGCAGCAAACCAGCAAGTAGGCTGGGGTGGGAGAACAAGAAACAGAGCCATCAGTTGTGATGGGGCTTCTTCACTGTAAGACCACCAGAGCTAGATTGAAGGTCTCTTTCTTAAAGCAAAGATTGTTCATCTTACACTAAATATTTTGTCTGCCTGGCTGCAGTCACCAAAACAAATCCTAAAATACAGAATCATGCACCTCCCTAGAGTTTTGAAGCTGCCTTTGCTAACAGAAGGGCTAGCAATGCATTTTTCTTGGAAATTTCCTCAGAATGCTAAAAATGTTAAAACATGTTTCCACATCCACAATTTGCCAGTTTTAGGTCAAGACCTACTTTCATCAAAATTGCTCCCAGAAGTTTTCTGCCACCAGAATGCCATTCCTGATTCCAGCTCTTATTTTTTGGCCACCATGATAACTTCTTTGGTTTCTCAACTGAGCATGCAACCATTTATTTAAAGGACTGTCATTAATGAGTAGATGTTTTTGCAGGTCGTGTGATGTGCTTTCCATTTAATAGTATTGCTGTGGCTGAGTACAATCAAATTGAAGCACCAACCCTTGGTTTTGTAGTAGTATAGTTATTTTCCTAGTGTAGATGCTTCCAGACTAGAATTGGCATTTGCACTGATTTTTTTATGTAGATTTATATAAATATATATACATATATATTTGCTTGAAGAATCACCAAGCAAATTGGTGAGAGGGTCTTTTCCTATAGAACTTACACCTCCATTTGTTGTGTTGTCTTGCGCTTCCCAATGTTGAGGTCTCTATGGCTCCGATGAATTTTTGCAACTAAACTGACAATTTGTATGGAAATGGCATGAAAGTTACCCAGATTACATCTGGTGCAAATGCACTTGGAGCCTGGGACCAGACTGGTGCTAACACTGCAAACTCTGTTCGGAGCTCTCTCCAATCTGAAGGCTTGCTGGGGGCGCAATGTCACCTTCACATGCTGGGCCCTTTCAGAAAAGTGCCAGATCGTGTCACTGGTGCTATTTTTCATGCTCTGGTACAATGTGTAGCACCATGGGGGTCTCAGCTTTACCAAAATCAAAATTCCGTCTGTCAGCTAATGGCAAGGACACTTGGTTTTTTGCTCACCTCTCACAGGATTTGTTGGTTAATCCTTTGCAGGCCCTTTCTCCAACCCTGAGTTCTCGGGTTGGCTAGAACTGCTTAGTGAGCCCATCATTACAAAGCCGTACTCAGGTGCCTCTGTGAGCTGTCTTAGATCCCAATGCCAGCCCTTCAGGATCAGGAGCCAGTGAAAAGCCCTCCACTCTCCTGGCTCACACCACTATTCTTTGTCTCATTCTTCTACTCTAAAAACTCCTCTGTATTCTGTCCTTTGTTCTATCGTCTTACTTTTCATCTTCCTTCTCTTTTCTGCTGCCTCGTGCAGTCATTAGTCTCTGCCCTTTACTCCTTCTCTGATTCACTTTCTGTCCTATAGTCTCTGTCTTTTTACTTATTCTTCAGCCCTTTCTCTTCACCTCAGATCTCTGCTCACTTCCTCCTTCATCCCTCACTTCTTACTTTGTTCTGTCCTATAAGGGCTCTTGGCTGATGCAGACAGCAAGTCCATAAACTGGACTACTGACACAAATTACTTTGGGTCGCTGTTTCACCTTCTTAGCCCAGAATGCAAAGCTGAGCGTGAGGTCTGAACTGGAGCCCACTCCAGCACCTCTGACCGAGCCAGCCTGCACCGCTGCCCAGACAGTGATGTGCGTTGCTCTGGGCCCTGTGGGCACCTGGGCTCTTCTGCCTGAACCCAAGTCCGGAGTGAGTCCACTCCCAACACCCACCCCGTGGCTCCGAGGACACGCCCTTTCAATAAAGGCAGATGCCTGCTCCAACAATTATCCTGGTAGCAAATTTCTTCCTTCTCATTGAAGCCATGCCACCACCTTGGTTTGGAGAGAGGCATTTTCTTCCATTCATAAGCTTTCTTTTTCTCATCTTCATCTGACACTCTCTCTGCTTTTCAGCTGGTGACTGCTCTGGTGAGATTGAATGGACTCGCTGGTGAAATATCATCCCCTTTTCCCTGTATTGGTCCTACCTAAATTTCTACAAAAATCTCTCAGCCAGAACTCAGGCTAGTTACTCCATTTGTCATATAAATTTGTCACTCCTAGAGGAAAATAACAAAGAGCAATTCCCTTAAAGCATGTGGAGTGCCTCCTGTGACAACTGATTTGACAGGAAACTCCCTACAGAATTCTGTGGACACATATTTCTCTCACATGTATGTATGGTATATATGGCCTGTATATCATGTATACACACTACATTAGATATAAATGAATGTAGATGGAAACCCACACACACACTCCAGTCTGTAAATATCCTTCCTCATAGACACCTGTGCTTAGGAAATCATTTCTTGTACAGCTGTGCAGTCTCTTGTAGCAGCTGAAGACAAGCTAAGACAGGTGGACACTTTAGACAAAGCTCATCTAAAAGCTAGAGTACCGTATCTCCCTAGCAACTCACAAGGACAGACAACCAAATGGCAAGGCTGACTCCCAATGGGATGGCAAACTTTTCTTCTTTCCTTTTGAATTTGTGTTTCCTAAGTGTGTCTTAACTTCTGAGTGCACCAGGCTGTACCCGGTAGATCCTTTAAATATAACAATTTTGTGCTTCTCTCTGACAGGATGTCTCTCAATTGAGCTGTAGTGCAGGATGGGAGGGAGGGGGAAATATTCCTTGTCTGGTCTGGACTGAGACACTGCACAGCTTACACTCCTGTTAAGTGTAAATATTCAACACTTCCATTCCATTTGTGTAAAAAAAATAAAGCACACACGATTATCAAATCAAGATGTATATTTCATACTCAGTGTGTCCGTGCATATTTATTTATTGCCTTCCCAGTCGTCAGCAGTGACTTCATTGTAAAAATGCTGGATAGAGTGTTTATAAACATGTCATGGTTTTATTATCAGATCTTAATATTAAAACATTTTTACACTTTATGGCCAATTATTTCCCCCCCCCCAAAGCACAGTTTGTCTTCTTTCATTACAAAACAGAACCATGTCTTTCCATTTTTATCCCTTTTGCCTAAGTTCACAGCTAAAGTGCAAATTAGGGTAGGTTTGCTCTGACAAACATTGGCACCGCTAAAAAGAACTGAAAAGAGTGCTTTTACTTTGCATATTTTTAAATATTTAATGATTCTCTAGGCTGCTTTTAAATAAGATTTGGCCAAAAGTGAAAATAACTAACAAAGTAGTGAGGGATCTATTTTTAAAGACCCTCATATCTAATAAGGATGGAGATAAGTCTCAGTGTCAAAGGTGTGAGATTCCAGCTGGAAAAAATAAAGGAGATTTTTATTTTATTACCTGAAATTATGATGCAAAGGAAGGCCTGAGTAGGAGAGGAGGCATCATTATCTGTACACACAGGATACACACACGCCAAAATAACTGCATCAAAGAACTGAAGATCAAAAAAATATCAGGTTTGGAAACCTGAATCTGCCAAATAACATTCTAAATTTTTCACTTCAAGTTAAATGGATGTCTGATCATACTACTATTTAGACAGCATGGTTCTGGCAGCCAAAACAAATTCCTCCTGTGGAGGGAATGAAATTTTGCCATCAAAGCAGACACTTTGAAGTCTGTTTTGTTTCATGATCAATTATCAAATAATTGGATCGACCATTTGGGAAGTCAGACTAGTTGATCAAACAATCCTGAGCCTACAAGAGTCTTTGCTATGTGTCTAAAACGCCATCCCTGGTGCTCACTGGTGATGAACAAAGACACTCCGAGGAGGACTAAGGAGGCCTTGAGTGGGGGTGCAAAGCCAGTGCTGGCCTCAGATGCTGACAGTAATCCTGTTTGTAACACCCACCCAGTCTCCCTAGTTCCCTATTAATGGTAGCGCTACATAGATTCACTTCTATGATGAATGTGTTTGCTCAGGAAAAAAAGGAAAGCTGGAGCTTCTGACTTTTCAGTCCTATTTAATTTTTCTGTAATCATGTTTTTAAAACATAATTCTAGAAGTGCTGAAAACTTGAAATGGCCTGAATACCACTGAACCTAAGAGGTCCTAGATAGGAATGTATATCAATATTCTGAGGCTAAATATTTAACAACAGAATGTTAAAAGGCTCCTCGGCACTAAGCTTAACAAGATCTCGAGAGGGAACCCCCACCTTTCTTAATAGAATTAGATGCAGAGTGCTTCAACTTGTTAGGGAAAGATGTCTTCTTTTTTTTCCAGATTGATAGAATTTTATTACAAGAATCAAATGCATTTTGAAATCAGAGGCATAGGACTTGACCGGCCTCGTTTCTGCAGCTGGAAAACTCCTAGCTATCACTCATCAACCTGCTGAACAGATCCTTTTTCAGACGTAGATAACATCCAAAAATTTTTGGCTACCTTGAACTGTTGTAGTTTGCTGAATCAAAGCAGCTAAATTTGATACAAGCTCAATGTCATTTCCTTCAAAAATTAACTCATCTTTCTGGGCTTGAGATACTAAACAAGCAATACCTGGTCTCATTCACACTCTCTGAATGTATTTTTCACCCAAGAAGTTTCGAATTTCAACCAGAGCTCCACTCTCTTGAATCACAACGTTGATGGAGAAACGAGCATACAGAGACCTCATCTTGTACGGAAAGCCCAGTGTAACACCCTTGGTCATGTTCTGTATGTGCCCACAGATGGTGCGAACAGTAGCCAGTTCCTTCCTGTTTCCCCACAATTTGTCAACATGAAGCCTCTTCTTTTTCTTTCCGAGGAGACTGTGCTCTACATTGATGTGACTGAAGTCCCCCCGCAAGTGTCCCCATAGGCCTTTCACGATAACTGTGCAGCCCTTCAGAGTAATGTCAACATTCTTTGGAATGTCAACAGTCTGGTTGCTGAGAATGATCTTCATTCTCACAGTTAGTGTGGCAAAGAACGAAAGATGTCTTCTTAAGGATCAAACCTCGCTGAGCCTCATGACCCCATCTTGACTCACCTATGCCTTAGGAACATCTGAGAAGGCACCATTCATATCGAACTGATCATCTGCCTGTTCTAATGTTACAGAAAATGTCCTGTCAGCCAGGACCTTGTCTTTAGTTCCCTTATGCACCTTTGGAACAATGCACCTTTGGGAAAATTTTGATAAACCTTGAAATTAAAATAAGCCAAAGAGACTCTTACTGATGAGACAGGCTTAACGTCCAGCTCCTGATCCACTGCCATGTGACAGAAGCAATCTTTTCTCTACCACTCAGGGTTCCAATAGAAGAGGCAAGAACAGATTTTAGAACTTTTTCTCTGTTGCATCTCACATGACAGATACTATATCCACCCATCCATCTTAAAATACTGGATAGCCAGCTAAAGCAGCTAAAGATTAAAGGAGCCTGCTCTCTCTGTACTCCTTGCTCCCACATAATAGTTTACAAACAAATTTGTATAGTTAACTAGGATTACTATTTACTTATAAACTTGAAGGAAGAAATTATTTGTATGTTTCACCACTGATACTGGCACATTACTAGTCCAAGCTCCTTAAACCAAAAAAGTAAGAAACACAAGTGAACTCTAGTCTTGGTTCCTTATAATCTGAACAAATGAGTAATCTCTTCAAAGCCTCAATAGGATAAAATGTGAATACTTCTAAGCACATAACTACACTTATACATTGAGACAAATACATTTAACAACCTTCATTCTAGAAATATGTTCTATTCCAATTAGAATAAGGCATGTACTGTCTTCCAAGCAGTACTTGAACATGTTCAAATTTCTCTGAATCTAAATATTAGTGTTAGTGCTGTGGAGTTGACTATAACTCACAGCAAATCTATGAACAGCAGATAAAAACTTAACCCTATCCTGCGCCGTCTTCACAATTTTTACCATGCTTGAGCTCACTGTTGGAGTCAGTATGTCAATCCATCTCATTGAATCTTCCTCTTTTCCTTGGGTCCTTTACTTTCTCCAACATGATATCTTTTTCTGAGGACTAGTGTCAGCAAAGAACGTACTCATTGTATGTAAGACAAGTTTCCCCATCTTTGTCTCACTGTTAATTCCTTAGTAGGTAGCTTTGATGACAGAGTCCATAGAGAGTTACACAGCTAACGCAGCTTCTCGAGTGGTTCAAATCCACCAGCTGCTGGAGGGAGAAAAATGGGTGATCTCTCCCATACAATTAACAGCCTTGAAAAATCTACTGGATAGCCGACTGTAAGTCAGAACTGACTCAACAGCAATGAGAGAAGAGGAATAGTTCTTTAGCAATGGAAAGTGTTTGCCTTCGTCAGAGATAATTGATTTCTATTCAACAAAAATCAAATACCAACAAGCTAAAAGAATTCTAACCAAACTGAAAGATTTCATAATCCTCATTTGCATAACCTGAAATTCTACATGGAACTGCGCCCTTTCATGTGGCAGTTGTAGCATAAATGGCCACTGGATTAAGGAAATTCTCTACCACTGCCTTTCCAGAAGGAACAGTTCCTTTCCCATGGTAGAGAAATTCTCTACCATTAGCCTTTCCAAATCACTTTCTTCTTACAATAACTCATCTTCACTGGACACAGCCACCAATACCCATCATATACTTTTTCTATGGAAATTGACAGTGTGCATCTGACTTTCTGAAATTCTTCAAAGTAAAAAATATGAAAAAGTATGTCACATGTTGAACTAAAGTCAATTAACACATTAAAATGTGAAGTAGCTCAGCCAGTATTTCATGAAAAAAAAAAAAAAGCTAGTGGTTGTTTAATTAAAATGTTCAAAGGAAAGCATTTCAATGTTGGCATTTATTCATTATTTATGTATTTATCCATTTGTTATTCCTTACTTATTTGGTCAGCAAATAATAAACTCTTGGTTAAAAGTGCTTCTATTTATATGCTTAGATAAAAGACCAGAGCATTGTCTCGCTTCTTAAAGAATGAAAATCTAATGGCAGAGACATATAAAAAATAGTATTAAAGCACAAAACAGACAAAGGAACATATAAAACACAGCAAGAATCATTTTGGCATTTTATTAGTCAACATACACCTGCTCACAATGTGTCCCAATGCTCACCCCCCCAAGAACCTCTTATGACAAAATTAAGCCTCAGGAATTCCTGACTATCATTCCTCTGGTGTCCTATCCTCACCTGACTCTCATAGCTACTTGAGTGGCCTACATATATCCAATTCTGTCAGCTGGGTAAAGCTGAAGATCGGTTTGCATTTGACTAGCTTGCCAGGACGAGGACGGGGCCGTGGGAGGGGCCGCGGAGCTCGAGGAGGCAAAGCCGAGGACAAGGAGTGGCTCCCCGTCACCAAACTGGGCCGCCTGGTGAAAGATATGAAGATTAAACCATTGGAGGAGATTTATCTCTTCTCCCTGCCCATCAAGGAATCTGAGATCATTGACTTCTTCCTGGGCATGTCCCTCAAGGATGAAGTGTTGAAAATCATGCCAGTGCAGAAGCAGACACGTGCTGGCCAGCGGACCAGGTTCAAGGCCTTTGTTGCCATCGGAGACTATAACGGCCATGTTGGCTTGGGCGTCAAGTGCTCCAAGGAGGTGGCTACTGCTATCCGTGAGGCCATAATTCTAGCCAAGCTCTCCATTGTCCCTGTGCGGCGTGGCTACTGGGGGAACAAGATTGGCAAGCCTCGCACCGTTCCCTGCAAGGTGACTGGGCGCTGTGGCTCTGTGTTTGTGCGTCTGATCCCTGCACCCCGAGGCACTGGAATCGTCTCGGCCCCTGTGCCTAAGAAGCTGTTGATGATGGCTGGAATTGATGACTGTTACACCTCAGCCAGGGGCTGCACAGCTACCCTGGGCAACTTTGCTAAGTCACCTTTGATGCCATCTCAAAGACCTACAGCTATCTGACCCCAGATCTCTGGAAAGAGCCTGTGTTCACGAAGTCTCCCTACCAAGAATTCACAGATCATCTTGTAAAGACTCACACCAGAATCTCCGTGCAGAGGACTCAGGCTCCAGCTGTGGCCACCACCTAGTGGATTTTCTATAACAAATAAAGTGAATTAAGTTCTAAAAAAAAAAATTAGGTTTATAGAAAAATTACAAAGATAGTACAGAGAATTCCTGTATGTTCTATATCCTAGTTCCCTATTGTCAACATCAAATGGTATTTGTCACAATAAACTAATATTGAAAAATGTTTTTATTCATTAGAGCTCATATTTTATTCTGATTTTCTCTCTTTAGATTCTTTTTAGGTTTTTTTTACATTTTATTTTATTAATTTTAATGAACATTCACAGAGATTTTGGATTTCCATTCATTCATTGTTGCACTTAGTTTTTAGGAATTCATCCTCGATAATCACATTTGGTCACGTCTCCTTCAAGGGCTTCTCTTGATTTGACAGTGTCTCAGATTGTCCTTGTGTTTCAGGGCTGTAACGCTTTTTGAGAAGTGTTAGTCAAGTATTTTTCACAATAACCCCTAACTAGGAATTTCCTGAACTTCCTCCCCACCCCCACAATTAGAGTGGAATTATGTATCTTTGGGAGGAAGGCCACAGAGTTAGGTGCTACTGTTACCATATCACATCAAATGTACATATGATCAACCTCATTTAACACCTTCCATGCTAACTTTGATCATGTGTGGCTGAGAGAATATTTTTCAACTCTCTCCACTATAAAGTTATAATCTCCTAACCCTTATCAGGATCAGCGGAAGACTCATTAACAACCTGCATTATGCAGATGACACAACCTTGTTTGCTGAAAGTGAGAAGGACCTGAAGTGTTTCCTACAGAAGATCAGACTAGTTTTCTATATGGATTACATCTCAACATCAAGAAAATAAAGATCCTTACCATTGGCCAATAGGCAGCATCATGATAGATGAAGAAAAGATCTAAACTGTCAATCATGTCATCTAACTTGGATCAATAATCAACACTATTATAGCAGCAATCAGGATATCAGGAGACATATTGCTTTCAGTGAGTGCTCTGTCAGGGACTTCTCCAAAATACTGGAGAGCAATGATGTTATTTGAAGATTAAGATGTGCCTGATTCAGGCCAGGATCTTTTCAATCACTTGTTATGTGTCTGAGAGCTGGACAATGAATAAGGATGACCTTTGAATTCTGATTCTGGAGAAGAGTACTGAATATCACCTGATCTGCCAAAAGAACAAAGAGGTTTGCCTTGGAAAAGGTACAGACAGAGTGCTCTTTGGAGGCAAGGATGGTGATGCTTTGTCTCTCATAGTTTTGACATGTTTCTAGAAGATTCCTTGAAAAGGGACATTATGATTGGAAATGTGTAGGGTCAGTGAAAGAGAGAAAGACCTCCTCAACAAGACAGATTACAACAGCAACTACAGCAATGGACTAACGTGTATCAGAGATGGTGAAAATGGCACAGAATAGGAAAGAATTCAGGTCTGTTATTCACAGGATCGCTATGAGCCAATGGTACATAACAACAACTCATTTCGTACGGTAGAGTTTAGGAGGAAATCCCTCCCTATCCTTGATCCATACTTAAGGAGTTATGTTTTCCTTCTTGAGAACAAAGTATCTATATAAAATATTCAGAATTTTTTCATATAAGAGATTTATTTCTTCTCCCTATATACATAATTGTTCATAAGAGCATGAATTCATATTTATTTTATAATTTAGGTTATAACCTAATACTCCTTCACTTTGTTACTAAAATTGTTCCATCTTTGATCATTGGGAGCTTTTTCAAGTGGTTATGACTTATTGACAAGCTCCTACTCTTACATTAGTTATTTTGTTTGTTTCTGAGATCTACTTTAGAGGCTGCAAGAAGATCTTCTATATTTTCTGCCTGATTTGAGATTCAGCAATTTCTCCAAGAGGTTTCTTTTGTTGTGGGATAGTATTAAAGTCCGAGATATGAGGGCTAGTTTTCCTCATTGCAGCTCAGGTCTCTTTTCCCTTAGGGAATTCAGTCTGAAAGAGCAAGGACATACACATGTATATACTAATTGGTATATATGTACATGTCATTAGACATTTATCTATGTAACCACAAACATCGATATTACATTAAACTAAGTATATACTTCTACAGATGACTCCTAATCCATTCATTTTTTTCATATTATTGGTTTGCATACAATCATTCATAAACATTGTGTTTCATTCATGCATGCTGTTTTATATAATCATTCACATGTATTCTATTTTATATAATTACAATTTATCTATGTCTATTATCATGCCAATTGGCATATTTCAACAAACAGACACTGCCCTGGATGTGCTCACTAAGTTGTGCTAAGAAATATGGAGAACAGCCAGCTGACCCACTGACTGACTGGAAAAAATCAGTACTTGTTCCCATTCCAAAGAAAGGTGACCCAACAGAGTGTGGAAATTATTGAACAATATCATTAATATCACATGCAAGCAAGATTCTGTTGAAAATTATCCAAAAAAACATTTGGAACAATATGTCAACAGAGAACTGCTAGACGTGCAGGCTGGATTTAGAAGAGGTCATGGTACTAGGGATATTATAGCTAATGTCAGATGGATCTTGGCAGAAAGCAAAGAATACCAGAAGAATGTCTATCTGTGCTTCATTGACTATGCAAAGGCTTTTGACTGTGTGGATCACAACAAGCTGTTGCTGACTATGAGAAGAATGGGAATCCCAAAACATTTGATTGTGCTAATGTGAAACCTATATTTGGACCAAGAGGCAGTTGTAAGAACAGAACAAGGAGACACTACATGGTTCAAAATCAAGAAGGGGGTTCGTCAGGAATGTATTCTGTCTCCATAACTTTTCAATCTGTATGCAGAACAGATCATCCGAGATGCTGCACTATACAAAGAGGAATGTGGCATCAGGATTGGTGGAAGAATCGTCAACAACCTGCATTATGCAGATGACACAACCCTGCTTGCTGAAACTGAGAAGGACCTGAAGCGCTTGCTGCAGAAGATCAAGGACTGCAGCCTCCTATATGAACTGAAGCTCAACATCAAGAAAACAAAGTTTCTCACCACTGGGCCAATTGGCAGCATCAGTATGGATGGTGAGGAGATTGAGATAGTCAACAGTTTTCGTTTGCTTGGCTCCACAGTCAACACTCTTGGTAACAGTAGCCAGGAAATCAAGAGACGAATTGCATTGGGAAAGTCAGCTGTGAAGGACCTCTCAAGAGTATTGAAGAGCAACGATGTCAGACTGGAGACAAAGGTGCGCCTGATCCAGGCTATAGTCTTCGCAATTACGTGCTATGCATCAGAGAGTTGGACAGTGAATAGGGATGATAGAAAGAGAATTGATGCCTTTGAGCTGTGGTGCTGGAGAAGAGTGTTGAATATACCATGGACTGTTAGGAGAACAAATAGGTTTGTCCTAGAGAGGGTGAAGCTGGAAGGCTCTTTGGAGTCAAGGATTCCGAAGCTTCGTCTGACATATTTTGGGCATGTTGCAAGGAGGGACTGGTCCTTGGAGAGGGACATCATGTTTGGCAGAATGGAGGGTCGGCGAAGGAGAGGAATACCTTTGATGAGGTGGATTGAGTCTGTGACAGGAGTGGTGGGAATAAGTGCGTTTGAAACGGCGAGGTTGACACAGAATAGAAGAACATTTAGAGCTCTTGTACATAGGGTTGCTATGAGTCACAAACGACTCAATGGCACATAACAACAAACAACATTATCATGCCATCTTTGCAAGTGCCCATTAAATCTTTCCTATTTCTTCCCCACCCCATCTGCCCACTAATCTCTGCTATCTTAGTGATTTCCCTCCTTCCCCTTTTTCTGCCATCTTCTGCCTTTCCCCTTAGCCTTTTAAACATTTTTGCACATCTTGCTCTGTTATCCTGCTGTTTTTACAATAATGGTCTTATGAAGTATCTGCCCTTACTTTTGGGTCATTCTAGTATTCTGATTTTGACTGTAACTTTCTACTGTAACATTCAGAAACCTAATGAAATCATTTTTCATCCCCTTATTACATTCCGATTACCTAACAACAGAGTGTGACCTTATGTTTAGAAAAATCCCACAGAAACCTCAAATCTCCCATATTTGGGCATTTAATGATTTCTTAATTACCTCAGGCTTCAGCTATACTTTTTCAAATTTGATGTGAAATATCATAAGGTCAGAGATCAATCACCAACTTTGTGAGTAATTTTATCAGTATTACTTTATATTGTTATTAGGTTCCAATGACAAGAGTGCAATCATATGAATAATGGATCTGAATCTTGCCCTATCCTGTCCCTTTCTCATCATGACAGTTAGACTTCAGTCCATTGTTATAGTCGCGCTGTTCATCTCATGGACATTCTTCTTTGTTGGCCTTGCACATTTCCAATCATGATGTCCTTTTTCAAGGACTGGCCCCTCCCAACAACATGCCCAAAATACATGAGATGAATCTTCACCATCCTTGCCTCCAAGGAGCATCCATGTTGCACTCTCTCCAAGACATGCCTGCTTATTCTATGGGTAATCCATGGGCTGTTCAGTACTCTTGTCCAACACCGTAACTAAAAGTTAAACATTCTTCTGTCATTTCATTCAAATGTTAACTTAAAGGACTATGGCTTAAATTAGTTGCATTTCAGGTTTTTTTTTGTTTTTTTGTTTTTGGGGTTTTTTTTTGCATTTCAGTTTTTATACTAACATCATTACTCCTTAAAACCTTTGAGAGATCCTTGATAGCAGATTTACCCAAAGCAGTAATATTTTTTGTTTGTTTGTTTGTTTCTTGATTGCTAGTACCAAGGAATTTTGGGTCCAAGTAAGATGAAATTGTTGACAACTTCAATCTCCCTCCCCCATCAATCATGATGTTATCATGATATTGGCCCAATTGTGAGAATTTTCATTTTCTTGATATTGAGCTGTAATCTATATTGAAGGTCATAGTCTTTGATCTTCTGCAGCAAATATTTCAAGTTCACTTTTGGCAAGTAAGGCTGTTTTATCTGCATGATGCAAGTTGTTGATGAGTCTTTTTCCAATGCCACACTCTCCATAAAGTACAGCTTCTTGAATTATTTGTTCAGTATACAGAGTTAATGCATCAGAAAGCTATACAAAGAGTAAGCATGACAGAAGAACTGAGTTGTGGTGTTGGAGAAGAGTATTGAACACACTATGGACTACCAAGATAACAGGTTTGTCCTGGAAAAGGCAAAACTAGACTGCTTCTTGAATGCAAAGATTTTGAAGCTCCATCTCACATAGTTTGGGTGTGTGTCCAGGAGGGATCAGTCCTTGAAAAAGGACACCATGGATGGAGGGATAGTGCAAGAGATGACCCAGGATTAGATGGACTGACACAGTAACTGAGATAATGAGAGTACATGTGTCAGAGAAAGTAAGATTGGCTCAGGATAGGATAAACTTCAAAGCTACTGTACATAGAGTCACTATGAGTCGCAGTCAGTTCAACAGCAGATACTAACAAAAGCATACAGATTGAATAGCTATAGAGAAAGGATACATCCCTAATGCACATCTTTTTTTTTATCTTAAATCATGCAATGTTCACTTACTCTGTTCAGACAACAGTTTCTTGATCCAAATATAGGTTTTGCATAAGCACAATTAAATGCTCTGGAATTCCCATTCTTCTCAATGTTAGCCAAATTTGTTATGATCCACACAGTTAAATACCCTTGTCTAGCCAATAAAACTTTCCTCTGGTACTATCTGCTTTCAGCCAAGATCCAACTGACATCAGCAATGATATCCCTGGTGCCAGGACCTCTTCTAAATCTGGTTTGATTTTTCTGGCAGCTCTCTGCAAAATTGTGCTTGCATTGTACTGAATCACCTTTTCTGGGTATAACAATAAATATGGATCTCTACCAATTTGCCAAGTAGGTGTCTTTCAAATTTCTTCAGATTGGTTAGCATATCCAGCACTGCAGTTGTTTGTTGAAACATGTCACTTGATATCCCATCAATTCCTAGGCCCTAATTTTCTATCAATACAGAACAGCTTAAACTACTTCTTTCATCACCATTGATTCCTGATCATATGCTAATTTCTGAATGTTTCCATGTCAGCCAATTCTTTTTGGTACAGTGACTTCAGGTATTCCTTCTTTTAATGTTTACTCAGTCATTCAAGATTTTGACCCATAGCATGCTTTAGTATTACAACTCAAGATATGAGTGTATTTTCTGTTCTTCCAGTTTGAGAAATACTGAATGAATTCTTCCCTTTTTATTTTCTGACTCCAGCTCTGTATACATTTCATTATACTATATCTGCTTACACTATCCTTTGAAATATTTTATTCAGTTCTCTTACTATACTATTTCTCTTTTTTGGGGGGGAGGGGGACTTCTTGATGTTCTAGTACCATTTTGAAAGTCTCCTCTGATATATATTTTGTTTTACATGTTGTTGTTGGGATCTGTCAAGTAGAGTATGAGTCACAGCAATCTCAAGAACAGCAGATCTGAACCTGTCCTATCCTGTGTCATTCTCATAAGCTCTAGCATACTAAAATCCATTCACTACATCAGTCCACCAGGTTGAGGGCCTTTCTCTCTTTTGAGATCCCTCCTGCTGAAGATTATCCAAAAATGACTGGAATAGCACATCAGCAGAGAACTGCCAGAAGTCCAGACTGGATTTAGAAGGGGTCATGGTACTAGGGATATTGTAGCTAATGTTAGATGGATCTTGGCTAAAAGCAGGGAGTACCAGAGGAATGTCTATCTGTGTTTCATTGACTATGCAAAGGCATTTGATTGTGTGGATCATAACAAACTGAGGCTAACTCTGAGAAGAATGGGAATCCCAGAACACTTGATCATGCTAATGCAAAAACTTTACTTGACAAGGAGGCAGTTGTCAGAACAGAGCAAGGAAACACTGCATGGTTCAAAATTGAGAAGGCTGTATGCCAGGGATGTGTCCTGTCTCCATACATTTTCAACCTATATGCAAACCAGATTATCTGGGAGGCTGGGCTGTGTATGGCATCAGGATTGGTGGAAGATTCATCAACAATCTGTTATGCAAATGACACAAACCCGTTTGCTGAAACTGAGGAGGACCTGAAGCGCTTGCTACAGCAGGTCAAAGACTACAACCTTCAATATGGATTGATGCTCAACATCAAGAAGACAAAAATTCTCACCACTGGGCCAATTGGCAGCATCAGGATGGATGGTGAGATTGAGATTATTAACAGCTTTAGTTTGCTTGGCTTCACAGTCAACACTCATGGCACCAGAAGCCAGGAAATTAAAAGATATATTGCTAAGGGAAAGTCTGCTGTTAGGGACCTCTCCAAAGTACTGAAGAGCAATGGCATCACTCTGGAGACTAAGGTGCATCTGATACAGGCCATGGTCTTTGCAATCACTTG
>NW_006399913.1:7739042-7744151 GCF_000299155.1 Elephantulus edwardii
CTGAAGCTTCATCTGACATACTTTGGACATGTTGCAAGTAGGGACCAGTCCTTGGAGAAGGACACCATGCTTTGGAGGGTAGAGGGACAGAATAGGAGAGGAAGACCCTCTATGAGGTAGATTAATTCAATGACTGGGATAATGGGAGTAGGTGTGTCAGAGACAGTGAGATTGACACAGGACAGAGCAGGGTTTAGGACTGTTGTACATAGGGTCACTGTGAGTCACAGGCAACTCGACGGCACATAAAAACAACAACAACCTTTTTAAACAAGATGTCCCTCTATAAGAAATAGCCTCTCCTTAGCAGCATGCCCAAAGTGTGTGAGAAAAAGCTTCATCAAAGCAGCTTCATCATATTTACCTCCAAGAAATACTCCGGATCCACCTTCTCCAGGACTTATCTATTTATTCTTTTGGCAGTCCATGTCATATTCCGCTCTCTTCTCCAACACCACAGTTCAAATACATCAATTCTTCGGTCATTCTTATTCACTGCCCAGCTTTCAGATGTATAGCAGCGACTAGAAAGATCATGGCCTTAGTCTTCAAACTGACATCATTGTTCCTCAATAATTTGGAGAGGTCCCTGACTACTGACTTCCCCAATGTAATACATCTCCTGATCTCCTGACTGCTGGTATCAAGTGTATTGATTATTGATTATGGACCAAGTAAGATGAAGTTGTTGACAGTTTCAATCTTTTCTCCCTCTATCGTGATGTCATCTATCAGTCCAGTGGCAAGGAGTTTTGTTTTCTTGATGTTGAGATGTAATTCATACTCAAGGCTGCAGTCTTTGACTTCAGCAGCAAGTGTTTTGAAGCCTTTCACCAAGCAAGGTTGTGTCATCTGCGTAATGAAGAGTATTCATGAGTTTTCCTCCAATACCAATGCCACATTCTTCTTCACAGAATCCAGCTTCTTGAATAATTTGCTCAGCATATGGATCAAATAGGTATGGAGAAAGAATACAACTCTATTTCTATAGTCAACTTATGATATGAGAATGGGAACAGTACCTTTCAAGATCACTGCATGCCAGACTTTTATAGTCTTTCAAGAAGTCTTTTAAACCTCTCTTTTACTTCTTTCTTCCCTCTTCAATTTCCCTTTCAATGTCCTCTCATGGCTCTAAACTATATCTACAAGCTAATGACTCCCAAACTAGATTTTTAACACAACTTTTTTTTTCTGATCTTTGGTATCATTTACTCAGCTGCCTATTTAGATTCTCAAACAAGTTTTCTTGCAGACACTGCAAACTTGATGTGTGAAATGGAAACTGAAATGGTCCCAACCAAACCCTGTTTGCCTAATGTTGTTGTTGTTTTTATGTGCCATCAAGTTGACACAACTCAGTGACTATATGAACAACGGCTCTAAATCTTGCTGTACTGAGCTAACTTCACCATCCCTGAAACACTTGACCCCATTGTCAAAGTAACTGTGTCAATCCATCTCATCAGAAAGTCAATAACAATAACAATCTTCCAATAAGGGTCTTCCAGCATGTTGTTCTTCTCCTAGGGACTGGTCCCTCCAGGCAACATGCCCAAACTGTGAGCTGGAGCTTCAAAATCCTTGTCGCCAAGGAATAACCTCGTTTCACCTTCTCCAAGACAGACATGTTTATCCTCTTGGCAATCCACGGTATGTTCAATACTCTTCTCAAGCACCACCACTCCAAAGCAACTCAATTCTTCTGTCATCCTTAGTCATTGTTCAGCTCCCAGATGCATACCAAGTAATTGAGAAGACCATGGACTGGATCAAGCACACCTTAGTCTCTAGATTGACATACACTGGAAAGGTCCTTGGCAGCAGATTTTTTTCCATTGCAATCCATCTTTTTATTTCCTGACTTCTGTTGCTAAAAGTGATGACTATTTATTCAAGCAAGATGAAATTGTTAATAACCTCAATCTTTTCACCGTCATGATACTGCCTATTGGTCCAGTGAAGATCTTTGTTTTCTTGATGTTGAGATGTTGAGATGCAATCCACATTGAAGGCTGCAGTCCCTGACCTTCTGTAGCAAATGTTTCATATCCTTCTCAGTTTTGGCAAGCAAGGTTGTGTCATTTGTATAATGCAGGTTGTTGATGTGTTTTCCTCCAATCCTGATGCCATTTTCTTGTTCCATAAAGTCCAGTTTCTTGAATGATCTTCTTTCCCCTGAATTGCTATAATATATCCTAACTGGTTCCTTTTCCTCCAGTGTTGTTCCCCTTCAATCCAATCTATGAGTACCAACGTGATCTTTTGCAATAAATTGGATCACAGTTTCTTTCTCTCTGCTCCAAATATCATCATGTCTTCCTATCTCTGCTTACAATAAACCTTAACTTCATATTCCTTACCCACCTCTCCAGCCTTCTCCAGGCTTTATTTTCTACTTACATTGATCTTCTGTAAGTTCCTAAAATGAACACAATTTCTTTGTTATATTAGATATTTGGGACACAGGGTACCATCTTCCTGGAATGCTCTTCCTTTTGATCATCATGACTGACTCTTTTCAATTCTTCATGTTTCAACCCAAATATCAATTCAGAGACACATTTCCTTGTAATCTTAAGAAGACATTGCTTTCTATTACTATCATCTATCACCAGATTCTGCTTAGTTCTGCTAGCTATTGACTGAAATCTGGGGTGGGGGGAGTGAATTGTTGATTTTTTAGTGAGTGATTTCTCTTTCCAGTGAAATGTCCACTATATATTATATTTTGGAAGCAGGAGTGGCATCCATTTCCATATTAGCTTGCCTCCGGAAACCCCATGAATCTGGAGAGAGGATGAGAGACACCCAGGCGCTGAGGACTGTCCTTCATAGGGTCGCTATGAGTCGCCTGCGACTTGACGGCACTTAACAACAACATATATTATATTGCCTGTCACCCATTAAGTACTTAACATCTGTTTGCTCAATGAGATGTTGGAACAAATAAGTAAACACAACATCAAATTTCATTTCTTTAAAAACTTATGATAGTCTTTCCACGCTGCCCACACAAGGGTCCATATAGAGTTGTTCTGGTTCCCGTCGTCACTTAAAAGGGAAACTTCTAAAAAAAAAAAAAGGGAAAATTCTACAATATCCAGAGCTCTTGATGTCCTGCAGATGAAGGAGGAGGATGTCCTCCAATTCCTTGCAGCAGGAACACATTTTGGTGGCACCAACCTTGACTTCAAAATGGAACAGTACATTTACAAAAGGAAAGGTGATGGCATCTACATCATAAACCTGAAGAGGACCTGGGAGAAGCTGCTCTTGGCTGCTCGCGCCATTGTTGCCATTGAAAACCCAGCTGATGTCAGTGTCATTTCCTCCAGAAATACAGGCCAGAGAGCTGTTCTGAAGTTACCTGCTGCTACTGGGGCCACTCCTATTGCTGGGCGCTTCACTCCTGGAACCTTCACTAACCAGATCCAGGCAGCCTTCCGGGAGCCTCGTCTTCTGGTGGTTACTAATCCCAACTGACCACCACCCTCTGACAGAAGCATCTTACGTTAACTTGCCCACCCATTACCCTGTGTAACACAGATTCTCCTCTGCACTACGTAGACATTACTATCCTATGCAACAACAAGGGAGCTCACTCCGTGGGTCTGATGTGGATGCTGGCCCGGGAAGTCCTGCGCATGCATGGCACCGTCCCCGAGAGCACCCGTGGGAGGTCATGCCTGATCTGTACTTCTATAGAGATCAGGAAGAGACTGAAAAGGAAATGTAGACTGCTGCTGAAAAGGTTGTGACCAAGGAGGAGTTTCAGGGAGAATGGACGGCCCCGCTCCTGAATTCACTGCAGCTCAGCCTGAAGTTACTTACAGACTTGCGAAGGCGTCCAGGTGCCCTCTGTGCCGGTTCAGCAGTTCCCTACTGTAGACTGGAGTGCTCAGCCTGCAACTGAAGACTGGTCTGCAGCCCCCACTGATCAGGCCACTGAGTGGGTGGGCACCACCACGGAATGGTCTTAAACAGGCTTTTAAAAAATGGAAATAAGGCTGATGGGAAAGAAACAATGTTGTTGTTATGTGCTGTTGAGTCACTTGAGACTCATAGCGACCCTATGTACAACAGCCCTAAACTCTGCTCTGTCCTGTGCCAATCGCACTATCTCTGAAACTCCCATCCTAATTACCCCAGTCACTGAATCAATCCACCTCATCGAGGGCCTTCCCCACCTGCGCTGTCCCTCCACCCTCCCAAACATGATGTCTATCTCCAAGGACCTGTCCCTCCTTACAACATGTCCAAAGTATGATAGATGGAGCCTAAGAATCCTTGCCTCCAAGGAGCAAGGTTTGACCCTTTCCAGGATGAATCTGTTTGTTTTCCTAGCAGTCCATGGTACATTCAGTACTCTGCTCCAGCACCACAGCTCAAAGGCATCAATTCGCCTTCTATCCTCCTTAGTCATTATTCAACTTTCTGATGCATAACAAGTGATTGCAAAGACCATGGCCTGTATCAGACGCACCTTACACTCCAGAGAGACACCATTGCTCTTCAATATTTTGGAGAGGTCCCTAACAGCAGACTTCCCCATGGCAATACGTCTATTAATTTCCTGGCTACAGGTGCTGAGAGTGTAGACTGTGGAGCCAAGCAAACTAAAGCTGTGAACAATCTCAACCTCTTCACCATCCATCCTAATGCTGCCAATTGGCCCAGTGGCGAGAATCTTTGTCATCTTGACATTGAGCCTCAATCCATATTGGAGGCTGCAGTCCTTGACCCTCTCAGCAAGTGCTTCAGGTCCTTCTCAGTTTCAGCAAACAGGGTTGTGTCATCTGCATAACGCAGATTATTGATAGATCTTCCACCAATCTTGACCCCACATTCCTCCTCATAGAGCCCATCCTCTCAGATAATCTGTTCTGCATACAGGTTGAAAAGGTATGGAGACAGGACATATCCCTGGCGTACGCCCTTCCCAATTTTGAAGAATGCAGTGTTCCCTTGCTCTGTTCTGACGACTGCCTCTTGGACCAAGTGTAGGATTCTCATTAGCACAATCAAGTGTTCTGGGATTCCCATTCTTCTCAGAGTCAGCAACAGTTTGTTATGGTCCACACAGTCAAATGCCTTTGCATAGTCAAT
>NW_006399913.1:7748536-7755967 GCF_000299155.1 Elephantulus edwardii
ATTTTCTGACTCCAACTCCTTGCACATTTCATTGTAATATTTTACTTTGTCATTTCATGCTGCCTTTTGAAATCTTCTACTCAACAATACGTTTCAAAAAAACCCCAAACTTATGATAGCTAATTTCACAATTTTATAGACAATAAAATGGTATAGACTTCTCCAAGGACTTGTAAGGAGCAAGTGGGGGAGAAACTCAACAACAGGGCAAGTGGGTTTCAAACCTGAGCTCTTGTACACGCTAGATTGCTTCCTCAAACATTATTTTTCCATTAGTCAATCCAGTGGGTCATCTTGCACTTTTCAGCTCACAAGACCATCAAGGAAGTTATATGATAATGAAATATAGTCCCATATTTCATTATTTTCCCTACAACAAATTGCAATGCATTAAAAATCTGATTTTAAAGGCAGGAAGAAATTATTTATATTAGCAATGCAATAATGTAGATTTTACCTCAGCAACAATAAGCCGAGAATCTCAGTTTATGCAGAAAGAAGCTGTAATTAACGAGAAAAGTGGTTTTTTCCATGAACGATAAGAAAATACTAAAATTGGCCCAGGTCTTTTGCAGTTCCCTGGAGAAATCTGCCTCTTTTAAAGACTGCAGTTCTCCAAGGTAGCCAGTTTAGATAGAAATATTTTTTGTTAATCTCATTGTCTTTAACTTCCCTGATAAACTCCATAGCCATGAGTATTGCCTGTGGGTTGTGTGTGGCCATTGCAACAGATTAGTAGACAGACTTAGTGATAGAGCAGCAAGAACTTTGTGGAAGATAAAGGAGTTTGTGTTGGAATTGATAGAAGTAGATGCAGGGAGCATGAGGGCATGTTAGACCTCATGAGAACTGGTTCTGTACTGTGGTTGTTGCTTGAGGAGAGAAAAGAGGTTAGACTCAGTTGCACCTATACCAGCTGCACTATCTTTATAGTAAAGAACAGCCTAGAGGAATATGACTTGGTTTCCTAATATAATTGCACGTGATCAGTCTGTAATGTTGTGTAACTGTAAATGCTATTAGGTGCCACTGAATTCATTCCAACTCATAGCAACCATATGTACAACAGAACAAAGCATTGCCTAGTCTTCCACCTTCTTTCAGTTGTTGCTGTTTCAGCCCATTGTTGTAGCCACTAAGTCAATCCCTCTCATCAGAAGACTTCCTCTTTTTCACTTACCCTCTGCTTAACCAAGCATAAAGAACTTCTCCAGGAACTTGTTCCTCCTTATAAGATGGTAAAAGGGCATGAGACCAGACTTTTTCCAAGACAAATTCACGTACCCTTTTGGCATTCCAACATCTATTCAATATTCTTCATCAACATAATTTTTAAAAGGCATCAATTCTTCTGCCCTCTTTTTTTATTCATTGTCTAGTTTTCCTTTTGGCATTCCAACATCTATTCAAAATTCTTCATCAACATAATACTTAAAAGGCTGAGGGAGCTCTGGTGGCCTAGTGGCAAGAAGCTGCACTGCAATCCCAGAGGTATGCAGTTCTGATCCACTAGATGCTCTGCTGGTACCAGTCAGATGCGATTTGACTGTACTCATACAAACAATAATAATACTTAAAAGGCATCAATTCTTCTGCCCTCTTTCTTATGCATTATCTAGTTTTCATGTACAGTCATTTGAAGAGACCATGGCCTTAGCCTTCAAGGTGACAGCTTTGCTTTTTAGCACTTTACAATGTTCTTTAGCAGAAGATTTGTCCAACATAATATATCCTTTGATTTCCTGACTGCTGCTGCCATGAACTACTTTGAGGAAAAATAAAATTAAATCACTGATAATTTCAATCTATCTGTCATAATGTTACAAATTGGTCCCATTGTGAGGATTAGTGTTTCTTTATGTCAAGATGTAACCCACACTGAAGGTTTTAGTCTTTTATCATCTTCAGTTAAGCCCTTTGAGTCTTTAACGTGCATCATCTGCATATTGCCAGTTCTTAATGATTCTTCCTCCAATATTGATGTTATATCCTTCATATAGTTCAACTTCTCAAATTATTTGGTCGAGATAGATTAAGCAAGCCTGATATACATTTTCTCTGATTTTTAAGCCTCTTAGTATTATGAATAGATTTCCCATGAGCACAATGAAGCATTCTTAAATTTTCATTCAGTGCAATATTATTCATAATTTGTTATGATCCACATAGACCAAAAACACTTCTGCATAGTCAAAACACAATGATTCATGTTTGTTTATTCCTCTGATGAATTTTCTGTCTAAATAGAACAATATGACAGAAAACTAAGATGATCCTACCAAGTCCTAAGTGTTTGGTCACATTAACCCTGTTAAAAAATTATCAAAACCCACACACTTCCACTCTTTGAACTCATCTACAGAGGTTAATAACATAATTGGCACTAATGGGAAACTGACATTACACTGTGAAGAGTAGCACAATGCAGTGGTTCAGAGTACTGAATAAGGAATTTCAAGAGCTTTTAATCTCTTTGTGCTTTTTTATTACTATCAGTAAAATTAGAAAAAACAGTATCTACTCCACTGCATTGGCTTTTCCCATCCCAGGTAATTCTACCCATTCCCAGAAGTCTGGTGGGAGGCCCCTGGGGGTTAAATAGTTTTGAGGGTTCAGAGAGAGCAATAGCGAGACTCCACTTTGGCCTTTCTCATCCCAGGTAGTTCTAACCCAATGGATTATTATAATAACTATAAGAGAATTTAATTTATTACCTTTTCTCATTGACTGTATGTTTTCAACTTTTCTGGAAGGATCCCTGGTGACTCAGGAATTACATGCTTGGCATTAACTGAAAGATTAGTGGTTCCAGCCGACCAGACACTGTTCAGGAGAAAAAGGTGGCAATCTACTTCAGTAACGATTACAGCCTTTGAAATCTCACCGAGACAGACAGTTTCACACTGTCATACAGGTTCACTATAAGTTAATTTGACCCTATGACAATGTGTTTTATATATTGTTGTTGTTGTTGTAGTTGTTGTTATATGCCATCAAGTTGCCTGCAACTCATAGCAACCCTGTGTAGATACAATAGCTCTGAAGCCTGCCCTATATTGAGCCAGTCTCACTGACTCTGACATACCTACCCCCATTACCTCAGTCACTGTGTCAATCCATCTCATCTGAAGTCTTCCTCTCTCACACTGTCCCTACATCCTTCCAAGCATGATGTCCTTTTCCAAAGACTGGTCCTTTCTGCTCATGTGCCCAAAGTATGTGAGACAGGCCTTCAAAATCTTTGCCTCCGAGGAGAAACTTGGTTTCACCCACCCCAAGACAGACCTGTTTGTTCTCTTGGAGGGGAAGAGGTGGGTAGAGAGAAAAATGCAACAATGAATGACTGGAAACCTTAAGTCTCTATAAACTTGCATTAAAATTAATTTTTAAAAATTTTAAAAAGAACCAAAAGAAAAAATCTGGTGTTGTGTCTTGTACTAGTCACAGAGCCATAAGTATGCAAAAACATTGTTTCCCTCAAAAAATGAGGTACTGGTTTTGGAATAACTGTAAGGTGACCCATAAGTATGTTCTTATGAGGGTAGGAATGTGTATGCTATAATTTAGTCTCTGTCACTAAACAGCTTCACTTTAGATAATTATTCATTAGCTAGAGATACTAACAGCTGTCTCACAAGGTTCTCAGAAACACAGATGAGAATGTTTGTGGGACATGTCAAATGGAGCTGTTTTAAATAAATGCAGGCCATTTTATTATAAGTAAAAAAAAAAAAGGAACACATAACTGAATTCCTACTATGCATACTAGGAGCCTTGGTGGTGCGGTGGTTAAAGCACAGTTGCCAAGAAATCGGTGGCTCAAACCTAATAGCTATTCTACAGAAGAGAGAGAGAGCACCGAATCCTAACTACAGAAGAAAGATGTAGTCTGCTCCTGTAAAGAGTACAGCCTTGGAAACCGTGCCACGAGGCTCTCTTCTGTCCTGTAGGATTACTGTGAGTCACAACCAATTCAACAGCAATGAGTTTAGGGTTTGTTTTTTTCTATACTGTGCCAGATATTATATTGTTTTATTCTGCTGGATAGCTCTCATTTATCTAAACTTCTCTTTGCTCTCAAAAACTGATTTCTGTAGCTCACCTTGGTCTCTAATTTCTGGTTGATTTGGCATTAAAAGGAAGGAATAGTAAAAGGAAGGGGTAGAGTGAAGCACTGGAAGAGGAGAGTAAGGTGAAGAATTGTATTTCCCTGGTCCTCTTGCAGGATCACTTCTGGCAACTGGTGTTCCTTGAATAAAAGGTTGTTCTTGTCAACCTTCTCTTCTAAATTATGGCAACTGCTCCTTCTAAGGATCTCTTTGGATCTAGCCTCCCTTGTGGTTCCCTTACATCACACCCCTGCTGATAAATGTTTTAACTAGGTCCTTGGAGTGTAAAAAAGAGTTCTCTAGTCGATTTATAGCATTTGGTAATTTCCTTAGTATAAATTAAGCCTATTAAGGATATTTGCATAGTACCACCAATATAATAAAAAGATTCACAGTAGCATATCTTCTTTTTTAAATGTATCAAAACAATTGAAAAAGGCTTATTAAGGCAATGCAAAGGAGGCATGGTTGGTGAAAGATAGGCCATGAGTACCACAATTTATGTAATATATTAACCATACTGATCTAATAGATGTGAATAATCTCAGAAGCATGAAGTACAACAAAATGCTATAAGATAATCAGGATTTGATGAGTTTTTCTTATTACCTTTGTTATTAGTTTATCCTATTTGTAAGATTATTGCCTATTATTTTAAATTATAGTTACATTTAACAACTGCCTTACAAAAATTCCTGAACATAAATTTAACAACTAGCTCTTACGAGCTGGCTGTAGTCACCACTCATACCTCTGTGATTATCTTGGTCAACCACTGCAGCCTCCCCCTACTCCCCAAAATGATTGCTATATGACTGTGCAATCTGGTTCCTCCCGGTACCCTCACTAATAGAATCATTTTCTTATTTAACCTATACAACATTTGTGAGTAAGTGCTATTATTACTTGTATTTTATATATTAAGAAGTTGACTTTGAGAGAGCCTAAGAAAAATTGAAATCTAAGCCCATGTTAATTCTAAAATTCCTGACTTTTACCATGACATTGACACAAGTATAATATTTAAAATTGCTTTAAAATGTTCCCAATCAACTTAGAAAAGAAAGTTCAGAAACGGAGATCAAATATAACTGATAAATCAATTGATGGAGGGAACGAAATAGGTAAAGCCAGGGAGGCAGCAGTTTTCATCCAGATAAAGGCACTCACTATGGATTGAGGCTATTTATGGAGTTTTTGGTGGTAATAATTGAAAGTTAAGAATTAAGGCTATAGAATTTTAATTTCTAAGTACAGAGGAGAAAAACTATGAGCTTAGTCAGAAAAACAGTTCTTAAACAGGAAATGCAAAGACTCTGAAAACAAATGACTACAAATGTCAGAGAGTACTTCAGGCTGGCATTTGAGTCCAAAAGAAAGGGAAAATCTTATTACTTCCTGAAGAATTATAGGCATTTAGATGTTGATTCATGAACTTTGAGTTTTAAAGGTTATTCTAAAAGGTTGTGGTTCTTAATGGATTTTCTTTTTAACCCACTCTTAGGCTGAGCATTTAGCAATCAAGAATTTTGTTCATTCCCTGCGCCAGAAGCACCAATATCACAATGGAGGGGAGGGAAAATGGGAGGGCAGAAGTGGTGAGGGGCCTGAGCCATCAAACCAGACTCAGCTGAGGTGCAGGAGATAAGAGATGCTGGACAGACAAGGAGAGAGAATTGAGCTGGATACTGAAAAAGCAGTGTGAGGCTGGGAACACAACACATGTGCCTACGAGATGGGCCCCCTAGAAACAACACCTGATCTATTATGTGCATACTCTCATCAGCTCTTTTGGCTAAAATGCTCATCTGTCAAGTATTACTCTAAAGGTAAACACCCAAATTAAGACAGGCTAGGGAAAAGGATTAGTTACCCATTTCCAAAATACCAGGGCTTCAAAAATGGTATGTACTGACATCACAGTCAGGATGAGACTGAGAAAAATTGTATGAATTATGTATATTGTATTGAAACCGAGGAGGGAGAAAACAGTTTAAAAGCCATATATGATTGGTTATTATGGCTATGACGGGAGTCCAGAGGGGAGGGGGCAGGGAGGGTGCAGAGAGGGGAGGATTGTATTCTAATGAAGGAATTTTTCTTTTCCTTTTCAGAGAGAGGAGCGAACTGGGGGGAGGGGTGAGCAGGGAGAAAAATGTAACAATGAATGAATGGGAATCCAAAATTTCTGTAAATGTTCATTAAAATTCATTTTTAAAAATGGTATATACAACAGAGCACACTTAGATTAGACTACAAAGAGACTGAGCCTTCGTACTGGGAATCACAAAGGAGGAGGAAGAGTTGCAAACAGACCCTCGTGACTGGAACATTGTATGTGAAAAGTGTGAATGTATGAAAATTGCAGATTGTTAAGAAAGAAATATAATGCATAAATATTGACATTGGCAAAATAAATGGATTGGCATGGAACATTTTGAATCAGACAATCATTCACTCATTTATAATCATTTAATCATTTATTTCACTGGAAATGAAAAGGAGAGGAAAAATGAGGTCACATTCATAATTTGAAAGACCATTTCTAGAGCCATCTCGAAATATAATGTGAGCGGTGGGATAATATCCATACAAATACAAGGAAGACCTGATAATACCATTATCAATCAAATTTATACACCAACAACTAGAGCCAAACAAGAGGAAATAGATTACTTCTACAAACTACTGCAATCGGAAATCAATTGAATATGCAAACAAGTTACATTAATAATAATGAGTGGCTGGAATGCAAAAGTTAAGAACATGGAAGAAGGATGGGTAGTTGAGAAACATGGACTTGGTGACAGAAATGAGGCCGGAGACAGAAGAATAGAATTCTGTACAATCAATGATGTATTCACTGCAAATACCTTTTATAAGAAACACAAATGGCAACTATACACATGGACCTCATCTAATGATCTACACAGGAATCAGATTTATTACATCTGTGGGGAAAAATCATTACAGAAGATCAATATAAGCTGTGAAAAGTAGGCCCGGTGTTCATTGTGAAACAGATGATCTATTACTCATATACAAGTTCAAACTGAAGCTAAAGAAAATCAAAGCAAATTCACAAGAACCATAGTCTGACCTTGAATCTATCCCGTCTGAATTTAAAGACTATATCAAGAACAGATTTGAGGCTTGAATACTAATAAGCAAATACATACTAGATGAGCAGTGAGAGGATATCAAGAATATCATCCATGAAAAAGTCAAAAGTTCATTTCAAAAATAGAGGAAGAAGAAAAGACTATGATGGATATCAGATTGTTGTTGTTGTTATGAGCCATCGAGTCGTTTCCGACTCATA
>NW_006399913.1:7758462-7759058 GCF_000299155.1 Elephantulus edwardii
AGCACCAAGAAGCCAAAGCAAAGAGAAGAAATCAAAATGTGAAGGATCTGAACAGAAGACTTCAAAAGGTAGCGCAGGAAGACAAAGCAAAGTATTATAATGAAACGTGCAAAGAACAGGAGTTGGAAAATCAAAAGAAACTAATTCACTCAGCATTTCTGAAGGAAATTAAGAGCAAATTCAAGCTTCAAGCTGCAATACTTCACGATGTTTTGGGCAGAATGTTGAATGACCCAGGAAATACCAAAAGAAGATGGAAGGAGTACAAAGAGTCAATACACCAAAAAGAATTGACTGACATAGAAGAATTTAGTGAAACTACATATGATTGAGGGGCAAAGAGGAATGGAGTTGGGGGGGTGGTAATCATACAATTTGATGGGTCAAGGGAGGGCTGGAAATAGGAAATGGGAAAGACATGGTGTGAAAAACAATGTATACAAACTTTGTAGGTAAACCAGTATAAAATAAAAATTTTATTTAAAAAATAGGTATAAATCAAAAACCAAGGACTATAAACTTCATTCAAGAAAAGCTTGGAAGAACTTTAGTAGTCCTAATCCACAACATAAAGAGTCTTCCAAGTATCCTGAAAA
>NW_006399913.1:7762578-7763614 GCF_000299155.1 Elephantulus edwardii
GCTGTTGTACATAGGGTTGCTATGAGTCACAAGCGACTTGACGGCATATAACAACAGCAACCAGAAATTGATGCCATACCAATTTATATATTTCAACAAATAGATGCTGCCCTGGACACACTTATCAGGTTGAATCAAGAAATCTGGAGGACAACTACCTGACCAACTAACTGGAAGAGATCCATACTTATTTTCATTCCAAAAAAAAAAAAATGAGCTGTCAGGATGTGAAACTTATCTAATAATATCTTACGCAAGCAAGATCCTAAAAAAAAAATATTCAGAAATTACTGGAACAACAGTAACTGCCAGAGTTCTCAACAGAGAACTGCCAGATACACAGGCTGTGTTTAGAAGAGGCTGTTGAACTAAGGACGTATAGTCAATGTTAGATGTATCTTAGCTGAAAGCAAAGAGTACCAGAGGAATGTCTATCTGTGTTTTGTTGACTATGCCAAGATATTTGACCATGTGGATCACAACAAATTGAGACTAAGTTTGAGAAGAATGGGAATCCCAGAACATTTAACTGTGCTTATGCAAAACCTATACTTGGACCAAGAGGCAGTCATCAGAACCGAGCAAGGAAACACTGCATAATCCAAATCAGGAAAGGTGTATGCCAGAGATTCATCCTATTTCCACACCTTTTCAATTCATATGTGAACAGATCATTAGGGAGACTGGACTTTATGAAGAGGAATGTAGTATCAAGACTGGAGGAAGACTTATTAACAGTATGCATTATGCAGATGACACAACCTTGCTTACTAAAACTGAGGAAGACCTGAGGCATTTGCTGATGAAGGTCAAGGACTGAAGCCTTCAATATAGATTGAAACTAAACATCAAGAAAATAAAGATTCTCACCACTGGTCCAATTGATAGCACCATGAGAATTAGAGAAAAGATTACTTTTGTTAACAGCTTCAGCTTACATCTTTCCACAGTCAACACTCTTAGTACTAGCAACCAGGAAATCAAAAGATTAATTGCATTGGGAAAACCTGCTGTCAGGGACCTCTCCAGAGTACAG
>NW_006399913.1:7779817-7780654 GCF_000299155.1 Elephantulus edwardii
GCCTCTTGTGATTACAGCAAGTGGATCTGGTGTGAGTTGCTCGGGGACATGCCCGGTCTGGGTAAAGCCCTAGTTTGGGGTCTTTCAGCTACACATCCTGCATTTGTCTGGGGAGGGCCTTAAGTTGAATTCCATGTACTTTACACAGCAGTTCTCTATAACGCTTGGCTATAATATGACCAACACAAGGGAGGACTCATAGTATACCTATGATAACAGTACAAAGAGCAACAATAGTAAAAAGAAGATTTCTAAATGAAGTTACTGAAAGAAACCAGTTTTTTAGATTTTGAAATATTTGACTAGCTTGTTCAGCTGGGGAAATATTTATATCTGGGGTATTCTGCATTTTTATAATTCTTTGATGCAGATCATACAAATCAAGAGAATCATTACTAGACATCCAAATTTCTTTTGAATGTGATACTATTTCTGTCCAATCATTATCTGAGCCATTGTATTATAATTTTGTAACACAGGTAGAGTCATAGCATCTTAACCTTCCTTTCATTCTAATTTGCTGTACCATGTTTCCTAATACATTCACTGTATCATATAAAGCATTTAATTTTTGTTCCATAAATTTATCCACATTTTCTTGCTCCACCCAATTTTTTGTCACATTATGCATTAACCCCTTTACAAACTTAGTCGTTTGGACTACTGGATTCAAAGCTACAGCAGAAGTAGAAACAGTAGCAATCATAGAGATAAGAGAAACAATTCCTACAGTAACCAGACATACAGCTCTTTTGGTTCTTAATGACAACTTATATAACTCTATTAAAATTTGCAAGCCTTTATCCTCATACCAAATATCATTGAACTTTACCGGTG
>NW_006399913.1:7781514-7782906 GCF_000299155.1 Elephantulus edwardii
GATAGGATGCATCCCTGGCGTACGTCCTTCCCAATTTTGAACCATGCAGTGTTCCCTTGCTCTAATACAGTTAGAAATTTTATACCGAGAACAACTCACATTATATTTCAGATAAGCACCAGTGATAACATTGTTACCAATAAATAAGACATATGGTTCAGGTACACATGACAGGACTTTGGTATTTGTGACATTATCTCCCTTACATTTATCTTTTGGGATACAGGAAGTTCTTCCTATCAATAGTCCACATTCCTCCCACAAATCCTTTCACAGGAAGTCCAGGACCATATGTATGAAGAGGTGATCAGTTTAATAACCAAGGGTAGTCCAAGCGATGTAGCATTCCAACTCTCGGTCCTTTAAAGATTATGATAGCGCTGTTATGATGGTATTTTCTCCAAAGTGATTGCCAGATGCTAGCACAACCTTTCTCAAAACACGAGGGAAAGTTGGCATCTGCTGGAAAGATCGTGTTTATTCTACCTGCACCATATCCGGAAGCTTGTCGGTTGAAAGCCAAATAATTCAATTGTACAGTCCATGATGGGTTTCCACTGTCTAACTCTGAAGATATTCTTTGCATCTTATTAACAAATAAGCGTCCCATTTTTTGGTTTACTTTTGGTAAAGCAGATAGGATACCCTAAAGTGTACCCATAATAACTGAATGGTCTTTCTTCCCATTTAATATGACTATTAGAGGGGTATCCTAAAGCATAAGTATTGTTTACATATACAGGTACGAGAGATTGTTCCAGGTGCAGGAGAGGAGTATCTGGAACGTATGCCCAATAGGTCTCTTCTGTAGTCACCAGACCAATGCAGCACAAGACGCTTAGGCAACCAACTAGGAGCTTGTTCATTCTGTGGAAAAATACAAACATAGCCTCGACCCCATATTAACACAGGCTCGGGTCTTTTTCATTGTTTTGTTAATGCGTCCTTCCATTTAATTTCCGAATACTTTCATTGTATGTTTCACCATTGTCTGTCTGCGGCAGACCTTTTATAGTCATCCAAAATTAAAAATTTAAAATAAATTGTGAGAAATATAATTATCTGAATTTTGGGGATATAGTATTCCAATAATTCCCCCTTTCTTTATTTAAATAATTTTTGATAGTAGAGAGAGTATATTCTGTAATACCTTGTTTTTGAGGATAGTAAGGAAACTTAGTTTTATGACAAATAGTAAAATATTTACAAAAATTTTGAAAAATCTTGCTGGTAAAGCTAGGAACATTATTAGTCTGGATTATTTTAGGAATTTCTAATATAGAAAATATAAGTGGATTCTGAGGCTCCGTCTAACTTACTTTGGACATGTTGTGAGGAGAGACCGGTCCTTAGAGAGGGACATCATGCTTGGGAGGGTGGAGGGACGGCGCA
>NW_006399913.1:7783281-7784538 GCF_000299155.1 Elephantulus edwardii
AAAATCTATTAAACATTTATTAGCCAATTTATTTTCTTTTACTAAAGGTCCTGGTAAAAAGAATGAGACTTAATATGACTGATAAAAATATGATTATTTCTTTGTCTTATTAATAATTATATATGAAGAACTAATTATAAAACTATAGAATATTTGTCTTGATAATATTTACTGTATCAGTAATTGGAAATTCATTAACTATATAAATTATATATGTTTATATATAAAACTATATACATAGTTTTAGACTATAGACTGAGGGTAAATTATTAATACTTGCTTAATAACCTTTAATTCGGCTAGTAGTGCTGGAAATGATGAGCATTCAACTGTTTTACAGATCTCTAATTGGTACGAAAACAGCCTTTTCTCAGGAAGATCCATCCGAAAATATTACAAGAGCATCAGAAATTGGTTGATAAACAAAAACTTTAGGAAATATAAATAAATTTTTACTAGCAAAATATAATAATTTACCTTTTGGATAATGATGAGTAATTTGACCAGGATAATTGGCAAATGCAATTATCTATTTTGTACCATACTGATATAGCCAATATAACTTGTAAAGTATAATAAGGGATAATAATTTCATAAGGTCTTATATCAAAACATTGCAATGACTCCTACTTTGACTCACTAATTGAGACACAGTCTATGGCAAAATCCATAAAACCTTTTTTGGAGAGTTTGACAAATGTGTAGAGCTGCACTTTTTACAAACTTTTGACATCAGGTGGCACTGTTAATTATTCTTTGGGGGAGTAGCGGAAAGGGCATCTTGTAAATTAACAAATGGAGCTAGGACAGTCCAATTATAAGTCATAAAACCGATATAAGTTCTAGGTCTTGTAGTTCTAAACATGGTTTAATTTAATTAACATTTTTTAGTGATTTTTGGAAATCGTTCAGCGTTCCTTGAATTTGAAATTCTTGAGGTTAAGCACAATTTTTGTCCATTCTAGTTCCCAAATACATACTAAAATTCACTTTTTCTTTAAGCCTTTTATAACTTACTACACATCTTTAATTTAGCCTATACTAACTCTCCTATTTTGGCCCAACCAGACATTTTATTTTAAAGCAAAACTACTCTCGTTTTTTTTTCTTAAACAAAAAATACACAGAACTTATTACCAGTTATTTTACTTATTCTTTTGAACTTTATGCCATGTTAAAACTTTAATTTTACTCTTAAGATGATATTTTGTTCAGCAGTTTGGATATACTAAATTATTTTATGTGTGTTTATAACCT